>NC_056745.1:504924911-505212411 GCF_019279795.1 Protopterus annectens
TTGTGTAATGTGTATTCCCCTTTGTTCTGGAAATTGGGGAAAAACACTGGCAAATTAATAGACTGATTAATATTCGACTCAGAGACTACTTTAGGGAGGAAGGAAGGATTAGTCTTGAGAGAAACTCTGTCCTTATGAAATATTAGGTAAGGGGGTTTCATACAGAGGGCTTGAAGCTCAGACACACTCCTGGCTGTAGTTATTGCAATCAGGAACGCTGTTTTCCAAGATGAAAATTTCAACTGAGCAGAAGCAGCCGGTTCGAAAGGAGGGCCCGTCAAAGCCTGTAGGACCAATATTAAGTCCCATGGTGGGACCGCAGACTTAACTGGCGGTTTTAACAGAAAGGCGCCTTTTAAAAAAGTTTTGCAAATCCTGGTGGAAGCCAGTGATCCGACATCATCCCCAACATGAAAATGAGAGATGGCTGCCAACTGTACTTTAACCGTAGATGCACTGGCTCCCTGATGAAAAATATGGGACAGAAAATCAAGAATCGTTGGAATAGGGACAGTAAAGGGGTCTAAGCCCCTGTCTTTGGCCCAGATGGAAAAACATTTCCATTTACTACTGTAGATTTTTCTGGTAGATGGTTTGTGTGCTGCTACCAGAATAGCTTTCACTGGTGAAGAGATACCAGGAGTCCTTGCTATCAGCAGAACTGGATCAGCCAAGCCGTAAGGTTGAGGTCGCCCAGGCTTGGTGGTTGTAATCCCGCAGGATGAGAAATTAGATCCGGAATGGGATCTAAGATCCAAGGAGGAACTGCACTGAGAGACCGCAGGTAAGGGAACCAGATCTGGCGAGGCCAGAATAGGGCTATGAGGATTATCTTGCTCCCCAACCGATGGGCTTTCTGCAGGAACGTCGTCATGAGCGGAAGTGGGGGATAAGCATAAAGGAGACCAGGGGGCCAAGCATGAACCAGAGCGTCTCTGGGGCTCTCCCCTATTGGGGGAATTAGAGCGAAAAATTCTCTGCACTTTGTGTTTGACAGAGAAGCAAAAAGATCGCAGCAAGGTAGACCCCATTTGAGGAAGATTTGTTTCACTACGAACGGGTTTAGAGACCACTCATACGGTGTGAGGATCAAGCGACTTAGCTTGTCCGCTAGGATGTTGGTCCGGCCCGGAATGTGCGTTGCTACCAGAAAGCGGTTGGTGGAGATCGCCCATTCCCAAACTCTCATAGCCTCTCGGCAAAGGGGATAAGATCTGGTTCCACCCTGTTTGTTGATGTACCAGACTACAGCCATGTGGTCTGTCTGAATTGCAATAGTTCCCGGAGGAAGAAGGTCTTGTAGGGCTTGCAACACCAGAAGCACCGCCCTCATCTCCAGAACACTGATATGCAGAACGGTCTCTGAGGGAGTCCATGTGCCTTGGACGTTTCTGCCCATAGCATGCCCCCCCACCCAAGGCGAGAAGCGCCCGTAGTCAACGTGGCTTGGGGCTAAGGCATGACAAACTGTCTCCCCTCTCGCAGCTCCTGGGAGTGAAGCCACCAGAGAAGGGAGTCCTTGCAAACCCTGCTCAAGGGAATCAGGGTGTTCAAGGGGTGCAGTAAAAGTGACCGTTGGACCTGAAGAGTCCACTTTATTCACATGCGCAGTCACGCAAAGAGCGACAGACCAATGGCTGCCGCCATGAAGCCCAAAGTTCTCAGGACTAATTCCGCAGGTGGGGCTGGGGACTGGAGTACTGCCAAAACATGAAGAGACGAGCTGCGCAACCTGTCTGTTGTTAGAAAGGCCCTGGAGTGGCGTGTATCTATCTTGGCCCCTATAAATTCCAGAACCTGCACAGGATGAAGGAATGATTTCTGAAGGTTTACAGTAATACCCAGACACTGAGTAAGAGCTAGGGTATAATCCCTGGCAGAGCAGAGCTGATGCCTGGTGGAGGCGGTGAGGAGCCAGTCGTCCAGGTACAGAAAGACCTGAATGCCCTGAAGTCTCAGGTGGGCTGCGACCACTGCCATGACCTTGGTGAAAGTACAGTTTTGTACCTACCATAAATGTAGATGTTCGAGTGCTAATACAGCTGCAGTCATAACAGATGGGTTTCTCCTGCCGTCAGGTGGGTCCTCGGTCGGCCGAATTCCAAAGTCTAGGTCCGGCATCGGTTGTCGTCGCTTCTTCCCTGACGTCAGTGCGACAGGGGTATAAAAGAACCAGCCGACGCCATTTTCTTCAGTTTTTCTTGCCCCAGATGTCAGGTGCCCCCAGAAGGAAGGCAATACATAAATTTGTGTAATAAAGCAATGCCATATAATCAAAATACAGTAGTTGCAAGCAAATACACCATAAATGAATACCCCAATCAGGTTGTATGAGGAGGTGTTAGCCAATAGGTCTGTCCCAAGAGGGGAAGGAGGGAGGGAAACCTGGACTGCAGCTGTATTAGCACTCGAACATCTACATTTATGGTAGGTACAAAACTGTACTATGTTCATCGTGCATACAGCTGCAGTCATAACAGATGGGTAGAATCCCTAAGCTAAGAAAAGGGGTGGTAGGCACTAGGTGGAACTAGGAGGAGCCAGGATGCCCTGCAAGACTGCAGTGGCAAAGTCTGCTCTAGTTCTGGAGTATAATGGTAGGTGGTAGTGCTTGGAGAAGGTATGCACAGAACTCCAAGTGGCTGCTTACAAAATATCTTTAGTAGGAACTCCTCTGAGGAAAGCTGCAGAGGTAGCTGTGGCCCTTGTGGAGTGAGATCCGATGCCTGCAGGTACAGTTTTGCCATGAAAAGAGTAACAAAAATGCATGCAGTGGGCTATCCATTTTGAGATTGTCTGTTTGGAAATTGGCTTCCCTTGAGCTCCTATAGCATAGGACACAAAGAGCTGTTCTGATTTTCTGAAAGGCTTTGTTCTGTCCAAATAATAATGCAGTTGTCTGTGGATGTCCAAGGAATGTAGTAATCTCTCCCCTTTGTTTTGAGGATTAGGATAAAAGGTAGGTAAGTGTATAGCCTGATTCAAATCTACCCTGGATACCACATTTGGCATAAATGACAGGTTGGTTCGTAAGGAAACTTTGTCCTGATGGAAGATGATAAAAGGCTGCACAGCTATGAGGGCTTGTAGTTCCGATACCCTATGAGCTGAGGTAATAGCCAGAAGGAAAGCTGTTTTCCAGGACAAATATTGCAAATCTGTTGAGGCAGCTGGCTCAAAAGGAGGCAAGGTCAGCTTTTCTAGAATGAAATTGAGGTCCCAAGCAGGTATTGGTTGTTTCCTTGGGGGTTTTATATTCTTAGCCCCTCTGAGGAACTGTCTTAAGAGGGGGTGAGAGAATAAAGGTGGATCAGTGTTGTATTCTGCAGAAATGGCTGAGGCATGGATTTGATGGAGGAGAATGAAAGCCCACTGCTTAGCAGCTCAGCTAGATACTGTAATATTTGAGGTAAATTCAGTTTTCCAGGATTCTGGCCCTTTTTCTCATTCCAGGCACAAAACCGTTTCCATTTTGCGGAGTAAGCTTTTCTAGTAGACGGCCTTCTGGCCTCCAAAATGACATCCTGCACCTCCTTGGAGAGTAGGGTCTGTTGTGATGTTAAGGAATCTTCCATGCGGCCAGATTGAGTGTTTTCAGCTGACTGTGAAGAGTTTTGAAGCTGTGCTGAGTCAGAAGAAGAGGCATTAGAGGAAGGGTCCATGGTGGGGAATGCGTCAGGCTCCTCAGGAGTGGGTACCAGTGTGGTCTTGGCCAGTCTGGAGCAATGAGAATCATCTTTGGTCTGTCTGCTCTGGTTTTTAATAGAACTTTGGGCAGCAGAGGAAGAGGTGGGAAGGCATAAACTGTCATTGTTGTCCAACTGAAAGAGAGAGTGTCCACTGTCCAGGCCTTTGGATGAAAAGTCCTTGAGCAGAATTTTGTCAATTGGTGATTTTTGTGGGAGGCAAAGAGATCTATGTCTGGCCTTCCCCATGCTTGAATTATCTCTGTAAAAACTTGAGGATGCAACTTCCATTCATGTGGATCTGTCATATTTCTGCTTAGGTTGTCTGCCAGCGTGTTTTCCTTGCCTGGCAAGTACTGTGCTTGAAGTTCAATTTGTAATTCCAGAGCCATGTTCCAAAGTGACATGGCCAGCCTGCATAGGGGGCATGAATGGGTTCCTCCCTGTTTGTTTATGTACCACATTACTGTGGTGTTGTCTGTCCTTATCAATAGTTGACCTGGATGCAGAAGGTCTTTGAAAGCTATAATAGCATTTATTACTGCTAGCATTTCCTTTTGATCAATATGAAGGTGCTTTTCTTTTTGGGACCATTTGCCCTGAATGCACCGATCTGTCATGTGCGCCCCCCAGGCATAGTCCGAGGCATTTGTTGTGATGACTTGATTTGCTTGAGGCTTGCAGAATGGGAGACCTGTGTTTGGCATGCTTGAGCCCACCACAGAAATTCCTTTTGAAGACATGGAATTAGTGGTATTATTGTTTCCAAACTGTGGCTGTGTTGAGACCATACGTTTTTCAGGTACCATTGAAGTTTCCTCATATGCAGCTTTGCACATGGGATTAGTAGGATGCAAGATGCCATGAATCCCAGAGCCTGCAGGATTTTCCTTGCAGTCAACCTGGTGAAAATTGCTAGTGTTCTTAAGTATTGAGTTAGTTGCCCCTGCTTCTCTGGCGTGAGGTAGGCCATCTGGGTGTTTGTGTCCAAGTTGGCACCCAGGAAAATTATTTTCTGAGAGGGTATTAGCCTTGATTTCTTTTTGTTGACTGTGTATCCCAGAGAATTCAACAACATTATTACATAAGCCAGATGTTTCAAAAGTATGTGCTTGCTGTCTGCTTGGATCAGGCAGTCGTCCAAATATGGGCATATTTGTATCCCTTGAAGTCTGCAGTAGGCAATTACTGATGCCAGGCATTTCGTGAATACTCTGGGCGCAGTAGATAAGCCAAAGGGCAATGCAGAGAATTGATAATGGGTTGAACCAGCAAGAAATCTGAGGTATCTTCTGCAATTTTGTCTGATTGGGACATGCAGGTATGCCTCCTTGAGGTCCAATGTTACCAGCCAAGACTCCTTGCCCAGCATGGGAAGAAGCTGCTGTAAAGTGAGCATCTTGAATTTTAGTACGAGTAAAAATGTGTTTAGGATGGATAGGTCCAAAATAGGTCTCCAATCTTTTCCCTTCCTTGGTACCAGGAATAGTCTGGAATAAAAACCTTGACCTTGTTCGTGAGTAGGTACCTCTTGAATAGCTTTCATGTCCATGAGATCTGAAATTTGTCTTTGTGCCTCTGCCCTTTGATTGTGTGGCAGGTTTGGCATGACTCATTTTTGGAAGGGTGTGAAAATGGAATCTGTAGCCCCTGTTTATAATGTCCAGGATCCATTTGTCTTTTGTGACAATATGCCAATTTTTTGCAAATAATGCCAGTTTTCCGCCTAAGGGTGCTGTCATTTGAGCCTTGCTTGGCATGCAAAGGGGAAAGTCATTGGGCTTGCTTTCTGAATGGCTGTGAACTATCCTCACCACCTCTTTGTGTAGGAGCTTGCCATTGTCTGCCTCTAAACGATCCTTGAGATTGCCCTCTGCCCCTCAGGCGCCTGTATCTACCTCTTTGGGGTCTGTCCATGGCTGGAAAGGACCAATTTTTGGAAGGCCAATTTCTACTGAAACGTGGAGGTTGTACCTGTAGAAAATCTTTCACTGTTTGCATTGATTTAGCCTTTTCCTCCATTTTCTTTAATACCTCCTCAGCTTTAACACCAAATAATACATCCTTTTGAAGAGGGGCATCTAGTAATTTAGCTTTGACATGATCTGGTAAGGTTTGTTCCTTGAGCCAGGCATGTCTACGTATCACTGATCCTCCAACAGCAGCTCTACATGAGGCCTCTAGAGCATCAAAACCACATTGCAAGGTATGTTTACCCACTTGTTCTGCACTATGCATCAAATCCTGCAACTTCAAGTCTGGTTGTTCAGGTTGTGACATTTTACTTCTCAATTGTGATAACAGAAACTGTTGGTACTTTAGCATATGGAACTGGCAGTTTAATGCCCTCATGGTTAAGGTGGCCGAGGTATATACCTTTTTTCCCCACCTTTCTAAGGAACTGGAATCTCTCTCGGAAGGTAATGGATTTTTAGCAGTGGAGGCCTTAATTCCCTTGGGGCCCTGTGAGATAGTTTCTGGGTCAGCCGCATGGCTTTTGTATAAAAATTGGTGTGAGTCAGGAACCCGGTAGTACCTGTCAGGCTTGACTGGGGCTGGAGGTAAAGAATCCGGGTTAAGGTAGGCCTCCGAGTACACATCATCTAGTATGTCTAAGACAGGAGGGTATAGCCAGAGGCCTGTGCTGAGGTAGCAAGAGAAAATCCCTAAGCCTTTTCTTGGAATCTGAGTACTCTTGGCCTTCCCAGTGGAAGTGTTCCCTTAAGGTATGCAAGGTTTCCCCAAATGAGTAATCTTCTAGGGGGGAGACAGAGGGAATGGACTCCTCTGCATCAGAATCTTCAAAAGGGGAGTAAGAATGTTCCTGTTCATCAGAGTGCTCTGATATAATAGAGGCCTGGTCAGAGGAGAGGGATTCTTCCTCCACTCTGGGCCTTTGGTCCAGGGGGGGGTTAGAGACCCTGATAAGAGTAATTAAATCCTCAGCCATTTTAAGCATCTGTTTTTTTAGGCATGGGGCCTGGAGAAGGGCCCTGTGGAGCTTGTCTCTTAGAATGCATGGCTGCTTTAGACTTCGTGAAAGCCTTGATGGAAAAAGAAGAGGAAGGTCTGAAGACACCTTGAGAGGAGGCAGACCTGTCTACATTTAGAGATTCACCACCAAGAGTGGCTTCGGTATCTGTAGTTGGGGTGTGGGCTGAGGAGCCTGCGACCTCGGGCACAGAAGACACCGCCAATGAAGTGTCGTCGGTAGTCAGGGGCTGCGTAGGCGCCTCGCTGAGAACCGGACCACCTGTAGTCGGCTTTGGCGTGGTGTCGTTAGAGGCCGCGGACCTCGTGTGTCTGTTCTTATCTTTGCGTTTTTTAGACAAAACTGGAGTCAGAGTATCCAACGACATAATATAGTTACATTTTTTGCCAAAATAATGCAGGGCGAACTCCGCCCGATGCTTAATGGTGCGTTTGTTGAATGTAGCACAAAAACGACAGACAGAGACGTCGTGGTCTGGGCCTAAGCAAGGAATACAGAGGGAATGAAAATCCTTATGCGGTATTTGCTTCCCACATGAAATACAATTATTAACTTTGTCTGACATCGGTCTGAGGCAAGAAAAGTTTCCCCAATGGGGTACTTAGCTTTCAAGAAGACTTCGGTTGCAAAATCTTTGTAATTTCAGGAGCTGGCCGACCGGCACTTGCGAACTGCTTCTGCTTCGGGCACCGGGCGGCAAGAAAGACTGAAGAAAATGGCGTCGGCTGGTTCTTTTATACCCCTGTCGCACTGACGTCAGGGAAGAAGCGACGACAACCGACGCCGGACCTAGACTTTGGAATTCGGAAGACCGAGGACCCGCCTGACGGCAGGCGAACCCATCTGTTATGACTGCAGCTGTATGCACGATGAACATCACCCTGGGGGCTGAGGTGAGGCCGAACGGAAGAGCCCTGAACTGATAGTGACTGGCTCCCAGCCGAAAGTGGAGGAACCTCCTGGATCGTCTGTCCATTAGAATGTGGTAGTACGAATCCTTGAGGTCTATGGAGCATATCCAGTCGTTCTCCCATAGGAAGGGGAGAATAAATTGCAGAGTGACCATCCGGAATTTCTCTTTGGGAATGAACAGGTTTAGAGATGAGAGGTCTAGGATAGGTCTCAAGTCCCCCCCCCCCCGTCTTTTTTGGCACTAAAAAGAACCTGGAGTAATTTCCCAATCCAGACTGGCCTGGGGGGACGTGCTGGATGGCTCTTTTTTAGGTTCATAGGTTCATAGGTTCATACTATGCTATCTGCCCGAGGGCATTTACAAGCCTAGCCCATAGTTTTGTGGCTTACGCCACCCCTTTAGTATGGGGAACTATACCCATTATTTTGCTGTGCCTCTGTTGAGCAGTGACACTGAGGTAATCCCTGGGGTATAACTGCGATCTCCCATCCATTGGTCAAGATTTCTCTTGAACAAGGCCAGCGAGGTGCTCTGCCTCACATATACCGGGATTTTATTCCACAGCATAGGGAGTCTTTGGGTGATGAATCTATCCCTCCAGCATGTCCTATTAATAGCCGTGTCGAGGTTTAAGTCTCCCGCCCTTGTGGCTCTGACGGATCTAGATTTTTTGAGGTGAAGCATATTCATCAACTCTGGGTTTGACATGGCCTTGTATGTTAGGCAAAGGTCACCTCTGAGCAAGCGGTGTTTACTGAATAGAGCTGGAGTTCTTTCAGTCGGGCAGCATAGGACAGATGTTTGAGACCCTTTATCCTTTTGGTGAGGAACTTTTGTGGCCTCTCCAGCTGCTGCAAGTGTCGGGTCAGATACATTCCGAATGGAGCATTGTACTCAATCATTGGTCTGATGAGTGATGAGTATAGGGAGACTATGACCTCCCAAAGGGACATTTCTCTCACACAGTATTGCACACACACTAACCCCCCTCACCCAAACACACACACTGAGCATTTGCAGGATTCAAACCCCTACCTAACTATATTATGACACTCAAGATAGACGCATTAGCAGAGCGTGCTATTCGCATTACTATTCACATTGAAATTTCTGAAGCTGCCGCCTCCCTTTGATCGGGTGGGACATCGGGGAGACGTTTCATAGGAGGGGGAAGACTTAGAAAGGGAATGGATTAACCTCTGGATATAATTCGGAGCACCCACCAATCCGTAGTAATGGACTCCCAAGTTTGGAGGTGCTCCGACAGATGCCCCCCCGACTGCCTCCAGAGAGGGACAGTCAGGTAAGCCCTCAGGGCTGTTGCACGGGCCTCTCCGAGAAAGGTTTTCAAGACCCAAGATTCCTCGGACCCCCTCTGCCTCTGGGCCGGCGTCCTCCTCTGCCTCTGAAGGACGAGGGGTACGAAGCGGGACGGGACTGCTGTGATTTCCAGAACCACATCTTCTTTTGTCCCCTCTGGTTCCTCGAGAAGGACCGTTGGAGATTAGAGAAGCGGATCCCGACGGCAGACAGCGTCTTCCCTTCTTTCTCGCTTTGGACCAGCGTGTCGCGAATGGTCTTGCCAAAGAGCGTAGAACCGTCAAAGGGCACATTTGCGAAGGACGCCTTGAAGGGTTCCGCAAAATTGCAAAGGCAGAGCCAGCCATGGTACCACAGAGCGATGCCTGCTCCGCTGGCTATAGCCGCTCCCTCCGTGGCATGGGAGAGTAGCCACATAGATGTGTTAGTAATAGATTTCAGAGTGGCCATGCAAGCCGAGAAGGTGCATTTGTCCTCGGCCGCCATGGACTCCGGGAGTGCTACAGCGTATTCCTTAATCAAGTCTCAGAGTCTGATGACGTGTGCCATATAGTTCAGCGCCCTTACAGAGAAGGTAGCTGAAGCAAACATCCACTTTCCAATGCGGTCCAACGTCCGAGATTCCTTATCTGGAGGGTGGACCAAGGAACTCTCCTGCGCTAGCTCCTCCTTGGTGGCAGCCGCCACTACCATGGCATCCACTGGAGAACCTTTAAACCATGCCAGCCTATCAGAAGGGGGACTAAGTATCTTGTCTGGTTTTCTGGGAATTGGCTCCACGGTGTCCGGCTCCTTCCAAGCCCTGGTGGTAATAAAGTCCACCAGGGGGTCAGCCGGGGGGGGGGGCACCCAAGAAGTAGACGGGCCTGCATCAAATGCCTCCAGAAACTCAGACTCGTCCGAGGAAGGTTTTTGGGCAGACCACCCTCCTCTGATTCACAACATCTCCATGATGTCTCCAAAGGAGACATCCTCAGGGGGTGACCTTGGGGAACCTTCCCCTTCCTCCAAGTCTGTGTCCTCTGTGAGGGACACTCAGGGGAGTCCAGGTGCCTCCTTTTGCACTTCCGTTTGTGAGGAACCTCCTCGGTGGGGCTATCCGTGGAGGGCTCACCCACGGGGTCTTGTTCCTCTAAGGGAACCAACTGGAGTGCCGATGCAGGCTGCCCCTGTAGCCGGATGACAGACCCAAATGCACAGGGGTGAAGGATGGCTCCGCAGCCCGGACCGGGGATCTGTAAGTCCTCGACAGCACCCTCTCCACTACATCAAACGCCGAGGGCGAACCGCTCTCCCCAGGCTCCGAGAGCAGCCCCCTCGGCTCCGATGCAGGGATCGGCGTCGGAGCTGAAGCAGTCGGACCCAAGAGGGAAGTGTGCTCCGACCTAAACGGCGCAGGAGACACAGTTACTCCCACGGATCCGACGCTCAGCTCTCAGCCCCGAGAAGTAATCAAGACTGTCGGCGCCGACAGTTCCCTGGGTCCGAATCGGCACGGATTCGAAGACTCCGAAACCCTAAACCGGGTCGGAGAAGGAGCGATCGGGATAAAAAAAGGGGCCGAGCTCCCCCCCTCTGGGGGGGGGGTGCTGGAACACCCCCATCTGCATTTGAGCCTGTAGGAAACGATGCATCATCCGGTCCAAATCAGCATCGGTGAAGCTTCTGGTGGATCTAGAGGAGGTCGTAGAGGCAGGCCTGGAGGGCCGCCTTGAGGGAGACCGGTACTCCTCCTCCAGCTCCGGGGAAAAGCAAGGAGAATGGAGCAGAGAATGAGGAGAACCAGAGGTCCTCTTAGCGGGACTAACTACCTTCGCTGGCGGGGCTGAGGGATGAGACTCAGCCCGCCTTTTATGTCTGTGCCGGTCCTTATCTCTCCTTTTTTCTTTTGAAGAGGAAAAAGAGGCCCCCTCACCCTGAGAAGCAGAGGGAGTTTGAGTCCCCAACAAGGGAGGGGGATTGGAAGGCACGGGAGCTGCAGCCGTTACCGGTGCCTTAGAAGGAGAGGAGGAAGAAGAATCCGGGGGCAACAATCCTGCCAGGATTAGCTTGTTCCTCCTATCCCTGATAGCCCGGGGGTTGAAAGCCGCACAAACCTGGCAGCTGGTGGATAAATGGGCCACCCCCAGGCAAATAACTCACTGAGTGTGGCCATCGGCTGGGGACAGCTTATGACCACACTCAGTGCATTTAGAAAAAATGGCTTTAGGCCCTTCAGCCATCACACCACACACTCGCGCACTAGGGGGAGGGAATTGAAGTGAATTTGAAGTAAAATTACCACAACAAAAAAACGCTAAATATATTAGCCGATAAAGGGGGCTAAACAATACACACACACCAAAGAAATTTTAGAAAAAATGATTTTTAAAGGTATTTTTTAAAACTGGAAAACTCTCACCCATGCCTAACAGCTCGTCTCTAGAAGCTGCTATAGATCTGAGGATGGGGGGATGTGTAGCAGGGGGTTATGGGTACGGGGAGGAGCTAGGAGCTCGGATCTTTTAGCTAGGTAAAGCTGCCGGCTTGGCTTAGAGGACGGATCTGATACCCACAGGTTGCAGACCAAATGAAGTTAACTACTTCAGATCAAATGTTTCTCAAGCAACATCAATGTGATAAATAGGCATTTATCTCTATGCATCACCAATGTGATATATAGAGTTAAATGCCTAACAAATCAGGAAAATAGTGGCTGCATGCTTTGCTCGAGTCTATGGCCAGTATTCATAGTGATGTAAAATCTTCATATGCTAATGAAGTATGTTGCACACGATTTGCGAGTCAGTCAAATTTTCCAGCTTTTCCATGCTGGTCACAGATCTGCTTTATAGAGAGAAGCCTCTCCAAATTTATCAGAGTTGCAATTGATGAAAATGCTTTCACTTGCTGCTAGCTTTTCTACTGTCAGGTCTGAGTTGCTTATCTTGGCTGGGACAAAACCGCTTGCACCCAGCGGCAGACCAAGAAGGTCAAAATATCAGCAAAGGATAAATAAAAGTTATGTACTCACCATAACTATGCATCTGTGTGGTCCATTTCCATTCTTTCTCAACAAATGGGTTTGGATCCTTTCCTCGCATCAGACTCCACCACTTTCTTTAGATTCTAGCATCCAGCTCTCAAGCTCCTCTCTTACAAAGACCCGGACTACTATATTTCCTTAGATCGAGTTTGCTGCTGTTATACAATATCACAAAGTATCTCAACAAAGCTATGACAGAAAAGTGATAGCTGAAAGATCAGGAGCTCAAACAGGAACTATGGCTCCTAACAATTCCAGTTGGTCTCTCAAACACATGGATAAGGAGAAGGTGGGAGAAAAGTTGAGGAAGAATGAAAATGGACAAAACAGATGCATAGTTATGGTGAGTGCATAACTTTTATATCTTATGTTCTCATTTTCATTCTTCAATGAATGGGACACAGTCCCCAGCTATGGCAACTTTGGGTGGCCCTCATGGAAGGATGTTCTGGATAACCACAGAACCGAATGCTGCTCTGTTTCTGAAAATGCTATCCAATTTGTAATGAGAAATAAAAAGGATGAGCATTAGATCACGTGGCGGCTGCACAAATGTCATCAATGGATACTCTAGCCCAAAAGGCAGCTGATGTAGCCATACACCTAGTTGAGTGTGCTTTTGGTGGCTTGGTTAGGTTAAGCCTCTCAAGGAATTAACACAGGAAATACAACTTGTTATCCATTTAGCTAGTGTAGTTTTTGAAACTGGTTTTCCCATCTTATTATTTGAGAAGACAAAAAAATTGATCACGTTTTCTAAATTCCTTAGTCTTATGAAGGTAAAAACGAGATGAAAGATGCACTCTCCTTTATTGTCATATTTGAGAAAGAAAACTGATAAACTGATCACTTGACTGATGTTAGATTCAGAAGCCACTTTTGGTAGGAAAGAAGAATTAGTGTGTAAGGTAACTTTCGCCTTGTGAAAAATCAAATACGGTGGTTTCGAAACAAGTGCTTGGAATTTAGATACTTGTCTTGCTGAAGTGACAGCCACCAAAAAGACCATTTTCCAAGACAGACACTTAAGGTCTACTTTAGCTGAAGGCTCAAACTGTGAATTTACCAATGTCTGTAATATCAAAGTTAGATCCCAAGTTGGAGTGGGATCTTGAATTGGAGGTCTAAGTAAAAATGTACCTTTTAGAAAGCCCTTACATAACTTAGATGAAGCTAAAGGAGAAGCGTCATCTCCGATGTGATAGTTGGAGATGGCTGCTAACTGAACTTTGATGGTGGAGAAATGTGCCCTGCTTTGAAAAACTGAGGCAAGGAAATCTAAAAACAGCTGGGAGTGGAGCAGTGAAAGGATCTAAGGCTCTCTGATGAGCCCAAAAGGAAAATCTCTTCCATTTACTCTTATAAATTTTCCTAGTCAAAGGTTTGTCGGACAAAAAAAAAAAGAATCTGGTGAACTGGGGAAGAAAGCCTAGACTGTCTAGCCATCACTGGAATTGGAGAAACTGTGCAGTCAACCTGAGGCCTGCAACATCTAGATGAATCATCCCTCACAGGTGTGACAGGAAGTCTGGACTGGGAACCAATGTCCAAGGTGGATACAGTAAATGAGACCATAGGAAGGGAAACCACACTTGCCAAGGCCAGTAAGGGGCAATGATAATTACTCTGCTCTTCAGTCAGAGCATTTTCTGAAGAAACGTGGGGATTACAGGCAGGGGAGGATACTCGAAGACCAGAGGGCCAAATGTGGAGTTGAGCATCTCTTGATCAATGTCCCAGAGGGGGAATTGGGCAAAGAACCTGCTGCGTTTGTTGTTGAGGGGAGAAGTGAATAGATCACAGCACGGTTGAGCCCATTTGTGGGAAATCATATTTGCCACTAACTGAGAAACCACTCGTGAGGCATCAGAATGGTCCTGCTGAGCTTGTCCACTAAGATGTTGGACTTCCCCAGTATTTGTTTGTTACAAGAAAGCGATTGGAGGAGATCACCCACTGCCAAACTCTTACTGCTTCTCAGCACAAGTACCCCCCACTCCCCCGTTTGTTGATATATCAGACTACTGGCATGTTGTCCTTTTGAATAGCAATTGTTCCCAGTGGAAGAGAGCTCTGAAGGGCCTGCAAGCTAGAAGCACCACTCTCATCTCTAGGATATTTATATGCAAACTGGTCTCTTCTGTGGACCACGTGCCTTGAACAGTCCATCCCAAGTAATGCCCCATCACCCCCAACTGGGAGGCATCAGTGGTCAATGTAGCATCTGGAGGAGGAAGAAAGTACAGTTTTGTACCTACCATAAATGTAGATGTCCGAGAGGTATGCATCTGCAGTCCTAACATATGGGTTGTCCTGCCTCAGGCAGCCCTTCGGTCGGCCGGATTCCAAAGTCTGGGTCTGGCCTCGGCTGATGTCGCACTTCACCCGACGTCACTGCTGCTGTGAATTGGGTATAAAGGCATCAGCCGACGCCATTTTCCTCAGTGTTTCTTGCCCCAGATGCCAGGTGCCCTCTAGGAAAACTAAATTTGGATAAATGCAAATGGTTCCAAACAGTAGACAGCAAACAATATAAGCATGTATATACATATATACAAACAAATACACCATAATAGATTCCCCCAGCTAGCTACAAGATGGGCAAATACCCTAGGAGTACCACAGAGGGGAAGGAGGGTGGGTAATCCTGACTGCAGATGCATACCTCTCGGACATCTACATTTATGGTAGGTACAAAACTGTACTATGTCCTTCAAGGATGCATCTGCAGTCCTAACATATGGGTAGAATACCATAGCCAAACTGGGGGTGGAGGTACTAAGATGATTATGGTGTAGTTAAGATCCCTTGCAAAACAGCAGTTGCAAAACCTGCTCGGGATCTGGAGTATAAAGGAAGATTATAATGCTTGGCAAATGTATGCACGGAGCTCCAAGTAGCAGCTTCTAAAATGTCTTTGGTAGCCACTCCTCGTAGGAAAGCTGTAGTAGTGGCTGTAGCTCTTGTGGAGTGAGGTCTGATGTTTTCTGGAGTTGTCTTTCCATGAAAAGAGTAACAAAATCTAATGCAATTTCCTATCCATTTTGAGATTGTCTGTTTTGAAATTGCTTTTCCTTCCATTCCTGTTGCATATGCTACCAGAAGCTGATCAGATTTTCTGTTGGTTTTGGTTCTGTCCAGATAGTAGCGCAATTGCCTGTGCACATCCAATGTATGCAGTAGTCTTTCCCCCCTGTTCTGTGGGTTGGGGAAGAATGTTGGTAGGTGGATTGCTTGGTTCAATGATACCCTGGAGACTACTTTTGGCATAAAAGTAGGATTAGTTCTCAAGGACACTCTTATCCTGATGGAAGATAAGGAAGGGCTGTACTGCCATTAATGCCTGTAATTCAGAAACCCTTCTTGCTGAAGTGATTGCAAGCAGGAAAGCAGTTTTCCAAGATAAGAACTGTAATTCTGCTGTTGCTGCTGGTTCGAAAGAGGGAAGTGTTAACTTTTCCAGCACAAAGTTAAGGTCCCATGTAGGCAAAGGTGGCTTCCTTGGAGGCTTTACATTTTTAATTCCTCTCAGAAACTGCCTGAGTAGAGGATGAGAGAAGACTGGAGGATCCATGTTGTATTCTGCTGAAATTGCTGATGCATGAATCTTAATGGAGGAGTAAGACAGGCCATTGTGGAAAAGTTCTGCTAAGTATTCCAAAATGTTAGCTATGTTTGCTAAAGATAAATTTTCTCCTTTTGCTGCACTCCAAATGAGGTATCTTTTCCATTTGGCTGAATAAGTCTTCCTTCTGGAGGGTCTGCGAGCCTCCAGGATAATGTCTTTAACCCTCTGAGATAAGTCTGGTTTATTTTGCTTTATGTAATATTCCAAGCAGCCAGCTGCAGTGTTTTCAAGTTTGGATGTAGGATCTTGTAGTTGTTCTGTGTTAGCAGTAAAGGAACTAGAGGTAGAGGCCATGCGTGTGTCCGAGACATACTCCTCAGTAGCGGGTACCAATGCTGCCTCGGCCAGTCTGGAGCTATCAGGATGATCCTTGGGTGATCTTCTTTGATCTTCAGTAGCACTTTGTGCATCAAAGGAAGAGGTGGGAATGCATATGCTGTCAGGTTTTCCCAACTGAAGGATAGGAGTCCACCTTCCAAGCAAGTGGGTGGTATGTCCTTGTGCAGAATTTCCTCAATTGGTGGTTGTGTGGGGATGCGAACAGGTCTATTTCTGGTAGTCCCCATTTCTTTGTAATGGTTTTGAAGATGTCTGGATGCAGCATCCATTCGTGGGCATCCGTGGTAGTTCTGCTTAAGGTGTCTGCTAGTGTATTTTCTTTTCCTGGCACAAATTTGGCCTGTAGTTGAATGTTGTGTTTCAGGGCCACATTCCACAGGTCCATTGCCATCCGGCATAGAGGATATGAGTGTGTGCCTCCCTGTTTGTTGATATACCACATGACTGTGGTGTTGTCCGTCCTTATCAGCAAATGACCCTGGTGAAGAAAAGGACTGAATGTCTGAAGTGCCTGTTTCACTGCCAGCATCTCTTTTTGATTTATATGTAGGTTCAGCTGGTCTTGTGTCCATAGGCCTTGTATACACTTGTCCACCATGTGTGCCCCCCAGCCTAGGTCTGAGGCGTCCGTGGTGATAGTCTGGCTTGAGTGAGGTTTGTGGAAGGGCAGACCTTTGTTCAACTGACAGGCCTGAGCCCACCACAGGAATTCTTGTTTCAGGCATGGAATTATTGGAATATGGGCTTCTAGACTGTGCTTGTGTTGAGACCATACATTCCTTAGGTACCATTGCAACTTCCTCATATGTAGCCTGGCATGTGGAATCAATATTATGCAGGATGCCATGTAACCCAGGGCTTGCAGGACTTTCCTTGCTGTAAGCTGGTTCTGCGTTGTTAATGCCATGAAATAGAGTGGCTGTTGCTTTTGCTTTTCTGCTGTGAGAAATGCCATTTGATTTGATGTGTCCAGTTCTGCACCCTAGAATGTTATCCTTTGGGATGGTACCAGCCTTGACTTTATCATGTTGACTGTGTATCCCAGGGCTTGCAGTAGTTGTATAACCTTTTCCAAATCTTTTGTTAATTTGGTCTTGTTGTCCGCTTGTATTAGGCAGTCGTCCAGGTATGGATAAATCTGAATTCCCTGAAGCCTGCAATGAGCAATTACTGATACCAGGCATTTCGTGAATACTCTGGGCGCAGTAGATAAGCCAAAGGGCAATGCTGAGAATTGATAATGCTCTGATCCTGCAAGAAATCTGAGGTATCTTCTGCAATCTGGTCATATAGGGATGTGCAGGTATGCCTCCTTGAGATCTAGAGTCACCAGCCAAGACTCCTTGCCCAGCATGGGAAGAAGTTGCTGTAGGGTCAGCATTTTGAATTTTGGAACAATGAGATATGTATTCAGAGTGGACAAGTCGAGAATAGGTCTCCATTGGTTTTCTTTCCTTGGTACCAGGAAAAGTCTGGAGTAAAATCCTTGCCCTTGGTCCATAGGCGGTACCTTTTCTATAGCTCTCATCCTTAGTAGGTGGTGGATTTGTGCTAGAGCGTTTGTTTTTTGGTTTGGTGATAGGTTTGGCATTCCTCTCTTTTTTGGTAGAGTGTGGAAGTGAAACCTGTAGCCTTTGTTTATTGTCTGTAAAATCCATTTGTCTCCTGTAATGTAATGCCAGTTTACGGAAAATAAGGCAAGCTTTCGGCCTAAGGGTGCTTGCAGTTGTTCCCTGGTAGGCGGTATCAGAGTCAAGTCATTGTGTCTGTCCTGTGGGAATGGTCGTAGCTGAATCTGTGGCAGTACTTCTCTGGTTGTTAGGCTGCCACTGACGTCCCCTGTAGGCACCTCTGGATTGACCTCTGCCTCTTGGGTGCCTATTTCTGCCTCTGTGTGCTCTGGAGGTGTCTGGAAAGGACCAATTCTTCGAAGGCCAATTTCTACTGAACCTCGGAGGCTGGACCTGTAAGAAATCCTTGACTGTTTGGACAGATTTTGCTTTTTCTTCCACCCTCTTTAGCACTTGCTGTGCAGGGGATCCAAACAAACTTTGTTTCTCCATGGGAGCATCTAGAAGCTTTGACTTTACATGGTCTGGTAAGGATTGTTCTTTTAACCAGGCATGCCTTCTAATCACTGTTCCAGTCATAGCTGTTCTAAAGGAAGCCTCCAGTGCATCATAGCCGCATTTTAAGGAATGATTACTGACCTGCTGAGTGTTATGTACCAAATCCTGAAGGGACTTGCGGTCTATAGGTTCAGGAGAGGACAGTTTTTTATTTAGCTGGTCTAACAAAAATTCCTGATACTGAATCATGTGGAACTGACAGTTTAAGGCCCTAGCCGAAAGAGTAGCAGAAGTATAAACTTTTTTACCCCATCTCTCTAATGCTCTAGATTCTCTTTCAGAGGGGAGGAGGTTTTTGGCAGAGGCAGCTGCTACAGCTTTAGGGCCCTGTGAAATGGTTTCAGGATCTGCAATAGGAGCCTTATACAAGTGAAAGTGTGTGTCCGGGACCCTGTAATATCTGTCGGGCTTGGCAGGGGCCGGGGGAAGAGAGTCAGGGGCAGTACAGGCATCATTATAAGCATCATCAACAAATGTAAGTACTGGAGGAATGGCTAAAGGCCTATGCTGTGGTAAATGTAAAAAGGTCCTTAGCCTTTTCCTTGAATCTGAAAAATCCTGGCCCTGCCATTGAAAATTCCTCAGGAGGAGAGGCAGAAGGAATGGAGTCTTCTGCATCAGAATCCTCATAAGGAGAATATGGGCCTTCTGGAGGACCTGAGTTTTCTGAATCATCAGAGGAATAGTCTGTAGAAACAGGATCCGGGGGCTCTGCTCTAGGCCTCTTCTCTGGAGGGGGTTGAGAGGCCCTGTCTGGGTGAGGTTGGGATCCCCTGATCAAAGAAATGAGATCCTCAGCCAAGCTGAGCATTTGGGAACTGGAGGTAGGCCTGTGTGAGGGGGGTTTAGCAGGCAAGGCCTTAGAAGATTTAGCTGCTTTAGCCCTAGAAAAAGCCTTGATATACATAGATGCAGGGGGCCTAGCAGCTCCACGTGCAGGAGTAGATATGTCTAAAGGAATAGTATCTGATAAATCCTGGATGCCTGCTACAGCAGGAGTAATTCCAGTTGCGGATTCAGCCATGCTGTGTGAGGCCTCGGCTATCGGAAGCACGCTTTCGGCCGAAGGAAGAACCGTGGACTCGGTTTCAGCCGAAACCGAGACACTCGCGGTTGGCTTAACCATGGTTTCGGCCGAAACCGCGGACCGCAAGTGTCGGTCCTTTTCCTTACGCTTTTTAGCTAATTGTGAAGTCGAGTCTCCGACGGCATTTTGTAAGCAAAAGCGGGACCAAAAAACTCCTCTGCAAACTCCGACCGACGTCTAAGTGTCCGTCGGTTGAAGGAAGCACAGGCTAGACAAGCTGATACGTCGTGGTCTGGGCCTAAGCAAGGAAGGCAGTATGAGTGGAAATCCTTATGAGGTATTTGTTTCCCACAAGTTAAACAATTATTTACTTTTTCTGACATCGGCTGAGGCAAGAAAGAGTCCCCAACGGGGTACTTAGCTTTTTAGAAGTCTTCGGTAGTAGAAATCTCTGGATCTGACCGACCGGCACTTGCGAACAGCTTCTGCTTCGGGCACCGCGCGGCAAGAAAGACTGAGGAAAATGGCGTCGGCTGATGCCTTTATACCCAATTCACAGCAGCAATGACGTTGGGTGAAGTGCGACATCAGCCGAGGCCAGACCCAGACTTTGGAATCCGGCCGACCGAAGGGCTGCCTGAGGCAGGACAACCCATATGTTAGGACTGCAGATGCATCCTTGAAGGACATCAAAGGGACGTCCTAGAAAAATCTCTTTAGAGCATATCCACCAGAGCAGGGATTTTTTTTGCAAACCTGAGATAATTTTATCAGACATCGTAGGGGATGTTAATGAAAGGAACACTGCCCTGCTAGAGTCTATTGAAGAATTCTCATATGAAGACAAGCAGTGGGTATATAAGTTACTGCAGCAGTCATCGACCCGAATAATTTGAGTACCATTCTGCTGGGGGGGGGGGGGGATGAGAAAGAACTTGTCTGGCATAGGATTTCAACGTAAGAACTTTGTTTTGGGGCAGAAGAGCTAGACAACTGACTGTCTAGATGAGCCCCTATAAACTCCAAGACAAATTGGTTGAAGTTGTAACTTGGCTAGACCGATTGTAATTCCCAGAGAGTGAGATAACTGGAGTACGTATTCCCTGGCTCTTTGCAGCAGATGCCTGGTCTGTGCAGTAAGAAGCCAGTTGTCTAAGTAAGGAAACACTCTGAATCTGAGCAGTCTTAGATGAGCTGCTACCACTGCCATGCATTTGAACAACTTGGGGGCTGTGGTGAGACCAAAGGTTATGGCTCTGAACTGACAATGACTGGTTCCCAGCTGGAAGCCTAGTATCTTCAAGAGCACCTGTTCATTTTGATGTGATAGTATGTGTCTTGAAAACTGATAGAGCACATCCAATCGTCCTTCTGTAGGAGACAGAATGGACTGAACTGTGACCATTCATAATTTGGAATACTTTACAAACTGGTTCAGATAAATAAAATCCAAAATGGGTCTCGGGTCCCCTGTTTTCTTTGGCACTAAAAATAACCTTGAATAAATTCTGAATCCTGTTTGGTCTGGGGACCTCTTGGATGACTCTTTTTCCCCACAGTTACTCCCTCTGATTGGGTGGAACATTGGAGAGACATGTTCTTTTCCTCTGGGGACCTTGCAAAAAGGGAAAGAAATATCTTCTGGATATGATCCTTTGAACCTATGAATCTTTTACCTGAAGAAGTATAGCAGAAGGAGCAGAGGCCAGAAGCAGGCCTTTTAGAATCAATTTATTTCTTCTGTCACTAACAGTCCTAGCATTAAAGGCTGCACAAATGAAGCAGGAGGTGTCCAAGTGTGCTGGGCCTAGACAACATACGTACTCCCTGTGGGCATCAGAGTTAGGAATCTTATGCCCACAGAAGTGCAGTTTTTGAACCCAGTAGGCATATCAACCATTCTGCCAAAATAAGAACAAAGCATCCACACAAAAGATAAAAGCTTTTTTTTTTTTTTTAAACCAAGAAAAAGAAAAGGAAAGGCAAGGCCTCAATACCAACAATGATATGCAGAGAATTACCCTAAGATAAGATAAAAGAGGGAGACAGACTATCAGCAATGATAGTTAAGACTACCTTAAATTGGTAATTAAAAAGGTTTAAAATAGTTTAGAGGAGGTAAGGGAGGAGCTTGAGAATTGGATCCCAGAAGCTAAAGAAAGTGGCCGAGTCGGATCACAGGATTGGAAGGAATGAAAATGACATAAGATCTCATTATAACTTTGACAATGAGGAAATACTTGATAGGTTCAGAGAGGACAAAGGCATTATAAGGGACTTAGTGGGTATGTCTGACCCCTATAGGTTCATAGGTTGGTACTAGGCTATCAGCCCTAGGGCCTATACAAGCCTAGCCATAACAATTCCCTGGCTATTTCTTCCCACACTATTTACTTCCCTGGACCCCTAACAGGGTGACAGACGTGATCCCCGGGGTGAATTTCCAGGGTCTTTAGAGGACTGTGTGGACACCAAGGTATGTATAGCCCTCACTATACTTGCTATGGGGACCTTCCAGTGAGAGACTGTGGATCTCACAGGCTTCTGTCTTCAGGACCCTGCAGATGTTCCTGGATGTACTTTTGGCATGTATGGATCAGTACATCTGCTTCCGTTGCCACCACAGGACTGAGCCAAGAATATCCTGAAGAACTGTTTCAGGTGCCCAGATGAGTCTGGGGGTGGCCTTCAGTATGGCACAGTTACCGCATGTTGCATTCTGCATAACATGATCATGCGCTAGTCTGGTGAAGTGACCCATGCTGTTACTGCAGCTCCTAGTCCAAGTCCTACTACAACTAACGACAACCAGCCAGAAGCAGCAGTAAGAAACCTCATATGGCAGGCTCATGAACAGCAGGCGGCTGCACAGGTAGAGGCGGTGTCTAGTCCATAACTATTGCCCATGACATTCAGGATACTGTTTCCTTTATTGTATTAAAAAAATGAATATAACTGAAGCATGCAGTGATCATCAGTGGGCTATGTTGTGTGTAGCATGATCTGCTTTTACAGTTCATCTGGCATTCTCACTCATCTTAAAATCCCTTTTATCATCTTTTAGAAAACTTACTCGTATTGCTGTTATTTAAAGTCATGCCTGAGTGCTCAATGACCCCTGTTCAGTGATGTCGTAAGGCATCATAAAAAAATAAATCACATTTTTGTCTGCTGTACTGCTCAAGTATACAAGTATTGAATATTGCCAACAGTGAAATGCTTCATGAGCAAATTCAATGAAAATTTGTTAAACTGCTTTTTTTTTTTTTTTTTTACATTATGCCATTTCTTCTTAGATTATTCTGTGGTACTGTACATAAAACAGAGGATTATGACTTAGACATGACCATAATCTGTTTATTATGTGTTCGAGATCCATGTCGAGAGCATATAATTCTTTGTAATGCACGGAGCTTTATCTGCTCCATGTACTACTAGTTATGGGAGAAAACATCATGAAGTGTTTTGACAGCTTTTAAAGCCGTAAGTGATTATTGCTTCAAAATTTTGGTTTGTTCCTCATAAAATCTGTGCTATTAGGACAAACCACTGAGGAGTGAAGTCACTAAATAACATGCATCAGAGTTTCAGAGTTCATATCCTTCACAAAATACATGCAAAGACAAACTCTGTTACTCTACCAACTTTCCAAGTTCATTAGAGGACTTAGTTCTAGAACAGACAGAAAAAAGAAGTTATGTTCTTACCATAAAGTTCCATCTGTGTTGTTGATCTTCATTCATGCATTACTGATGGGTATGGGCTCCTTCCTTGGAACCGAGTTGGCCATTATAACAAGCTCATGCCAGCCAAAAACTCTAGAGTTAAGCCCTCTATCACCTTAAATCGAGTTTACCCATAAGAAAGAAAGTGGAAGCTTTATCTAAGCAGATTCCCTATCACGGAACTTGGACCAAATCCGAAACTCCAGGAGTCTTTCGGATGGGGAAAGAGGGTGGGATGTAATGAATGAATGAAGATGAACAACACAGATGGAAGGTTATGGTAAGAACATAACTTCTTTACCTGATGTTGTTAAAATTCATTTATTCATTACTGATGGTACAGAGTCCGTAGCTACTTTATGTCCTGGGAGGTCCTATGGAAGGATATTACTGAGCACCACTGAACCATAGGATGCTCTCCCCTGGAGACCAAATCCAATTTGTAATGAGTTATAAAGGTATGAGGAGTAGCCCGTGTTGCTGCTTCACAAATGTCATACATGGAAGCCCTTGAATGAAAGGCAACAGATCCTGTGGATGCTAAATAGATAAAAAAAGTAAAAGAAAGAACAAGAAATTTAACGGTACAGGATATGAAATGGGATGCAGTAACAGCCAAAGAGATTGAAACAAAGTTAAGAAAAGCCTCTAATTGGAAAACCCCAGGCCCAGATGCAGTACCTAGCTTCTGGTTAAAAGTATTAACATTTTTGCATGAAGACCTAGCCATGAGTAACAACTAGTTATATGTGCATCCCTGAACAAACACCAATCGGGCTAACAACAGGTAAAGCAATGCTCCTACTTAAGAGTGAACCTGCAAGCTACCCCAAAAATTATAGACCAATAACTTGCCTTCCGACGACTTATAAACTATACATGGGAAGTGATGCTGACAGAGTTTATAGTCATTTAGAAGAAAACTCAATTATGGCAGTAGAACAAAAGAGCAATAAAAGAAGGTCATATGGAAGAAGGATCATTTGCTGTTAAATAAAATCATAGTGGCGAACTGTAAAAAGGGGAAGAATCTAAGTATGGCATGGACTAACTACAAAAAAAGCATTTGACAGTATCTCACATTCATGGATAAAACAGTGCTTAAAAATGTCTAAGATGTACCCCATACTGACTGACTACATTACAGTGACCATGAACAATGGCAGACCACTTGCAATTAAGCCTTGACAAAGGACAAATTATTATTCCAGGGATAAAAAATTTAAATGGGGGATATATTCCAGGGTGACTCTGTCACCGTTGCTATTCTGCCTTGCCCTTAACCCATTAAGCTGTCTACTTGTTGTTGTGTGTCTTTCGGTTTTTCCCGGTTAGGGGTCGCCACAGCGGAACTCCGGTCCGCTAATGACTGGCAGTAGATTTTCACGAACGCCGAGGTGCCAGTTCGACGTTCAACCTTCAATGAAGGCACGCCCATTCGGGTCTATATTATAAGATCGACGTTTCAAAACATCAAACAACATATGGTCGACACCATATGGTCGATGTCTTCAAACACTGACCTTATAAAAAGACAAAAAAAAAAGAAAAAGGTACCCTAACGGGTTTAAGAAGGGGGGCAAGCTCCCTGCACCCTCCACTACTTAAATATACCAACTCCGAGACCGCACTACATTGCAGTAAATGGAAATCTCCCCTTACGGAGATTTCCGTTTACACTCTCGAGATTCTGAGCATTCGATATTCTAGTGTCGACAATGTCAGATTCAACATTGTCGGCTTTCGAGAATATAATATAGACCCTACTTAACACCTTAGGCCATGGCTAAAATTTGGCCCCTAGAAAACAACAAAGTTTAAAGACTTTTCATCATCTCATTGTCAAGAAACCACAGCTGCAGGTTGTCAAAACTTTTTCAGATGATAGTGGAATGTCATTTAGCCTTCATAAATGTGCAAAAGCAACCTTTAAAGCAGGAAAACTGCAGCACAAAGAAAACATCAGTTTGGGTCAAGAAATGTGATACAAAAGCACTTGAGCAAGAGGGAGTGTATAAATACTTGGGAAATGAAGGATCAGCAATAAAACATGAACAAATGTGAGCAAAACTTAGTAAAGACTATTTTATTAGACTTCATTTAATCCTGAAAACAACACTGACATCTAGGAACAAAATCCAAACTATAAACCAATTTGCTCTTTCTGTCAAACATACAGTTTTGGAGTGATTGATTGGCCTCAAAATATGTTGGACAGATTAGATATTAAAACAAGAAGGATGCTTCATGCTCACCAAATGATTTATAAAAATCAGTGCATACCAAGATTATATATTCCCCGTTACAAAGGAGGGATGGGCCTCCTTCAAACGGATTACATGCACACATCTGCTGTAGGGTTGCTACCTTTTCAAATGGCCAAAGTGGGACATTTTCAGGACAAACATCAGATTTTACAGGCCAACACATACCCACGGTCAGTGCAAAGGATATAACTTAACTTTTTTGCCTAAATAAAAGCTTATTCTTGTAGCATTTTAGTTGCTTACTCTGTTTCTTATAACATTTAGGATTTTTTAGATACAGAGTAACTGTTTTATGCAACTATTACATAAAATATAGGAAATAATTTTTTCCTAAAATCTAACTATTACATAAAATATAGGAAATAATTTTTTCCTAAAATCTCAGGACATTTGCCATTTTTTAAATTTTTTGTTAGGACACAACTGCCCAATGAGAGACTGTCCCTCGCAAAATGGGACAGGTGGCAACCCTAATCTGCTGACCTCACAAGACCCAAACATAGTGAAAGTTTTGAAACATAAAGAGAATAAATCTAAGATGACTTCCCTGCTTAACTTAGAAGAAGCTTATCAATTTCAAGCAGGAATGGAAATCAAACCAGAAGGTAAAAATCAGGCAGCAACTGAATGTGCCAAAAAAAATGAAAGAATGCAAGGTGAAGGATCAGATGAGAAGGCAAGAAATGTGGAAAATGCATAAACATAGCTGCAAGTATAGAAAACTTCTGGAAGAACTTCATGTTGATCAGGAATGGTTAAGGAGAAGTGAATTCAAACCAAGAGATGAAAGGTTAATATTGGTGGCACAAGACAGTGGTCTACGTACATGTTGGTTTACAAAGTGCATTGAACATGTGGGAGAAAAACAAATGTAGGTTTTGTAAAAACAAACAAATGTAGGTTTTGTAAAACAGAGTTGGAAACTGTCACACACCTAGTTGCTGGTGTGACATACTAATGGCAGGACTGTATACTGAAAGGCATAACAATGTGGCAAGACTGCTGCACTGGGGATTGTACAAACGTTATAGTGCTAAAGTGGCTGAAAAACACTGGAAACATGAGCCGCAAAGCATCATAGAAAATTATGAAGTCTACATCACATGGAATCATCCATTACCAACTGTTCAAAAGACAGATTCTAGAAAACTGGATATAGTGGTCCAGGAAAAAAACAAAAGTAGCATTGATCATTGAAATAGCCACACCCAGTGACTGCAGTGTCCTGCACATAGAGAGAGACAAAGTTATAAAATATCAGGATTTGCAAGCAGAAACAAGAGCAATGTGGAAGAAAGATACCCAAACAGTTCTAATATTAGTAGGAGCAATGGGTCTTATGAAAAAGAGTCTAAAAATCTTATTTAGATACGCTACCACTACATGTAACTCCTTACGGAGTCATTACTGGGCACATTGATGTCAGCTAAAAGTGCTCTTTGCAGCACCTGCAAAGAGTGAAACAATACTAATTTCATGAACTTTAATTGTACTTTGACTTGGGAACGGGGTCCATTCCCGTCATGGTATTAGAAATCCAAACATTTGGATAAATTGAAAAGGGAGAGACAGTACAGTTTTGTACCTACCATAAATGTAGATGTCCGAACTGGATAGCATCTGCAGTCATAACAAATGGGTTGTCCTGTCGTCAGGCAGCCCTTCGGTCGGCCGGATTCCAAAGTCTGGGTCCGGCTTCGGCTGATGTCGCACTTCACTCGACGTCATCTCTGCTGGTCTTCGGGTATAAAGGCATCAGCCGACGCCATTTTCCTCAGTGTTTCTTGCCCCAGATGCCAATTGCCCTCTTGGAAAGCTAAATTTTGGATAAATGCCAATGTTTCCAAAATAGTAGAAGGCAAACACAAAAATAAACATGTATGTACATATATACAAACAAATACACCATAAGAGACCCCCCCCCCCCCAGCTAGCTATTAGGAGGGTAAATACCCTAGGAGTACCACAGAGGGAAGGAGGAGGGTAATCTGACTGCAGATGCTATCCAGTTCGGACATCTACATTTATGGTAGGTACAAAACTGTACTATGTCCTTCACGGATGCATCTGCAGTCATAACAAATGGGTAGAATACCATAGCCAACTAGGGGAGGAGGAATAAAAATTATGGTGTAGTCAGGATCCCTTGCAGTACAGCAGTGGCAAACCCTGCTCGGGATCTAGAATATAGAGGTAAATTATAATGCTTGGCAAATGTATGCACGGAGGTCCAAGTAGCCGCCTCAGTAATGTCCTTGGTTGCCACTCCTCTTAAGAAAGCTGTGGTAGTGGCTGTAGCCCTTGTAGAGTGAGGTCTTATGTTCTGTGGAATTGGTTTTCCATGGTAGGAGTAACAGAATCTTATGCAATTTCCTATCCATTTGGAGATTGTCTGTTTGGAAATTGCTTTTCCTTCCCTTCCTGTTGCATAGGCTACAAAGAGCTGGTCAGTTTTTCTATTACCTTTGGTTCTGTCCAGGTAGTAGCGTAATTGTCTATGTACATCCAAGGTATACATTATTCTTTCACCTCTGTTTTGTGGATTGGGAAAGAAGGTAGGTAGGTGGATTGCCTGGTTTAAAGACATTCTGGATACCACCTTAGGCATAAATGTAGGATTAGTCCTCATGGACACCCTATCTTGATGGAAGATTAGGAAGGGTTGCACTGCCATTAAGGCCTGTAGTTCCGAAACCCTCTTTGCTGAAGTAATAGCCAGTAGGAAAGCAGTTTTCCATGACAGGTGTTGTAGATCTGCTGTTGCTGCTGGTTCAAACGGAGGGAGTGTCAACTTTTCTAGTACAAAATTCAAGTCTCATGCTGGTAATGGTGGTTTCCTAGGAGGTTTTACATTCTTGATCCCTCTGAGGAACTGCCTGAGTAGAGGATGTGAAAAGACAGGAGGATCAAACCTGTATTCTGCTGAAATAGCTGATGCATGTATCTTGATGGAGGAATAGGACAGGCCTGTATGTAGAAGCTCTGCCAAGTACTCCAGAATGTTAGCAATATCTATGTTCGACACATCTTTTCCTCTTTCAGTACTCCAAATGACGAACCTTTTCCATTTTCCTGCATAGTTCCTTCTTGTTGAAGGTCTGCGGGCTTCAAGGATAATGTCTTTAACCCTTTGTGAAAGGTCTGGGTTAGTTACTGCTATGTGATGTTCCAGGCAGTCAGTTGCAAGGTTTTTAGGTTTGGATGTATGATGTTGTAGTTGTTCTGAGTTAACATCAGAGGCATCAGGGGTATAGACCACATTTTCTCCCGAGACATGCTCCTCAGCAAAGGGTACCAGTGTTGTCTTGGACAGTTTGGGGCTATCAGAATTATCCTTGGACGTTCCTCTTTGATTTTCAGTAGTACCTTGTGCATCAAGGGAAGAGGTGGAAATGCATATGCTGTCAGGCCTTTCCAGGTGAAGGATAGAGAGTCCACCTTCCATGCAAGTGGGTGGAATGTCCTTGTGCAGAATTTTTTGAGCTGGTGATTTTGTGGGGAAGCGAATAGATCTATTTGAGGCATTCCCCATTTCTTTGTGATGGCCTTGAAGATGTCCGGGTGTAACATCCATTCGTGAGCATCCGAGGTGGTTCTGCTTAAAAAGTCTGCTAGGGTGTTCTCTTTTCCCGGTACAAATATTGCCTGTAACTGGATGTTGTAGCTGAGAGCCAGATTCCAAAGGTCCAAAGTCATTCTGCATAGGGGGTAAGAATGAGTGCCTCCCTGTTTGTTGATGTACCACATGACTGTGGTGTTGTCTGTCCTTATCATCAAATGGCCTTCTTTGAGGAATGGTCTGAATTTTAGGATTGCCAGTTTTACTGCCAGCATTTCTTTTTGGTTTATGTGCAGGTGCAGCTGGTCCTGAGTCCACAGTCCTTGTACGCATTTGTCCAGCATGTGTGCCCCCCATCCTAGGTCTGAGGCGTCCGTTGTGATGGTTTGGTTTGCTCGAAAGTTGTGGAAGAGTAAGCCTGGGTTTGACTGGCATGCCCGACCCCACCATAGGAACTCCTGTTTTAAGCATGGGATTAGTGGTATTTCTGTTTCTAAGCTGTGCCTGTGTTGAGACCATAAATTCTTTAGGTACCACTGTAACTTTCTCATATGCAGTCTGGCATGTGGGACCAAGATTATGCATGATGCCATGAAGCCCAAGGCCTGCAGAACTTTTCTTGCTGTTAGTTTGTTCTGCTTTGTTAATGCCAAGAAGTAAAGAGGGAGCTCTTTTTGTTTTTCTGCAGTTAGGAATGCCATTTGCTTTACTGTGTCCAATTCCGCGCCCAAGAAGGTTCTTGTCTGGGATGGTATCAGCCTTGACTTTTGTAAATTGACTGTGTATCCCAGGGCTTGTAGCAAGTAAATGACCCTTTGTAAATCTGTTGTCAGCTTGCTTTTGTTGTCCGCTTGTAACAGGCAGTCGTCCAGGTATGGATAAATTTGAATTCCCTGTACTCTGCAGTGAGCAATTACTGATGCCAGGCATTTTGTGAATACTCTGGGCGCAGTAGATAAGCCAAAGGGCAATGCTGAGAATTGATAATGCTCTGATCCTGCAAGAAATCTGAGGCATCTTCTGCAATTTGGTCGAATGGGGACGTGCAGGTATGCCTCCTTGAGATCTAGAGTTACCAGCCAACACTCCTTGCCCAGCATGGGAAGAAGTTGCTGTAGGGTCAGCATTTTGAATTTTGGGACGATGATGTATGTGTTTAAGATGGACAGGTCGAGAATAGGTCACCAGTTTTTCTCTTTTCTTGGTACTAGGAAGAGTCTGGAGTAGAATCCTTTGCCCTGTTCTGGTATTGGTACTCTTTCCACAGCTCTCATCTTTATTAATTCCGCTATCTGGTGCAGGGCTTCTATTTTTTGATTTGGGGGCAGGTTTGGCATTCCTCTTTTTACTGGTAAAGTGTGGAAGTGGAACCGGTAGCCTTGGTCTATGGTTTGCAAAATCCACTTGTCTTTTGTGATATAGTGCCAATTTTTCGAGAATAAGGCTAACTTTCCGCCTAATGGTGCTGCTATTTGCTCCCTGGTAGGCGGAGTTAGAGCCAAGTCACTGTGTTTGTCCTGTTGCAGTGGCAGTTGTTGTGTCTGTGCCTCAGTTATTGCCTTGCCACTGTCGTCCTCTGTAGGCACCTCCTCTGGATTGATTCCTGCCCCTAGAGCGTCTGTTCCTGCCCCTTTGTGATCTTGTGGAGTCAGGAAAGGACCAATTTTTGGCAGGCCAGTTCCTGCTAAACCTTGGGGGCTGAACCTGTAGGAAATCTTTAACTGTTTGTACAGATTTTGCCTTCTCTTCCATTTTCTTCATTACTTGCTGGGCAGGTTCCCCAAATAGACTGGCCTTATCCATAGGAGCATCCAATAGCTTAGCTTTAACATGATCCGGTAAGACCTGTTCTTTCAACCATGCATGCCTTCTTATCACTGTGCCCGTCATGGCTGATCTAAATGAAGCCTCCAGTGCATCATAGCCACATTTTAAAGAATGGTTACTAACCTGTTGGATGTTATTCACCATTTCTAATACATATTTCTTATCTACAGATTCATCAGAGGACAGCTTTTTAATTAACTGATCAAGCATAAACTCTTGGTATTGGATCATGTGAAACTGACAGTTTAAAGCTCTAGCTGAGAGAGTAGCAGAGGTGTAGACTTTTTTCCCCCATCTCTCTAAGGACCTGGATTCCCTTTCAGAAGGAATAGGGTTTTTTTGCTGTGGTCGAGGCTACTGCCTTAGGCCCCTGGGATATAGTTTCGGGGTCTGCAAGTGGGGCCTTGTATAGGTGGTGATGAGTGTCTGGCACCCTGTAAAATCTATCTGGTTTGGCAGGGGCTGGAGGTAAAGAATCAGGTGCAGTGCAGACATCATTAAATGCATCGTCCACAACAGACAGGACAGGAGGTATAGCTAAGGGCCTATGTTGTGGTAAGTGCAGGAAAGTCCTAAGCCTTTTTCTTGAATCTGAGAAATCTTGTCCCTGCCATTGGAATTGTTCTCTCATGGCATGTAAGGTTTCCCCAAAGGAGAATTCCTCTGGAGGAGAGGCAGCTGGAATGGATTCTTCAGCATCTGAATCTTCATAATTGGAAAAAGGAGCCTCTGGCTGGTCTGTAATGTCGGAGTCATCCGCAGAATCATCAGAGGACACAGGCTCGGGGGGCTCTGCTCTAGGTCTCTTTTCTAGGGGCTGAGAGGCCCTGTCTGGGTGAGATTGGGATCCCCTAATTAAGGATATTAAATCTTCTGCCAGAGTAAGCATTTGTGAACTAGAAGTGGGCCTGAGTGAGGGTGGTTTAACAGGCACTGATTTAGCTGATTTGGCTGCTTTAGCCCTAGCAAAGGCCTTAATAGACATGGCTGCAGGAGGCCTAGCAGCACCACGTGCTGGGGTAGAGATATCCAAAGGGATGGTGTCTGATAAATCAGTAGGAACCACAGTTGTAGGCAAAATTTCTGAGGCTGATTCAGGTAAGGTAGCAGGAGCCTCAGTAGTAGTCATGGATTCGGCTGAAGTTTGACCAGTTTTCTCGGTTTCGGCCGAAACCGAGACACTCGCGGCTTGCTTAACTGTGGTTTCGGCCGAAACCGCGGACCACGAGTGTCGGTCTTTTTCTTTGCGTTTTTTTAACAATTTGGGTAAAGAGAAAGAGGGAGGGGAAATACCAGCAATGGTATTAAAGATTACCACAGAGGAAAGGGAGGCCTGTACCAGCAATGGTACAAAGAATACCAAAATTTGGTAAAGAACCACTCAAACAGGTAGCAAAGGTAAGCAAACTCTAAACTACTACTATTAAAGATAGCAAAATCTCAAAGGTAGAGAAAATTATTTAAATTGACATATAAATTCTAAGTCACTTAGCTTGAGAGCTGGCCTGATGCATTTTGATACTCTATGCAGCAAACGAGATCTGAGGTGAGAGAGAGAGGGGCACTTTGGGTAAGCTTAGCTCAAGAGTTTTTGGCTGGCAAGAGCTTGTTATAACGGTCGACTTGATTCTGAGGACGGAACTGATATCCATCAGTAATGAATGAATGAATGAAGATTAACATCAGATCAATTTTATTGTTCTGCTACTGTCATTTGCTGGTCAGTATGGCCAGATTTTATTGCCTAGCATGGGATCTGACCTTAACAACTTTAGCATGGGGTGGGTTGTGTCCCACTCTGGCACTTAACTGTTTTTTTTTTCCACAAATACTGGAAGGTAATCAGCTCGCTCCATGCACTACATTAATTTTATGCTGTCATACACAGTAATTTCTGACTTCAGAAACCAAAAAAAAAAATATATATACATCATTTATGCATTGGGAAGGTGAAGTGGCAGCAACCTAAGTTTACATGGTAGAATATTCATTTTAATCTGTCATTCATTTACTACACATTTATCCTGACAATTGTTATGCATCACTGCATTTATGCTATAGGCAACTGCACCTGTAGGAATGGCAATTTATGATGTATCATTAAATTTTTTCTACCTTTCATTGATGGCATACACACAAGTTTTACAAGGATGAAATGCATATATTTGCAAACCTGGCCCCTCTACCTCCATTCCAGTTAAACATATAGCTGTTTCTTTGAAGCTGACTCACAGTAGCTCAAGATCAAATAGAGTAATACAGGTCTCCTACAGAAAGGCTAGGTGATGGTGTGAGAGATTTTGAAAGGAGGCTACCATGAGAATTGTAAGGTGAGTTGGTTTGATGTCATGTCCTACTTGATAGATGCAGGTGATCCTGCTCGGACGGATGTGACAGTGCTGTGTGACCATGATCATGACTTCAAATGTGAGGTTCTGCTAGGCAGTTCAGTGTCTGGTTTGTATTATGAGGAAGTCCAGCCATTTGGCGGGTGAAAGCGCTAAATAAAACGTTTTTCCTTCTGTGTTGGTGTTTTTCACAGTTGCCTTTGATATTTCTGGTTTGACTCTTCGTTTTGATTAGGTTCTGCTAGGTATAGATGGACGCTGACATGGCCTACACGAAATACGTTGCACTTGCTCACCTTGACTACTTACATTACTTTTGTGAAAAGCAATGGTATTTATCATGTGATTTCCCCCCATGTGTCCTGACAGCACCCTGTCCTTTTCCCCTTGAAAGAGCTTGACTCTGGTATGTCCTAACTAGTGTACAAATGGAGGCAGCCACTGATGCTTGGTGCACCACCATTCTATGCATCAGTGTGATCATGGCATTATCCCTACTGTACCATTTCCAACTGGTGCTGGAAATCATCACACATACCGTGCATAACTCTGATCATTTCCAAATGACTCTCTGTGGCACTGGTTCATGTCCTAACAGTATTATGGCACATTTCCAGTTGAGCAGCCAGTGCTTTATGTGTTTCTTGAGGTATTTGTTAAAAACTTCTTCTGTAAAGATGTCACAGTGGATACCATTTCCTCTGAATGCCATTATCTTCAAATTGCTCCTCTGGGCTTAGCGATACTAGTGTTGAGGTGCAGGGGTGTTGCTCCTGTACAAACATGAGTGGCATGTCAGTTTGTGCTTCACTTTATGACGCACTGTTACTTTCCGCAGAGTTACTAACATTGTGGGGTGACAGATTCTGCCATTAAACTTAGGGGCTAACTGCCACTTTCCTCAGGGTGCCTCATAAATGTAACTATGTTAGCAGCAGCAGCTGCTGCAGCAGCACCCATTCTGCTGCTATCATTCAAATGTATTGATATAGCTGAATTGTTTTACTGTCGATGCTGACTCTGTAAAAATATTTGAAAACATTAATAATGATGGAATAGCCTACTGTAATGGCTGATAGGGACCAGATGGCATAATGGTAAAGGTCTTTGCCTCACAGGCAGAAGGTACAAGCTTTGCTCCTGACCGGTTTGGAGTTTGCATCTTTTCCCGCCTCCCCAAAACATGCTTTGTGTTTCCATTTTGAACTCACTAAACAATGGAGCCGTGGGCATTTGGACAGATCCTACATGGTGCCTCATAAGGGGAAGAGTCGTACAGAGCAACCACTTTGGGTATCTACTGTGGTGCACATTATCCTCTGGATAGAAGAACATGGATCACAGACTGCATGCCGTGGCACAGCTAGCCACTTGATGGTGTAAAATATGGCTCTAGGTGATGCTGTCATGTTGACTAATGTCGCCAAATGGACATGGGTATTTGCCAGTGATAAGTGGGTTGAGGACCCTGCCTATTTAGACCTAGGCCAGGGATCCAAGCTAACGGCGGGAAGGGTGTATGTGCCCCTACTGACTAGTGTGTGCCGCCATAAAGCCCAGCAGCCCTGGGTCAATAAGCTATTGACCTGCTAGTGTCCAGTTGCCCAGCATAGGTTACCTGGGAAAGGTATGTTAAGTAAAAGCTGGACAAAACCATTCAACCTGCCACACATGAAATAATATCTACTACACTCAATCTAGATTCACTGAAAAGACAGAACTTCAAAGCAGATGACATGATGGTAAGGAGAAGACTGGACATCCTATGTATCTAGGAGACAAGACAGAAGGGCAGTGCAGCAAAGCCACTTGGTTTAGGATCCAGAGTCCATTACACAGGAGGAGGACAGGCTAGAAATAACATGGGGATTGTGGTGAGGGCGAGGCTTCAGAAGGCACTGACGGATGTCATCAGAATTACTAACAGACTCATGGCAATTAGACTCTTGCCTAATGATAAGGTAATATTTCATAATCTCAGACTATGCCCCATGTCAGGGTTGTGATAGTGAGGAAAAGGGTGCATTCAGACAGCAGTTATAGGACCTACCAAGTAAAGCAGGACAGCATGAATTGGTGTTGATAATGGGTGACGTGAATGCACATATCAGGACAGACAGAAAAGGCTAGGAGGACTGCATGGGTCTACATGGGTTGGACAACAGAATAGAGGAGGAGAAGCATTCCAGACTTCTAGCTAACACATGGTTCAAAAAGAGAGAGAGTCACAAGATCACATACAAGAGTGGCCAACCTGCAACTCAGGTAGAATTCCTCTAGTAAGGAAAGAACACTGGAGTAGAATCAGCAATTGTAAAGTCATCCCCAGTTGAAGAATTGCTGCGCCTCAAAATAGCAGGTGTGAGGACTACAGAACAGATATGTGGCTAAATCAGGTATGGAAATATGGTGCATAAGGAAAGCAGGTGGTAGAATCCAGAAGTCCAAGAAGTCATCAGTATGAGTTAGAAAAGATGGACCAGGCTATGCAGGAATACTGGTTGGCTAACAAAGAATCTAAGAAAGGAGTTGCAATAGCGAAGAACAAGGCATCAGAGTCACTCAACAAGCTTCTGGAAACTGAGCCGGCAAATGGCAGAAAGAAACTATCAGACTGCAAGGCAAAGATAAAGAAGACAGACAGCCTTTGGCCCTCGTCTAGTCAGGATACAATAGACGGAACTCTGGGGGTTCTGTTCAAGCAGTGTTATTTACTTACTTATTTATTTATTGATTTCAGTTTGGTAACTGGGGAAGTCCACTGGGCCCAAGTGTGCCCGTTTTCAGTAGGGGCCAAGGGAGAAAAACTCCATAGAACATAAAACAGTAAGGTTACAAGAGTAAGGACATTTACAGAATAAAGTACAGTTTACAAATATGTACATTCCGCATCAGGCTTGATCAACAAAAATAATTTTGATATATCTGATGGTTGTACTGTACAAATTTATTTGAAATATACCTTCATTGCAATTGAAGTGTAGAAACATTATACATACAATTATTTAAAGTAAGGAAACAATTCATTTGAAGTAAGAAGCTATTTACAAAGTTGAAATCATGTATTAAGAAGCAGTCAGACAGCCTTTATTATATACAAACACATCAGGATTGAGGCTTAACAACTTTAACTTAGATAAACTTAGAAACAAATAGCCATTAGACTCCTACATGTTCACTCTCTGGCTGCACTCACAAAATGGCACTGAACCTAGCATGTGCTCACTATTTATATGCACGTTCATTCCTTGCAATGCTTCTTAAAGATACAGCACACATATTCCATTCTACATCCTCTCTATTCCAGAAATAAATCATGCAATGTTGATGACATTAATCGACATGCAATCAATACAAATAATTCTCGATCATGCAATTATACAGAACTAAATACATACAGACGATTATGTCCAGGCTGCTGTGTATTTTACACTAGGTCTGGACATACGATCATATCATGCGACATAGAAAACAGAATCAGGTCTAGCAACTGGGACTGTTTCTGCTGAATGTTCAACTTTTCAGACATCAGGAACTAAATCAAGACTGGAAGCCGAGGTTAAGACACATTCTGCCACAGGAACATTGTCTGGATTGCTCCGAGATCTAGAGTCTGTTTCATAGGAACGATGCTGTGATATCAATTCTGATACAGGAAGAATTCTGCGATTTCTATCAGCGATCTCTAGTCCCCCCCCCCCCCGGGTTTGGAATGACCCGTTCTAATATACCAAAAAAACTTTGTGAAACTGGAACAACTCGTAGAATGTTTGTACAGGGCATTATTTAAAATTCTTGTTAATATCTGATATTGGTGCTCATACACTCTTGTCCCTGAAACATCTCTCAGCTTTTCCTACGTAGTAAGTTGAGCAGGATTTGCATTTTGCTAGGTAAATTACCCCCGTTTTCTGACAATAGCCACTCATAAAAGTCACTTTAGACCCTAACATATTTTCTAGGGTTAACTCCTTTAATATATTTACACTGTGAAAATTTACCACATTTAGTTGTACCATTCTTGTTTAATTTTCACCCCACTGAATTAAATTCCAAACATTTCTTAATGTTGGTTCCTGTTCTGAAAACAAATGGAGGTTTTAACCCTATACATGAATATAATGTAGGGCTACATTTTAAGATATTCCAATTACCTTCTACAATTTTCCTAACTTGATGAGCCTTTCCACCATAAGGTACGACTCCTTGCTCTCTCAAAATCATTTTCTTCCTTAGGGGTTTCTTTCTCCTGTAATACGTTACCTAATAATGGCTTGTACTTTTTACCCCACTCCATTTCTACATACTTTAAAATCTCTTCTACCATGTTCCTAGGGTAACCTCTTTCGTAAATCATATCTGCCAGTCTTATTCTTTTTTTACATCTCCTGCCTTTGATGTCATCTTTGCAACCCATACTAGTTGCCCTTTTACAATACTTTTCTTTTGGGAGAGCAGGTGGCAGCTGGTAAACTCCAAATATGAATTACTAAATGTGGGTTTTCTGTAGACATGAGATTTAAACCCCTTCTCTACTTTTTGAATGTAGGTGTAGGTGTCTAAGTAGTTTATGCCTTCTTTATTACTGGCATAAGTACATCTCAAAAAACTTGATGTACCATGTAAATATTCTATGAAATCTTTGATATCAACTTCAGTCCCTGTCCATAGAACAAAAATGTCATCCAAAAAAAATGTACATAAATCTTTATATATTTATAATACTCACAGCTGAAAATTTTATTATATTCCTATTCTAAAAGCACTATGTTGGCATAAACTGGAGCACAGGATGCTCCCATTGCTATACCCTTGTTCTGGTTAACATACTCTCCCTCAAAAAATAAAGTTGTAGTCTAGTACCAAGCCCATGAAGTCTGTAATCAAATTCACCTTGTCATTGAAAAAACATGTATTCCTACATTTGTTGTCAGAAAACATTCCATCCCTTCATGCCTGGGTATCGACATGAACAGCTCCACCATGTCGATGGTTAAAAAAATTATATTCTTTTCCCAAAGTGTGCCCTTTATTCTACTTAAAAAAAATCCCATGAGTCTTTTAGTAGATGTTCCGCATTATTGCATACATGCTTTAACCATATATCTATAACTACCCCAAAGGGGTATGTTTTGGATCCCTGTCCAGACACTATGGGTCTAAAGACTAGATTGTCTAATCCTTTGTGGATCTTGAGGATCCCAAATATTAAAGCCACAGGCAGCGTTCTAGTTTGCCTAGATAGAAGTCTCTAAGCAGGCAAGCCAAGTATATTGTGTCAGGGTATGTTTTGCAGATTAAGTAAATTCAAAAAGATTCTGATATTGTCACGTTTTGACCTCTCAAGTAATTGCTTTGCACTCTGCACTGCCATGTTCAGCTAGCCCATCTGACTGTCAATATTCTGGACTACTAGTAACATGTACAAAGTCACATTCATTTTCAAATTTATGTAACAACTGAACTAGTAAATGGAGTATCATTGTCAGAAATAACTTTTTGCGGACTACCATGCACTGAGAAATGAAGTTTCAACTTAGTTATAACAGCAGTAGACGTTAGGTAGTAAATCAATCTCAAACATGATCGAATAAGAGTCTACCAATACAAGTAATGCTGATTGTTCCACTCGAATTTATCAGTGGCTACTGTTGACTAAGGTAGTTCAGGAAGTTGACTTAGCTGAAGTGGTTCTCTTTGCAAATGTGGTTTAGTACTATTGCATACTGAGAAAGAAAACAGTACTTTATCAATGTCTTTTTCTAGAGAAAGCAAACATACTAGTCCTCTCGCCCTTCTTTTGGTAGATTCTGAACGTGGTTGACCATGATACAAAATATGGATATATTCATGTTGTAAAGTAGCAGGGACAGTTATTTTAGGCCCTTTGAAAATAATGCCATCTTCCATCAACATCTCATCTCTGTAAGGAAAATAAGTTTGCACTTCAAGTGGTACACTAAATTGCTTTGACAGCCATCCAACATTAATGTAGTGATTGAGCTTTTGCAAAATTGGAACAGTCTTTGTATAATCTCTAAGCCCAAGTCTAGTGGTAGAAAAATTATGCACTTCCATGACATCCAAGTCAAAATTCTCTGCATGAAGATGTTCCACTGTATTTCTGGATGATCTGGATAAGCCAGATAAAGAAATGTGCCTTTTGTATAGACTAGTTTGTAATTGTACTTATGCAATTTGAGCATCATTCTTTGTAATCTCGCTGGAGCCGAATGCATAGGCTTCTTTAAAATAGTAACTAAAGGTTGGTGATCAGTTTCAATCTGAATAGCTTGACCATAAGTATAATCATGAAACTTTGAACATGCAAATACTATCGCCAAAAGTTCTTTCTCGATTTGAGCATACCACATTTCAGTTTGGGTAAGAGTTCTTGACGCACCGGCTACTGGTCTGCCTCTTCTTGAAAAATGACTGCACCAAGACCACAGGAAAGGGTTACTGGTTTATTGACATCCCAGTACCTTAATGTAAGTGAGATGGCAATTTTTTGCTTAAGGTCTTCAAATGCTTTCTGGTGCTGTTCCAACCAAGACCATATAACATTTTTGCGCATTAGCTCTCTCAAAGGTGCTGTTAACTCACTGAAATCTGGCATAAACTTGCCTACATAGTTAACCATACAAAGAAAACATTGCAGAGGTTGAACGTTATCTGGTGCTGCCATCTCAAGAATGGGTGCTTGCTTGGATGGGTCTGGTTGCAAGCCAGTGCTGGTAAACAAATGACCTACATATGTAACTTCTGGTAGTCTGAATTTAAACTTCAGAGGACTGAGCTTTAAGTTCACTTCACGTGCTCTGTTCTGTCTAGAACTATCTTAAGGTTTCTGTCATGCTCTGCTTCACCATTGTCTCTAACCAATAAATCATCTGCTATTATGGCACAAGGATAACCTGAAAAAATTTGCTTCATTGCATGCTGAAAGTCTTCACTTGTAGAATGTATTCCAACTGGCATCCTGAGGAATCTAAATCTGCCAAATGGGGTACTGAATGTAGTCAGTAATGAGGACTTACAATCAGTCATCACTTGCCAAAAATAAACATTTTGCATGTAAAAAAGAAAACAACAGTGGCATTCGGTATTGGGGCTGCGACTTCACCAACTGGGAACATTGGATGATGCAGTCTCTGGGTAAATATATATTCTGATTTCATCCGAGTCTTTTTTGTGGGCTGTTACCACGAACGACACCCATTCATGGTTCTGTGACTGGACAAATCACACCTTGCTGCACCATTACATCCAACTGAGCCTGGACTTTAGGCTGCATAGCTATCAGAACTTTTCTTGCTGGTCTGACCGCTGGACTGACCTCTGAGTCTATCTTCAGAGAATACACAACTGGACGTTTGCCCAACCTGTTATCGAAAACATCAGCATACTCTGAGAAAATAGGTTCTGTAAAATTGGAACTAGGAGATGTGCTTATATGATGAACTTTGGTAAAAGAAAGCAGATTCATTCTGAAACTGTCTCCGAGACCCAATAATGACTGCACAGGTCTTTGAACTACATAGAATAACAAAGCTCTAACAGTTCCTTGCAAAATAACATGAAAGCACTACTGAATCTTTGGTTTGAATTTCTTCTCCTCCATAAGCAACAAGCTTTCCACGACTAGTCTTATTGAATTGTTTACTGGCTCCAGGGTTGCCAGACGTCCCTATTTGGGCGGGACTGTCCCAAGATCAGCAGCCTGATCCCGAGTCCCGCCCTGCCGGTTTAAATCCCGGCCAGCCTCCGCTTTGTTTTTTTTTGATTGTCCCGTATACCCGGCATACAGGCCAATCAAAAATTGCTAAACACAGAGCTTCTTTTGTTCCGCATTAAACACGAGACGCTCCGTGTTTAGCGATTTTTGATTGGCCCATATGCCTGTATACGGGCCAATCAAAAATCACTAAACACGGAGCTACTTGTGTTGAATGCGGAACTGCAATACATTAAACACGAGAAGCTCCGTGTTTAGTGCAGAGCTACTGAGCTACTGTTCTTTAATGTGGAACTGTCTTCTGCATTAAAGACCTTTTTTTTTTTTGGAGAGACCACCTTTTTTTTTTGTCCCTACCTGGGGGGCTGGAAATCTGGCAACCCTGACTGGCTCTCAATTTAGCAAAAGTATCTGTTGACATAATATTACATTTTGAAGCAATGTTTAACTTGAGCTCGGTGGATTTACCATTGATCTGGACAGTACAAAACACATTTTGTGTCAACAAATTCTCTGCAGCAACCTTTTCACCAATTACTGATACACCATCTATGTAGAAAGCAGACTGCTGCAACTCCACCTGATCAGTTTGCTTTTTTGAGTAACCTTTCTTTGCAACTGTGTGAGGTTTACTTGATTTGCAAAACTTTTGAAAATGATTCAGTTTTTTTACACTTGTGGCATTGCTGACCAAATGCTAAGCATTTCTATCTTTCAGACTCATGATTTGCAACACAACTGCAACAGTTAACAATAAAGCTGGATTTGTTTTTTGCTGACTCACTCCTGTACTACACTGAGCATGCTCCTTTCTTAGAACTTGCTGGAAAGCTACATGGTTTCCCTGGTGGACCAGGAGGGGCTGTGGCTGCCAAGTACTTTGGCATGCTTTTGCTTGCCATGTGTTGCATGCTGTCTACATTTGCTCTGGAGCCTGCTGAAACCATATTCTTATCACCTGCAAGCATACCTGTGTGCCTTTCTGTACCTTCATGGACTTGACAAATTTAATGTGAAATCACTGTCATAAATTATTTATTTATTTATTGACATTTAATGACATTTGTTAACCAGGTTGGCCCAGCTGGGCTTGTGGCCTATTTTCAGTGGAGACCCAAGGAGAAAAGCTCCAAAAAAAAAAAAAAAAAAACCACAAACGGTTTACAGAGATTCAAACATTTGTGTCAAAAATATGGTCAAAATCAGTTATACAAGAACATTAGAGAGACAAAGCATAAATGCAAACACGTGATATATGCATATCAATATTTTTACAGACTAAAACAAGTTATGCCTTACCATAACGTTCCAACTGTATTGTTCATCTTCTTTCATTTATCACTGATGGGTTCGGTCACGAGCCCTCGGTACCAAGTCGGCCTATCACCAAGCTCGTGCCAGCCAAAAACTCTTGAGCTAAGCTTCTACCCGCAATGCCCTTCTCCCTGTTACCTCAGATCAAGTTTACCCATGCTAGACCAGAAAAGTAGAGGCCCATTCTGCGCAAATGCCCTAAGACACCACTTGGACCCAAAGTATCCCCCAGGAGCCTTTGGAGGGGAAGGAGGGTGGGAAGTGATGAATGAAAGAAGATGAACACAGATGGAACATTACAGTAAGACATAACTTCTTTATCTGATGCTGTAAATCTTCTTTCCATTAATCAATGATGAGACAGAATCCCAAGCTACTTTGAGACACATGGGCGGCCGTTAGGGAAGAACGTTTCCGAGTACTATTGAGCCGAAGCCAGCTCTCCCTCTGGAGACTACATCCAATTTGTAATGATTCATGAAAATGTGGGGTTTAGTGCATGTGGCTGCTGCGCAAGTGTCATCCATAGAAGCCCTGGAGTGGAAAGCTACAGATGACGCCATAGATCGAGTGGAATGGGCTTGAACTACTGGCATAGGTTCTTTTGTGGAAGAGTAAGAGAAGCGTATGCAGTTCCTTAGCCATTTTGATAAAATTACCTTGGATACAGAATTTCCCATTCTAGGTCCAGAAAAAGAAATGAAAAGCTGGTCAGACTTATGGATAATTTTAGTTCTGTCTAAACAGAATCTCAGTTGTCTCTGTACATCCAAGGAATGTAGGCAGTACTCTCCTTCATTAATAAAATTCGGAAAGAACACTGGTAGGTCAATGGACTGATTGATGGAAAAGTCACAAACAATCTTGGGGAGGAAAGATGGATTTGTCCGGAGTGATACTCTGTCCTTGTGAAAGACCAATTAGGGTTTTTTGATACACAATGCCTGTAGCTCCGAAACCCGCCTGGCGTAATGGCTATCAAGAAAGTACAGTTGTGTACACTTACCATAAATGTAGATGTTCGAGTGTATTCACTGTTGCAGTCATCACATTTGGGTTATCTGCCTGCAGGTAGCCCTCGGCCGGCCTGAATACCAGAGTCTTGGGATTTCTGCGTGGGATGCTGTCGCTTCTTCCATGACGTCAGGTCTTCAGGGGTATAAAACATGCAGCCAATGCCATTACATCAGTTTTTCTTGCCCCAGATGTCAGGTGCCCCAAAATAGGAAGCAATTATATGGTATGGAACACCCCCAGCAAAAAGCAAATACACATGGTATAAGATATGTCAAACCAAAAAGGATAGGTAAAAGCAGAGAGAGTCAGGGGGCTGGAGGGAGGGTAACCAAGACTGCAACAGTGAATACACTCAAACATCTACATTTATGGTAAGTGTACACAGCTGTACTATGTTCTTCGTGTTTCACTGTTGCAGTCATCACATTTGGGTTGATTCCCAAAGCTAAGGAAGGGTGGAGGTAGTTAAGAAGCATAAGGGCTGGCAATTAGGCCCTGTAAGACTGTTGTGGCAAATCCAGCTCTGGATTTAGAAAAGATAGGCAAGTGGTAATGCTTGGTGAAAGTGTGTACAGAGCTCCAGGTTGCAGCTTTCAGGATGTACCTGGTAGGGACTTCCCTGAGAAATGCTGTAGAGGCAGATGTAGCCCTAATGGAATGTGTTCTGATCCCCTGAGAAGTAGGTTTCCCATGGTGTTTGTAGCAGAAATGGATGCAGTGTGCTATCCATTTAGAAATGGCTTGCTTTGAAATGGCCTTGCCCTCTGCCCCTGCGGCAAAGCTGACTAGCAGTTGGTCAGATTTTCTGAGAGGCTTAGTCCTGTCCAGATAGAACCTAAGCTGCCTGTGCACATCCAGGAATGCAGGATCCTTTCCCCTTTATTCTGAGGATTAGGGAAAAAAGTTGGCAAATGAATAGACTGGTTTAAAGCCACACTAGACACCACCTTTGGCATAAAAGATGGGTTAGTCCTGAGGGAAACCCTGTCTGCATGGAAGACAATGAAGGGTTCCACTGCCATAAGGGCCTGCAGTTCAGACACTCTTCTTGCTGAAATGATGGCTAGAAGTAAAGCTGTTTTCCACGAGAGGAATTTAAACTCTGCTATAGCAGCAGGTTAAAAGGGCGGAAGCATGAGCTTTTCCAATGCAAAGTTAAGGTCCCAGGCTGGAGTGGGAGCTCTCCTGGGGTGGGGGGGGGGGGGTCTTAAATTTTTGGCTCCTCTCAGGAACTGTTTTACCAGCGGATGAGAGAAGAGGGGTGGCTCAGTATTATAATGAGCTGAGATGGCAGAGGCATGAAGAGAAGGATTGGCCTTTGTGGAGCATTTTTGTTAAGTAATCTAGTATATCAGGTAAGCTGGGCACAGTTGTGTCCATTCCCTGACACTGGCTCCAGGAACAGTATATTTTCCACTTTTCTGAATAGGATTTTCTAGTACTAGGCCTCCTTGCCTCAAGAATGACATCCAGCACCTGCTTACTAAGGGTTGCTGGTGAGTTCAGGGGATTAGCCAGGCTGCAAGGTTCAGGGTCAGTAGCTGAGGGTGCAGAATCTGGCCCGCCTGCTAGGACAGCAGGGAAGGAGTCTGAGGCAGGTGCCATGGCTGTAGCATTGTCAGACTGTGCAAAAGAGGGTACCAGTGTTGGCGTGGCCATTCTGGTGCAATCAGGATTGTCCTTGGCTTGTCCCATTTGATCTTTAGTAGAACCTTCGAGAGGAGGAGCGGAGGGGGAAACGTATAGACTGGAGGTTTTCCCAGGTAAAGGACAGGGCATCCACTTTCCAAGCTTGGCTTTGGGGAGTTCTGGTGCAATATTTGCTCAATTGATGGTTCTGAGGGGAAGCAAAAAGGTCCACCTCTGGTGTCCCCCACCTGTTCCTCAAAAGCTTGAATATTTTGGGTTCCAGTTTCTACTCGTGTGGGTCCATGAGTTTCCTGCTTAAGTCGTCTGCCAGCGAATTTAGTTTGCCTGGCCGGAATTGAGCTTGTAGGTGCACTTGGTTGCTCAAGTCTGTGTTCCACACAGCAATGGCTAGTCTGCAGAGTGGGTAGGAATGGGTTCCTCCCTGCTTGTTTATGTACCACATAACTGTGATGTTGTCTGTCTTTACCAAAAGTTGTCCTAGAAGAATAAGGCCTTTGAAGGCTGTCAGAGCATTCCGTACAGCTAACATTTCTTTTTGATTGATATGCAGGTGCATTTACTTTGGGTTCCATTTGCCCTGAATGCACTGCCCTGCCACGTGAGCCCCCCATGCATAGTCTGATGCATTTGTTGTAAGGGTTTGGGTGGCAGGGGGTGGAGTGAAAGAGAGTCCCTTGTTGTGGTTACAGGCCTCTGCCCACCAAAGGAACTCTGTCCTTAGGCAAGGAATCACTGTTTCCAGATCCTGAGAATGTTGACACCAGAGACATTTTAGGTACCACTGAAGTTTCCTCATATGCAGTCTTGCATATGGATTTCGTAGAATGCAAGTGGCCATGAATCCTAGGGCTTGCAGTATTTTTCTTGCAGATAGCCGGGTTTTGGTGGCCAGTAGACTGAAGTAGTTTGTCAAATAAATTTGTTTCTCTGGAGTGAGTAATGCCATCTGGGAAGTTGTGTTCAAGCTTGCTCCCAGGAATACAATCTGTTGGCTGGGTACCAGCTGTGATTTATTTTCGTTGATGGTGTACCCCAGTGAAGTTAGAAGTCTCTTTACAAATGCCAGGTGCTGAAGTAGCAATTCCTAACTGTCCACCTGAATCAGGCAATCGGTCCAAGTATGGGTAAATTTGAATTCTTCTCTGCCTGCAATGGCTGGAGCTAGGCACTTTGTGAATACCCTGGGTGCAGTAGATAAGCCAAAGGGAAGTGCAGATAACTGATGGTGCATAGAGCCTGCTCTGAAGTGCAGGTATTTCCTGCAAGATTCCCCTTATGGGGATGTGCAGATAAGCTTCTTTTAAGTCTAGCGTTGCTAGCCAGAAGTCCCTGGCTAGCATAGGAAGCAGTTGTTGGAGAGTTAGCATTTTGAATTTTGGAACCACCAGAAAGGTGTTGAGAATAGACAGGTCCAGGATAGGGCGCCAAGAGTTCTCTTTTCTGGGAACCAGAAACAGTCTGGAATAAAAGCCTTGTCCCCTTTTGTTCTGCTGGGACAGGTTGAATAGCCTTGATACTGAGAAGAGAAAGTATTTGCTTCTGGCACCCTGCCCACTGGTTTGGGGGGAGGGCTGGCCATCCGTTTAGGGTTGGGAGTGAGTGGAAGTGGAATTTGAATCCCTGGGAAAAATGTTTAAGACCCATCCATCTTGGGTAAAGTATTCCCAATTTTTGGCATGCAGGGCAAGTTTCCCTCCTAAAGGTGCAAGTACTTGGGAAAGGCTTGGAGGAGTTAAGGATAAGTCATTGTGCAATTTTACCATAGGATGGCAGCTTACTACTCCCTGTTTTGGACATGGGAGCACTCCATTGCTTAGATCTGTGCATAACCTGAGACTGAAGTAGTCTTGGTGGTCTGCTGCCCCTGGGCTTGGACTGAGAAGGCCTGGAAGGGATTGGAAACTACCAGCTTTTTGAAGGCCAATGCCTACTGAATCTAGGTGGCTGTACTTGTAAGAAACCTTTAACAGTTTGCATAGATTTAGTTTTCTCCTCCATCCTTTTGAGGACATCTTCTGCTTTATTGCCAAACATATGCTCCTGATTTAAATGGTACATCTAGCAATTTTACTTTGGACATGATCTGGCAAGTTCTGCTCCTTAAGCCAAGCATGCCTTCTAAGAACAGACCCAGTGACAGCAGCCCTGCAAGATGCTTCTTGGGCATCAAACCCACATTGCAAAGTATGTTTACCAACTTGGTTAGCAGAATGCATTAACTCTTGTAAATATTTGTGCTCTGTACAGTCAGGAATCAACAACATTTTTTGTTTAATTACCTCCATAATATGCTGTTGATACTTTAACATATAAAACTGGCAATTTAAAGCCCTAATGGCAAGAGTAGCAGAGGTGCATACCATTTTCCCCCATCTAAAGCCTAGAATCCCTGTCCAAAGGGGTAGGATTTTTGGCAGTTGTAGCCTTAATGCCTTTAGGTCCCATGGGAAATGGTCTCTGGATCCGAAGTAGGATTCTAAAGAATTTGTGAGAGTCAGGCACTCTATAGTACCTGTCAGGTTTCCTGGGAGCTGGAGGCAAAGTATTAGGGGTAAGGCTGGATTCCAAGAAGAAATCATCTACAATTTCCAGAACAGGAGGGATAGCTAGATGCCTGTGCTGAGGCAAGCTTAAAAATTCCCTGAGTCTCTTTTTGAACTGGGAGTAGTCCTGGCTCTCCCAGTGGAAATGCTAAGGGTGTGCAGGGTTTTACCAAAGGAAAAATCTTCTGGAGGGGAAGGAGAGGGAATGGAATCCTCTGCATCAAAATCCTCATAGGTAGATAAGGGTATGTCCTGGTAATCAGAAGGATCAGAGTTAACATATTCCTGATCAGGAGAATCAAAAGGAAAATCAGTTCTTGGTCTTTTTGAGGAGGAACGCAGACTTCCCCTAATTAAAGTAGTGAGGTCCTCAGCCATTCTAAGCATTTGTTTTTGTGGCATGTGGGCCTGAGAATGCTCTTTGGTCATTGGTTTCCTAGGCGTAGTTCAAACTTTAGGCCTGAGAAATTCATATTTTTGGTTTGAAATGAAGTCTTCGGTTTAATATGAAAATTGGAAGGACTGAATATACCCTCAGAAGCCGGTGCCTGCTCATCGGCTCCAGACCCATCCAATGTAGAGAAATCTGCAGGTTCCACAGTCAAAGCATCTCGCGGCATACCAGACTCCAAATGGGTCTCAGTACAGGCCTGCAAATCTGTAGAAGCGGGTATCCGGGCTGCGAAAGCACCTCATTGAGTACCGACGGACTGGTGACTAGCTTAACGGAAGCATTGTTGGCAGCTTTGGACCTATGCGGTCTGTCTCTGTCTTTATCCTTACTTTTTTTGGAAGATCGGTAGTCGGATGGCTTATCAAAGCCATTTCAGAGTACGGAGAGTGAGAGTGAAAGAATTTAGCTATAAAAATTGCCCGATGACAAATAGTTTGGGCGGTAAGACACAAAACCGACAGCGAGGGATGTCGTGGTCTGGGCCTAAACAGGTGACACAGTAAGAATGAAAATCTCTGTGAGGTATTTGCTTTCCACAGGTACGACAAATATTAATTTTTTCTGACATCGGTTAGAGCAAGAAAAAAGGATCCCCAACGGGGTACTTATCTTTAGAAGACTTCAGGTCTGAAACTCGAAAAAAGAAAATTTCAGGAGGTTGACCGGCACTTGCGAACTGCTTTGGGCACTGCACGGCAAAAAAGACTGATGTAATGGCGCCGGCTGCATGTTTTATACCCCTGATGACCTGACAACATGGAAGAAGCAACAGCATCCGACGCAGAAATCCCAAGACTCTGGTATTCAGGCCGGCTGAGGGCTACCTGCAGGCAGTTAACCCAAATGTGAAGACTGCAACAGTGAAACACGAAGACCATCAAGGATTTCAAGACAAAAATTTCAAGTCACACTGTGCTGCCCATTCAAAGGAGGGTTGAGTCAAAGACTGTAGAACTTATGTGAGGTTCCACGGCTCTATAGGCTGTCTGACTGGGGGATTGATGTGTGAAACTCTTGAGATATGTTTTACATAAATGTAGTGAGATGAGGCATACCATTCAGCCCATTATGGTAATTCGAAATTGCAGCCAGATGTACTCATATGGTAGAGGCTGCGGCACCCTCTTCAAAAAACTTAGACAAGTATTGCAAAACTGCTATAACGAGCCAAATATGAATCTAGTATGTTATCCTTTCACCAGAGAGAGAACCTTTTCCATTTGTCTTGATACAGTCTTCTGGAGGATGGTTTATGACAGGCCAGGATAATATCCTGAACAGGTGAGGTGAGATAAACCTGCCTGGTAACTAACGGAAGTGGAGAAACCAAGCTGTCAGCTTGAGACTGGACATTTTCGGGTGGCTCAACCCTTGGGGAAGAGCAATCCGGTCTGGAAAAGGGTCCAGAATCCATGGCGGGTTATCCAGATGAGGCCAAAGGAAGGGGAACCAAACTTGTTGAGGCCAAAAAGGGGCTATGAGGATCACTTTGCATTTCAACCGATGAGCTTTCTTTAATAACTGTGGAATCAGAGGGATGGGGGGATAAGCATAAAGAAGTCCAGTGGGCCAATCATGAATCAAGAGCATCCCTCGGTGACTCCCCCTTTGAGGGGAATAGGGCAAAATAGCTGCTGCACTTGTTGTTTGATGGAGAGGTGAAAAGTTGCAGCACGGCTGGCCCCAGCAGGTGAAAATTTCTGCCACATCAGGATTGAGGGACCACTCATGGGGCAGGAGAATATATCTGCTCAACTTGTCCGCAATCACGTTGGAGCTCCACGGGATATGCATGGCTATCACAAAGCTGTTGGAAGCTATCACCCACTGCGAAATCCTCATGGCCTCTCAGCACAAGCGGTAAGACATGGTTCCTCCTTGCTTGTTGATATACCAGACTACTGACATATTGTCTGACTGAATTGCAATTTTCCCAAGAACAGGATGGAATGCCTGCAATGCTAACAGCACAGCACTGCAGGTTGGCCTCCATAGTGGACCATGTGCCTGAAAGAAGAAGTCACTGGAGAATTTACATGTGCAGCATGGCAAGAGGCACTATCGGGATTGAAGCTGCTATGGATCCTAGGGCCTGAAGAACCTCTCTCACTGAGACTTTATTTTGACAGAGTATCACTCAGAGTTGAAGCCCCAATCTCTGGAGTCTATGAGCGACACCAGGCAGGTGGGTGTTGAAGACTGCTCCGATAAATTCCACCTGCTGGGTAGGGACCAGGTTTGACTTCTCCCAGTGCACAGTTATCCCCAAAATCTCCACCAGAGAACGTGTGTATTGTAGGGCTGTTACCACAAGATGCTTGGTGGGGGGAGTACAAATATGGAAACACACACCATCCTTGCAGTCTCAAGTGAGCTGTAACCACTGCCATGCACTTTGTGAACACTCTGCGGGATGTAGAGAGACTGAATGACAGGGCACAAAACTGGTAATGATTGGCTCCTAACCAGAACCGAAGCAGACTCCTGGAGCGCTTGTCCATTTTGATGTGCTAATACACATCCCGGAGATCTATCGAGCACATCCAATCGCCCTCCCTTAGAAAAGGGAGGATGGACTGAACTGTGACCATCCAGAATTTTGATTGGGCGACAGACTTGTTCAAGCTGCTGAGATCCAGAATGGGTCTCCAGTCCTGTGTCTTTTTTTGGCACCAAAAAGAATTTCAAGTAAAATCCGGATTCGCATTGGTCTGGTGGGACTGGTTGGATGACTCTTTTTTGGCAGAGCTTTTCTATTTCTGAAGCTACATCTTCCCTCTGGGTGGAATATCGGGAATTTTGTTGGAAGTTTCAGATAAGAAATAAGGGGAGTGGTGTAACCTCTGGTAATTATACTCTGCACCCAACGATCGGTGATAACAGAGTGCCAGGCAGCTTGGTGCAGAGAGAAATGACCCCTGACTGCTTCTAGAGCAAGCAATCGGGCACCTCTTCAGGAGAGCTGGTAAGACTGTCCAGAGAAAGTGTCTCTACAGCCTTGGTTCCGTAGACCCCCTCTGCCTCTAGAGGGCCGTCTTCTGGAGTTGTTACCCCCCCCTCTGCCTCTGGGGGTATCATCACAACGTGTGGCAAGGAAAGGACCCTGAGATTCTTTGTGCCACATCTTCCCACTCCTCTGGTTCCAGGAAAAGGAACATTGAGGGTTGGAAAAATGAAGGCCTATGGCAGATAGGGTCTTAACATCCTGTTCGCACCTGGCTAGCGTGTCCTTCACTTTGGAATCAAATAGGTAAGATGCTTGGATGGGAGCATTCAGAAAGGAAGACTTGAAGGGATCCGCGAGGTCACAAATGTGTTTCCAGGCATGATGCCTCATAACTATGCCTGAACCCGCAGCTCCAGCCGCCCCTTCGGTTGCATGTGAAAGCAACATCATGGACGAGTTGGAGACTGATTCCAGGGTAGCAAGCTGTGAGGCAACTTTGTCTTGTACCTCGTCAGACACCTGTCCTGCGAGTGTTTGAGAGTTCTGAGATCAAGTCTCTTTGGAGCCTTGTAAAATGTACCAAATAGTTCAGGGACCAAATGGCATCAGTGCGTGTACCTTCTGTGTAGAGTCTGCATGTCCTCGCTGCGGGTGGGTGGGCGTTCGAAAGACATGAGTAAATGGGCGTGCCTTCGTTGAAGGTTGAACGTCGAGCTGGCACCTCGGCGTTCGTGAAAATCTACTGCCAATCATTAGCGGACCGGAGTTCTGCTGTGGCGACCCCTAACCGGGAAAAGCCGAAAGACAACAACAACTTGTAACTTTGCCCAATAGCACAACAAGCCTCCAAATAACTGATCTTTGCAAAATAAGTCTCTCGGGCACTGTAATACTCTTGAAATTACTGTACTATAAGAAATCAGCTCTTATCAGTGTAAGAAACTTTTCAAAACAGCTGCACTGCGTGAATGGAACTGGGCAAAAGATGCTCGGAGTAAGAAACATTTTGAAGTAATTGCACTTTGCAAATAAACAGTACACAGCACAAAAACTTCCCCAAAATGATGGTACTTTGCTAAATAACTCTTTACAGTGCAAGAAACCCGCTGTAATGACGGCACTTTGCGAACAGACAACCCATCACAAGAAACTTTTTGAAATGGCTATATTTGACTGCACTTTATGAAATAGTTGGTCTTTGCACACAAATAAACTCTTCGAAATACATGCACAGTAATAAGCACACACTGTAACCACTTTTACACACATATACTTCAAATAACTCTAGTTATGCTTTGAATACAATACACAGTAGTAGTTATGCCAAAACACATGCAGTTGTCTTGCTTTATTTATGTTTAATGTGCCCTTTTTGCCCTTATTATATTCATTTTGCTCATTTAATCTCTTTTCTTGCCCACTGTACTTTTCTTGTGCTCATTTTACTCTAAGCATGCCCGTTTTACTCTAAACATACTTGTTTTGCTTTAAACATACTCGTTTTGCAATTCCAAGGTAATTTCAAAGCCCTTGTGTACTTTTCTGACAATCGTTTTATCAAATATCTTAATTTTAAACATTTAGTTTCTCTCACTTGTTTAATAATGCAGTTTGTTCCCTCGTAATGCTCCATTTTATCTTTTTTTATAAAATATAGCTTCTCCAAACCACCACACTGACGACTTAAAACACAAACAGAAAAATAAGAACACCATTGTCCATGGTAAAGAAAAAGCACTTACTTTAATGCTTCCACACTATTAAAACATAAAATAAATTAACATATAAAATTCACGGACTAAGTGCTTTCGCCTGATAAAATATTAAGACATCATCAGTCAGTGAAAACATCTTTAAGCTCTATTTAAATAACACCAGATCTTAAAGTCAATCATTACATCATGTCCTGTCATGTCAAATTATGTAATACGAAGAATAAAATCTCTAATAAATAAATAGTAACAATGTTAAAACAGTTAAATTGTGAATTTTGTATGTTAATTTATTTTATGTTTTAATAGTGTGGAAACATTAAAGTGAGTGCTTTTTCTTTACCATGGGCAGTGGTTTTCTTATTTTTCCGTTATTTGTTTTTTTATAAAATAAACTGTTCGTGCAAGTTTTCATTACCTTTGGCTCTTTTCTGGCTCTTTTTTGTGCTCATTTCTCTGTTTACCTACACTGTTATCTCTGCACCTCATAGCTCTGAATAGCAGTCTCTGAAATCCTAGTTGACACCATGTCGCTCATCTAGTCAGGATACAACAGATGAGACTTTGTGGGTTCTGTTCAAACAACTTTATTATGTACAAACACATCAGGATTGAGGATTAATAACTTTAACTTAGATAAACTTATAAACAAACTAGTTATTACACTCATACATGCTCACTCTGGCTGCAGTCACAAAATGGCACTGAACCTAGCACATGATGACTATTTATATGCTTATTCAGTCCTTGTAATGCTTCTTAAAGATACAGCACACGTATTCCATTATACGGCTTTCATAAAGGATGCCAGCAGCAACCTGCTAACCAGTCCGGAGGACATCAAAGGCAGATGGAAGGAGTACTTCCAGCAGCTTCTAAATGAAGAAAACCCCACAGAAGCTGTACTGCCCCAGAGAAAGCTTACGATAAAAGAGGAAGAGGAGCCCACCACCAAAAAATAAGTAAGGAGGAGTTGCTTGAGGGACATATTGGCAAGGTATAAATGGTCACAGGTCTCAATGGCTCCAAAATATCTATGAAAGTGATGATCCACTAGTGAAATGATCAGATGTGGGCTGTCAAAGTCAGAAAGACAGCAAGTAAATTAGGCAGCTTAACCAAAAAAGTATTGAAGAAAACAGAACAAAGCACTGCAACCAGGACTCAGCCCTGAAAAACGTGTCAACCTGCTCTAACTGGGAAAGAGCATTTCCTAACTGGCCTTCTAAAATCACTCACTTGGGATCTTAATATCCAATAATGAAAGGTGGGTGAAGTCTGTAATGAGCGCATTCCTATAAGATTTTGAATTCTACAAAGACTTAAATGCCTTAGTTAATGAAGAGAATCACACTAAGCTTGCCTTTTTCCATATTTTGTTGGATATGACTTGTGAGGCAGAAAACTGCTTTTAAGGCTATTTGCCCTTTCTTTAAATCACACTGCTGAGAATTAAGGAGGCCAAAGGAGTCGAGCCGAGTTGGAAGTTAAGACAGAAGAGCCATTCAATTACTTTTATTTATTTAGTTATTTCACATTTGTTAACCGCGTTAGTCCAACTGAGCACAAGCCCATTTTCAGCGAAAAGCTCCAACAATAATTTTTACATACATATTGACAAAATTAGGGAATTAATTAAAAATACAGCACAACTGTAAAGATATAAGAGATATCATAGAAAAAATGTAGAAAATACATATGATTTGAGAACAAGTACAAAGAGGAGTAGGGAATTTGCAGTCAGGAAACTTTTTTAGATTAAATAAATTTGGCCAAGGCAGAGAAAGATCAGGTAGATCAGGTAGTATCTTGACAGGGACAGGTCCAATTTTTCTGGAAGAAGAATTTTAGTTCTTTTTTGAAGCTGTTTGTGTGATGTTTCTCAACTTCAAGGGGAGGGCCAGACTTTTGAGTGAGAACAAGAGAAATATGGGTTGTAGAAGACAGGAGCAGAGAGTTCCTCTGTCTAGCAAGAGGTAAAAGTCTAAAAGACTTCCAAAAGTCAGGAAATTAATAATGGACAACAACCAGCTAGCCAAGTCAATGGTTTGCCTCACTGATACAACAATAAAGGCATCAGCCTCACTTCAAAATTCCATAATGTGTATATCAGATTCAGTTCTACCACAGTAAGTCAGTGTCTTTATCCGCAAGTCTACATACTGGATGGAATTCTCTAAGTGGGAGATGCAAGTCATAGATTCAGAGGACTAGAGCCCTTAAGACAGCCTATCTGCTAAGTAATGTCACTGGCAAAGCCAGGGGAATACTTTGGAAGTTTGAAGACTTTGACAGATTTGCTGCAGCAACAGGTATGGAAATAATTTGGCTGTTGTTACCCATTCTGAGGGAAGATGTGGTACTTTAATCCTGTCAAGTAAAGTGTTTATCTCCATCTAAAACCCTCTCTGGTTATTCATATGCCTTGTTTGGTGGGTTTTCTGGTAGCTGAGCTTGACACGATGAATAGTACTTTTACAACAATTTTGAATATCAAAAAAATTACCCCCAACTAGAGTATGGGTTAAGAATTTTGAAAGATTTCCAAACAGCTTTCAAAACATATGTGGAATCCTTAATTTTGGGAAGGGGTCATCCAAGAAACTGAAATGCACTGGGTATAGTTCCACTATATCTCACAGAAATGAAAACAGTCTGTGCTTCAGCTGCATGAAACAAAATAACTGAAGCTTTGCACAGACAAAACACTTTTAGGAGGAAGCAAGACCCTAGTGCCCTCTCTCTGTGAGGTGGCTTTCTAGTCACACAGATTTACTTAAATATACTAACGCCACTGTTGCACAACAGCAAAAAAAAAAAGCCAATACACCACTACAGATACAGTGGCAGACTCTCAGCGATCAGCTCTCAATCTATACAACTAAACATTTTACACATTCACTTAAACAGCATGTTTATAAAGCAACAAGCAGCTTTTCCAAGTTTGACTCAGACATGTTCATTACTAACCAATCATCTATTAATTGGAACTTCCTCCCCTTAGAGGATGCTGCAAATTAATTCAATACAATGTTCCTAAACAGTCTTGCACCTCCTAGATGGAAAAGACTAAAACAAATAATGCAATTCGGCTATCCAAAGAGAGTAGAATGCTAACCCAGAACAGATAAAAAGCATGGAAAGAATGGAAAAATATAAAACACAAAATCTTGAAACTCAAGAATGTTTCGCAATTGCAGAAAAACAAATAAATGAACACAAAAACTATAATAACTTTTAGAATAATAGTAAACATAACCCTAAAACACTCTGGACAGCCATTAAAGAAATCTTGCATCCCAGTAAAAAAATTCAACCCCAATCCCTGCCCCAGTAACTCACCACTCGAAACTGCAATACAATTAAACTCTTATTTCAAAAATAGTATAGCATTTCTAACCAAAGATTCCCCAACATCCAATCTTAACCCTGCCGAACAGCCACATTTCCCATTCAAACCTGCATCCACACCCTATATAAAATTACTTTTAAAAATCAAACCATTCTCTGTTTCAGCTGTTGACCTTCCAAGAACAGCAGCCAAAAGCATTGCATATCCTAATAAAATACCACCAAGACCACCGATCTAAGAAGTAAGCAAATTTAATGAAACCCTTAGCACCTCGGCTTACACAGCCTTCCAAGCTTCCAAGAGTACTCCCACGCTAGCACAGTACATCAGTAGAGTGCAGAAGAAGTTAACAGAGAAAAGAGAATCCCTGCTTTTTTTGTTTCTGCCTGTCATGCTGTTAATGCAAGAAATCTAAACCAAGTCTAACATAATGGCGAGACAAAGGTCCAGAAATAGGGACAGATTTTAAATACTGCACTTATAAACTTTATAAATTTAAATATTTCTTAGAATAAGGCATTTGTTGTCAACATGCATTTTCAGATGGATATGAAACCCAAACCTAAACAATGTCTATTATTTAATAATTCAATCCGTAGTGGCTTCCAGAAAAATACAATTTTTATGAAGAACAGACCAAAACTATGAGGCAAAAATCTGGACATTCTGTGAGAATCTGTACAGTTGAAAGGTATGAGAGTCTGACAAGATTTTAGGATGGACACTGCAGAAATACAAGGAAAATCAGGTATATATTTTGTCTTTAGTTTTACAGAATACTCTTGATTTTTCTTGTATTTTGCTGTGTCCTCTAATCCAGAAGTCCCCAACCACCGGGCTACGGATCGGTATCAGGCGGCACAGAAATAAAAAAATAACTTTTTTATGTTGGGCACCTGACTGTTCAGAAAAAAGTGCACGTGTGTATGTATGTGTAAAAGTGTGTTTCTGTTTCTGTCTGCATGTGTGAGTGAATGCATGCATGCACGAAAGCAGAATGTATGTGTGTGTGTGAAAGCAAAAGAGACTGTGTATGTGTGTATGAGAGAGAGTGAACAGTGAGATCAATCAAGCCGTTATTTTATACTCACTAAGCAGTGCTTTTGTTGTGCAGCAAGTGTAAAATAAAAATAAATGAAACCGAAAAAAAAGTGTGTGTGCGTGTGTGTGTGAGAGAGTGACAGAGAGAGAGAGACACAGAGTGAAGAGTGAGAATAATCCCGAACAGCAGCAGCATCAGGTTAACAGGTTTGCATACTTCTCGACTATACCTCTCAACCTCTCCCGACAGGAAATCTGGACAGACAAATAACAGGGGACAAACAACCAAAAATAAGAATAGATTTTAAATATTGCAGCCTCGGGCCTCATAACACCCCTGGGCGGGCATTATTTACACATTAACACACAGACCCTTTCGGGCATTATTGCTAGCTTATTATGCGCGCAATGACCAGTCTGTGGAAAAATTGTCTTACATGAAACTGGTCTGTAGTGCAAAAAGGTTGGAGATCACTGCTCTAAGCATAAGTCAATAGAAAATGTTGGCCGTTCAACAGTACTTCAGCGGCCAGACTTTTTTCTATTAACATATAGAGCAACTAATACTTAAGGTCAGACGTAGAACTTAAATTGCAATGCAAAAATAATGAAAACGTCTGAACCACCAAGCTGAAAGCAAACACCATTTAATAAAACCAACTAATAAAAACAAATTAATAACAGACATGGGCTTTCGAGATATGTTCCCTTCATCAGATAATTTGTTTTTATCAGCTGTTTTTATTAAATGGTGTTTGCTTTCAGCTTGGTGGTTCAGACGTTTTCATTATTTTTATATTAATATATGTTCGATTTATAATGGGCATGCTGATTGGACTGACCAGCATGCACATTTTTGAAAGGCAATGAACCATTACTGTATAATTTCAGATATTACTTAGTTGATTTTATCTATCCACCAATTACACAGATGCAAGAGGCCCAGTCTGAATCTTATTCAATGGCATTAAGTGACCAAACTAGCTGTCCACCTGGAATGTGTCTTATCCTGCCCTTGTTGGGGAAATGACAGGCACAGTGACTTAACACATTCTGAGGCGGTACACTGTAAAATTGTATCGACTCTGCTAACCTCACTTATTACATTTCCTCTGTTTTGGAATTTAGCACCAATTCCAAATTATGAAGCATCACAAAAAAATACTTTATGCAATGAAAATAATGATCATTCCAGTGGTTTCTAAGAGCATGCACACTTACCACATTCTTAATAAATAAACATGATCTGACTCAGAAATACCAAAAAAAATAAAGATACTCTGTCTTAATATTTTAACAGATGACGTCTCAAATACAAGGTATAGATAATGAAAACAGTGTTCAGTTACAGAACATGCATTGACAAAACTGATGATTAATCAGATGAGTCACTATTTTCACAAATAATAAAACAAGGTGAGTAGTTCATCCCTAAAATATATCCCTTTAATTATACACCCTACAAGAGATGGTAATGTCACAATATAATTAATGGAAGAAATCAAGTATAACATGCTTTGTGCAAATAAGAGCTATTTAAAGCAAGTCAGCAATCTGAGCTGCACTGATCTTTAATTACAGAAATGGTCTAAAAATAACCACTAAAAGTGGAGTGCATAGCTAACAGCACTAAAATAAAAAAAAACGTAATCAATTACTTTTTTGACTAACTGAACTGTTGTAAGTCAACAAAAATATTTTATATGACAGCTTTAGCAACGAAATAAAAAAATAAAGGAATAAAAAGAAAAAAGCATGAAAAAACATTCTCAGCATCATACCATTAAATAGCACAACCATGGAACTTAAAAGATTACTCTGCACATATTGCATGGCATAAAAAGTACAGTTTTGTACCTACCATAAATGTAGATGTCCGATAGATATGCAACTGCAGTCATAACATATGGGTTGTCCTGCCTCAGGCAGCCCTCGGTCGGCCGGATTCCAAAGTCTGGGTCCGACGTCGGCTGATGTCGCATTTCTCTCCGACGTCAGAGCGGCTGGAGTACATAAGCATCAGCCGACGCCATCTTCTTCAGTGTTTCTTACCCCAAATGCCAGGTGCCCTCCAAGGAAGGCTGTAATCAAATTGGAAGACAAAAACAGGTTTCCAGACAAATAAATAAGCAATAAACAGATACACCATAACAGATATCCCCAGCTAAGGATAACAGGGATAGGAGTGGACCCAAGGCATAGAGGGGAAGGAGGGTGGGAAAACCCGACTGCAGTTGCATATCTATCGGACATCTACATTTATGGTAGGTACAAAACTGTACTATGTCCTTCAAGAATGCAACTGCAGTCATAACATATGGGTTGAATACCATAGCTTAGCTGGGGGAGGTGGCTCTAAGAAAAGGATGGTGTAGCTATCAATCCCTGCAGGACTGCTGAAGCAAAGCCTGCTCTGGATCTGGAATATAAAGGGAGGTTGTAGTGCTTGGAAAATGTATGCACGGAGCTCCATGTAGCAGCTTCTAGAATGTATTTTGTAGGCACCCCTCTTAAGAATGCTGTAGAGGTGGCTGTAGCTCTGGTGGAGTGTGGTCTGACATTGGCTGGCACACTCTTTTCCATGGAAGGAATAACAGAATCTGATGCAATGCCCAATCCATTTTGAAATTGTCTGTTTGGAAATTGCTTTTCCTTGTACTCCAGGGGCGTAAGCTACAAAAAGCTGATCAGACTTCCTACTGGTCTTGGTTCTGTCCAGGTAGTAGCGAAGTTGTCTGTGAATGTCCAAGGTATGCAACAGTCTTTCCCCTTTGTTCTCAGGATTGGGAAAGAAAGTAGGCAGGTGAATTGCTTGATTTAAAGAAACCCTAGATACCACTTTTGGCAGAAAGGTAGGGTTGGTTCATAAGGAGACCCTGTCTCTGTGAAAGGTTATGAACGGTGGTATTGCCATTAGGGCCTGTAATTCCTAAACCCTTCTTGCTGAGGTAATGGCCAACAGGAAAGCTGTCTTCCAGGAAAGGAATTGTAAGTCCACAGAAGCTGCTGGCTCAAAGGGAGGTAGAGTCAATTTTTCTAGGACAAAGTTGAGGTCCCAAGCTGGTACTGGTGCCTTTCTTGGGGGCTTTATATTCTTGATTCCTCTAAGGAATTGCCTTAACAAAGGATGTGAAAATACAGGTGGATCAGTGTTGTATCTAGCTGAAATAGCTGAAGCATGTATTTTTATGGAAGAATATGAGAGTCCATTATGTAGCATATCTGCCAAATATTCCAGAATGAGTGGAATGCTCAAAATTGATGCATCATGACCCTTGCTGGTATTCCAAATGCCGAATCTCTTCCATTTGGCTGAGTAAACCTTTCTGGTGGATGGTCTGCGGGCTTCTGTTACTATCCCCTGAACTTCCTTGGAGAAAGGTAGATTGAGGTTATTTATGGGATCTTCCAAGCTGTTAGCTGTAGCGTCTGGATGTTGGGATGAACTGTCCTGAAGTTGTGTTGAGTCAATAGTTGGGGCCAGTGGGGAAGGGCCCACTTTTTGTTGTGACATACGCTCTGTAGTAGTGGGTACCAGTGTTGTCTTGGCCAGTCTGGAGCTATTAGGATCCCCTTGGGCTGCTCTGCTTTGATCTTTAGTAATACTGTGGTCATCAGTGGCAGGGGCGGAAATGCATAGATTTTTAGGGAGTTCCAGTTGAATGAGAGAGCATCTATTTTCCATGCTTGTGGATGATATGTCCTTGAACAGAACTTTTGTAGATGATGATTGAGGTGGGAGGCAAATAGGTCTACTTCTGGCCTGCCCCATGTCGAGGTGAGTCGTATGAAGATTTCTGGATGTAACCTCCATTCGTGGGGGTCTAGGAAATTCCTGCTTAGACTGTCCGCCAGAACATTGTCTTTTCCTGGAACAAACTGGGATTGCAACTGTATGTTTAGGCTCAGTGATTTTTCCCAAAGATTCATTGTCAGTCTGCAAAGGGGGTAAGAATGAGTGCCCCCTTGCTTGTTTATGTACCACATCACAGTGGTGTTGTCTGTCCGTATTAGTAGGTGGCCTTGTTGAAGTTGTTGTCCAAAGGCCTCGATGGCATGCATTACTGCCAGCATTTCTTTTTGGTTGATATGCAGATGCGTTTCCTTTGGAGACCATTGTCCTTGAATACATCTGCCCTCCATGTGCGCCCCCCATCCCAGGTCTGAGACGTCTGTGGTCATGGTCTGTGTTATCTGAGGTTTTTTGAATGACATTCCTGTGTTTGACTGGCTTACCGAGGCCCACCATAGAAATTCCTTTTGAAGGCATGGAATGAGCGGTATGGTTGTTTCTAGGTTGTTGCTGTGTTGAGACCATAAGCGTTTTAGGTACCATTGAAGCTTTCTCATGTGTAGTCTTGCTAGTGGAACCAGGAGAATGCAGGATGCCATGTAACCCAGGGCCTGTAGGAATCTCCTTGCAGTCATCTGGATGAGCTTTGCTAAACCTTTGAAGTAATGAGTTAACTTCTTTTGCTTGTCTTCTGTCAGGTAAGCCATTTGAGAGGCTGTGTCTAGTTTGGCTCCTAAGAAGGTTATTTGCTGGGATGGCTGAAGTCTTGACTTTTGGAAGTTGACTGTGTATCCCAGAACTTGTAGCAATTGTATGACATAATTCAAGTTTTTTGTCAAAATTAGTTTGTCGTCCGCTTGTATGAGGCAGTCGTCCAGGTACGGGTAAATTTGAATCCCCTGGAGCCTGCAATGAGCAATTACTGAAGCCAGGCATTTCGTGAATACTTTGAGTGCAGTAGATAAGCCAAATGGCAATGCTGAGAATTGATAATGCTCTGGCCCTGCAAGAAATCTGAGGTATCTTCTGCAGCTGTGTCTGATAGGGACATGCAGGTATGCCTCCTTGAGGTCCAGAGTGATCAGCCAAGACCCCTTGCCCAGCATGTGAAGGAGTTGCTGTAAAGTCAGCATTTTGAACTTTGGTACTATGAGAAAAGTGTTTAAAGCGGACAAGTCCAATATTGGTCTCCATTGAGTTTCTTTTCTTGGAACAAGGAACAGTCTTGAGTAAAACCCCTGCCCTTGTTCTTGTTGTGGAACTTTTTCTATTGCTTTGATCTGAGCAAGCAGAGAGATTTGCTTGATGGCCTCTGCCCTCTGGTTCTGTGGAAGGTTTGGCATGCCTTGTTTTCTTGGCAAGGTATGAAAATGGAACCTGTAACCGTGGTCTATAATGTCCAAAATCCATTTGTCCTTTGTCATTTTGTGCCAATTGTTTGAAAACAGAGATAATTTTCTGCCCAAAGGAGCTTCTGCTTGCTCCTTGGTCAGCGGAGCTAGAGGAAAGTCATTGAGATTGTCCCTGTGGGGCAGGAGATACCCCTGTGTCACTTCTTTGGTTTGCTGGTTGCCATTGTCGTCCCCTGTAGGATCCCCTGTATTGTCCTCTTCCTCGGGCACGCCTGTTTTTGCCCCTTTGAAATTTTTCAGGATTAGGAAAGGACCAGTTTTTAGAAGGCCAATTCCTGCTGAATCTGGGTGGTTGAACCTGGAGGAAATCTTTGACTGTCTGAACTGACTTGGCTTTTTCCTCAATGGACTTTAACACATCTTTAGCATTAGCACCAAAAAGCTTGTTCTTTTCCAAGGGTGCATCAAGAAGTTTTGCCTTAACATGATCTGGTAAAGGTTGTTCTTTTAACCATGCATGTCTACAAATGACCGCCCCTGTCATAGCTGCCCTACATGAAGCTTCCAATGCATCATATCCACACTGTAGAAAGTGATTGCTAACTTGCTGAGAATTATGCACAGCCTCCTGCAAAGACTTCCTATCTAAAGGTTCAGGAGAGGCCAATGTTTTCTGTAAATCATCTAACAGGAAATCCTGATATTGAAACATATGAAAGAGACAATTGAGAGCTCTCATAGATAAAGTAGTGGAGGTGTAAACCTTCTTCCCCCATCTCTCTAATGACCTTGCTTCCCTGTTGGAAGGCAAAGGGTTTTTGGAGGTGGTAGCTGAAACCCCTTTAGGTCCCTGAGAAATTGTTTCTAAATCAACAACATGGGCCCTAAATAAATGAGAATGGGTTTCTGGGACCCTATAGTATCTGTCAGGCTTGACAGGAGCAGGAGGAAGAGTATCAGGGGTAACACTGGAGTCAGAGTATAAATCATCCAAAACATCAAGCACAGGAGGTATAGCTAAGGGTCTGTGTTGGGGCTTTTTAAGGAAGGTTCGAAGGCGCTTTCTGGAATCAGAATATTCATGGCCTTGCCACTTAAAATGTTCCCTCATGGAATGCAGAACTTCCCCAAAAGAAATATCCTCAGGAGGAGAGGCCGAGGGGATGGAGTCCTCTGCATCTGAGTCCTCATAGGTCTGGAAGGGCTCTTCCTGGCTTTCGGAGTGAACAGAGTCCTCAGAATCTTCATCTGAAGGTAGAGGGTCAGAGGGTTCAACCCTGGGCCTCTTATCAGGAGGAGGCTGGGATCCTCTCTCAGGATGGGCCTGGGAACCTCTGATCAAGGAAATTAAATCTGCGGCCATAGCCATGATTTGAGTTTCAGGAGTAGGCTGAGGTAAGGTTTTAGCAGTAAGATGCTTTGACTTGCTGGCTGCCTTAGCACGTGTGTAGGCCTTGATAGACATGGACATGGGAGGCCTAGCAGCTCCACGTGCAGGAGTGACCTTATCAACAGCAATGGTCTCGGGCATTTCCTCGGTTTCAGTATCCGGAGGAAAATCAATAACTGGCGTCGGAGTGGTCTCCGGTATCGGAGGCATCGGTAATGCGGTGTCTTCAGTTCGGAGCGGTGGAATAACTGCCTCGGAGGGAACCGTGGCACTCGTGGATAGTTTTGGCGTGGTGTCAGTGGAAGACGCGGGCCGAGAATGTCGGTCCCGGTCTTTTCGTTTCTTAGGAGTCTGAGTTGTCGGTTGTTCCGACGGCATTATATAATCAAATTTTTCGCCAAAAAAGTCTTCAGCGAACTCCGCCTGGCGCCTGAGAGTGCGCTTATTGAAGCGAGCACAGGCGGCACAGGCCGAGACGTCGTGGTCTGGGCCAAGGCAAGGGAGGCAGTAAGAGTGGAAATTCCTATGAGGTATTTGTTTACCACAAGACAAACAATTATTTACTTTTTCAGTAATTTCTGACATCGGCTGAGGCAAGAAAAGGTCCCCAACGGGGTATTTAGCTTTTTTGATGACTTCGGTTTCGAAGAATACAGGAGCTGACCGACCGGCACTTGCGAACTGCTTCTGCTTCAGGCACCGCGCGGCAAGAAAGACTGAAGAAGATGGCGTCGGCTGATGCTTATGTACTCCAGCCACTCTGACGTCGGAGAGAAATGCGACATCAGCCGACGTCGGACCCAGACTTTAGAATCCGGCCGACCGAGGGCTGCCTGAGGCAGGACAACCCATATGTTATGACTGCAGTTGCATTCTTGAAGGACATCCTCAGATCTTTGTATTTTACTTGATCAGCATGTGGCTCCACTAAATCACATCTAGCGAATATCACAACAAATACTGCAATGGACCACTGGATTATAACCTGTCCATACCACACTTATAAGCAGTGCTTCAGCTAGCCTTCAGTATAGTAAAAAAAAAAAAAAAGGTAATTCACAATCTACAGAAAAATCCATCATCAAATCACAGGCAATCCTATGTCAGGAAATAAATGTATTGATTTGTCCGTTTACCAGGAATGTCCGACTAGGTAATATCCATTTTCAGTGGAGGCTCAAGGACAAAAGCTCCAGTTGTTTACATTACATTATATTTTGTGCCAGCTGAATACAAAGTAGTTAATTTCTATTTACATTTATACACATACAGTAGTTAACATTTTAAGATTTTACAGAGATAGAAGTTACTAAAGAGAAAACCCAAGTGCAATTTAATGGTTTGTACAGGTAACAGTTATGTATAAAAATTGTTTTGTCATTTCAGTGAGAGGTTGAGAGTATTTTGTTTAAGGACAGTATTTGGAGAATACGGGCGTTCGAAAGACATGCATTGAATGGGCATCGGGCTGGCAACTCGACACCTTAAAAACCAACTGCCAATCATTAGCAGACCAGAGTTCCACTGTGGCGACCCCTAACCGGGAAAAGCTGAAAGACAAACATTTGGAGAATATCATATGGGGAACATAAAGTCTCAACCTTGTAATGAACATGTGCAGGAAAAGGATTGGCTAAGATGTTGGTTAAGCAGTGGTTTAAAACTATGTTTGTCAGAGAATTTCATTTGTGTAGGGATACTATTCCAGAGTTTAGTAAGATATTAGGAGTACACAGGGTCTCCTGCAAAATTATTTTAACTTATTTGTGAGCAGTAAGAATTTGTTACTGGAACAAAGGTCCCTTGCTGGGTAGCAGGCCAGTAATAAGTTTTGTAGTGCAGGGCATTTTTCTGGATGATAAATGAGTTTGTGACACTACGTGAGGTAACTGCAGTTCAAGCCAGTATAATTACTTTAAGCTATGACAATGGTGGGTCGTATGAGGGAAAGTGGTGGCAAATTAAGCTGTTTTACTGTAGCAGGAGGCAAGTTTCTTTCTGAGTACTGTTTAAGTTTGTTAGGACAGGAGTGGTGTATAATAAGAGTTGGCAATAAGGAGGAGGTAGCTAAGAGTTTTTCTTGCAGTATCTGTAAGGAATCCACTGAATCCTGCAAAGGGAGCCTAGCTTCTGTTGTGTAAACTTAATGGTGTGTAGTATATGCTGGTCATATTTGATACTGTCACCCATTACTACACCTAGAAGTTTACTGTGAGTTGCAGTTTCAATGAAAGCAATGGATGATTTTATGTCAAAATATTGCTTTTGATTTTGACAACTTCTTGAGGTAAACAGCATTAACTTTTTTTTCTTGGGGTTGAGTAGGAGGTTTGATTCTTTGAGCCAAGTTTCTACAGATGAGAAAGATTTTTGGGTAATGGCTTGGAGCTTACTTATTATTGAGGCTGCACATATTAATATTGAGTCATCTGCATATTGAACTAAACTAGCATGTGAGTGGAGGTGTAGAGGCCATTAATAAATATATTACACAGGAGAAGACCCAGGATAGACCCCCAAGGGAACCCTGTAGTAACTGGTTGAAAGAAGAGTAGGTTTGCTGTCATTTAATGGCTTGCTGCCCTCCAGAAAGGTAACTAAGAAACCAAGACAGAGTATTGTGAAAGTCCTATTCAGGACAGCTGAATGACCAGTTGCTGGTGCAAGACAGTATCAAATGCCACTGACAAGTCTAAGAACATGGTGGAAACAAGTAGAACATCATTTCCCTGTTAGTTTACTATACTGTTAAAATGTAGTAGAGCAGTAGTGGTGCTGTGCTGGGGCCTAAAGCCATGTCGTGCTCCGGAAAGCAGGTTATTTAAGATTAAGTATTGCATCAGCTGCTTATGGATGCATTTCTTTAATATTTTGGGAAGGAGGGAGAGAATCGTTACTGGTCTGTAGTTATTAAATTCTATAGATATGCCACCTTTGTGCAGTGGTATTATGTAGGCCATTTTCCACAGTGATGGAATATATGTTTCTGTTATTGGCCTATTAATTAATATGGAAAGAGGCAAGGCTATGACTTCTGTGGCCAGTTTTAGGTAGCCTGATGGTAGTTGGTCAGCTATGGAAGTAGTTTTTATGTTTAAGGAGCAACTTCATTTTAGGCAAGGTGGGTACTGGACTAAAACTGAAGATCTGTGGGTGGTTTTAGTTGGACAGGGTAGAGAAATGGGGGCAGATGTATTTGTGTCTAAGAAAGATAAAATGGATTGCATAAAGTAGGAATTAAACTGTGTGGGGATAAAGCCATGTTGTATTGTCAGTTTTTGGAGAGGGAGTGGGGGTCTCACTAGGGTGCAGCAGTTTATTTAGTGATGACCAAAAGTGTTTTGAATTGCTTTGATGCTCATCTTGTAGGCTGGTATAGCATATTTGCTTGGTCATGTTTGACATGGAGTTTTGCAAGACTTTTAAGATGTCTAAATTGCTGGAAGGCGTTTTGAGTTCTATTTTTATTCCAATTTTCCAGGCTTTATCCATTTTTATTATGAGTTTTTTTTCTTTTGTTAGCCATGATGTGGGATTGGACTTTACTCTTATTACGTGCTTGTGCAAGATTATTTAAGGTCTGTAAGAATATGTTATTAACGTGTTCTACAGCAGTATCTAGTGGCATTGTTCCAAGTACATTCCAGTTATATTGTCTGTTTCATTGAAAATATCTTTGCTGAAAATGGTCATATTTTGCATTTGATTAAAGATATGTTTAGCTAGGTTATGTTGAGTTCTAATGGCATATGTTGGCATGTGATCACTTATGCTATCTGAGAGGCAGCCTACTTTTGCCAGTATGTTTGTAAGGATCCAGTCTAATGTTGAGTGTTTTATTATAGTTGGTGTGGTTATTAATTGCTTGATGTTATACAAGTTTTTGGATTCATACTGGTTAGTGGAATTTATGAGTTGCTAGTCTATATTTGAGTCTCTAAGTATTATAGTTTCATTGTTAATTTGTTGGAATATCCAATACAGGATGTATTTAGCAGTATCAGTGTTATTCCTTGGTAGTACACAAAATTGCTGTTAAACATAGTTTTCTTACTGTTGATTTTTAGGAGTGTTATTAGAAGTTCATAGTTAAATGTGTGCATTTCCTGTGGGAGTAAGGTGATAGTTAGGGAGCTGATGATATTGGTTTGAAGAATATGTGGGTAGTGTTCTGGAAGTTTAAATATAGAGTAACAGGAGATGTGTGGGAATTGGGGGTAGGGTAGGTGATCAATGTGAGCCCAAGCATTAGCGAGGACGAACAAAGAAGTTTGAAAATTGGCAAGGAGACAGAGAAAAACAATCAGTGACTAAACTTAAACAACCACAAAATCTGCTGAGAAAGATAAGTAAAAGGAACAATGCAGTTTAAAATGCCTCTGTGCCAGTAGATGAAAGTCTTGACTTTGTTGCTCTAGGACACGGTTTTAGTAGGAGAGTTGTTCAATATTATCTTAAACTGACTAATGGTGATATACAACAGTAAAACACTGCACTTGACTGTCTGAATAACTGCAATAGTAAGGAGGTTTCTATGGACTTTGAAATGTAAAGTCCAAAGGCTAACCCCCACCCCCTCAGATCAGCAAAACAATTAGAGAAAGTACGCTAGAATAGAGGACTTCAGCTCTGGTAAACACTGGCTCATAACTAAAAGTAGTTACACAAGCATCTGGGGCAAAGAAGAAATTAACTTAATGGAGACAGTGGCCTGCTAAAAACAATCAAAGGAGCACAGCTGAAAGTACCTAACTTATGATAATATTTATAATTTACAGAAAAATATAGCCCACAGACTGGTGTTCAAAGTGCAGACTTCACTGTTACATACATCTCAATTTGCTTGCAGGGACACTTCTACAGAAAAAAAACACTCTAAAGAGACAGTCGAGTGCATTGAGTCAATGGTGACTGTGCACAAATATTAGCTCAAAGCTGAACGTGTTTTAACAATCATCTCAGGCAAGAAGAAAGGCAAGGAGACCAAGGGTAACTTCCTTGAAGGCATGCAGTTCCACTGAAGAGAGGATATAAATAATGGGAGTATCAAGTCTAGAAAAAGTGAAGAAAACTAAGAGAAATAGTTTGAGTAAGAGCAGCAAGAGTAAATGTCAGCGTGAAAGTTGTGCAAGAGCAATTTTGAAGGTGTGAAGAAAAAAAAACAAGAAAATGCCTACCTAGTCTCTTGCAATAACCAAGAATTGTCATAAATATCGCAGCTGTAAATCCTTTAATGTCTGACACCATAAAACAGACTTAGAACAGCAATATATGTAGCACAAAACCTCACATTTAAGGTGGTACAGCACTCTCATTTTTCTCATCCGAGATCAATGCTAGTGATCAGGAGTCGGAAAAGTATCTCTGTCATACTACACCCTTCTTTCTTATTAACAGCACTGCCAAATGACCTACCCCTTTCATACCACCCCTACAATAAAACAGCTCCTCACATTCAACTATAACTCCATTTCCAGAGTTTAACTATTAACTACATATTCACATTAATTTATACTCCTACTCAACTAATGTGTTTATGTAACCCAGTTTTCCACTACACTGCATTACTACTGCTAGTACTTTTCCCCAGTGGCTGTCAAAACAACCTACACCACCTCCAAACACTATCACTGTATTTTCCTTTACACTTTCAACCACCAGCTTCTATTCTCACCATCTGATACCCAAATCAGTCACCTTCACTAGCAGTCCCCCCCTCCTCACATCCCCAACTATTCCAAAAAATTTACTCATCACAAATACAGAATTACTGTACAAAATCCAACAAAACTACCAAAAACACTGATTTTACTCCCATCATTCTAATACTGATCCAGACACCAATTAATCTAATCCTGCCCCCCTCCCCTGCTTTCTAATAAATACACAAAACCTTCTAAATAAAGCACACCCAGTAAATGACCATTTTACACATAACCTAGACATTTTAGCTACTTACAGGCAACTTGGACCAAAAGTGATAACCATGTCTTCCCAAACTATAACTACTACTTAGACACTAGATCAGGGCTAAGGAATAGAGGAGCAGCTCACTTTCTATTCCAAACACATCCAAAGGTGCAACTCACCACCCAAGAAAACCCTATCTCGGACCCCCCCATTGGCCTCTGATCAGCATACTTACAAATAGCAATAAACCCTTTTGTCTCACAGTAGCCTACCACCACTCTTCAAAACCATTGAAAATTTCAAAACTCTCATACAAAAAGTACAAACAGAATAGTTGTGTAAAATCTTACCATAACCATAGATGTCCTTCTCTTCTATATGGTGCAATATTCAGCACATAAGGGAGTTCACCTCCAGCTGACTCGTACGTCCGGCCAGTATACAAAAGTCTAAATACTGCTGTAAAGTACGTGCAACACCACATATCATCCAACGTACATTGGCCATATAGCGATGTCGGGTATAAAGCGGATGTCAGCATGCACCAACCTCAGAAATTAATGTCACCAAGCACCAGCCTGGGCTTAGGTAAGAAAATATGCCACCAGCAAAACAGGCAAACAACAAGGGGGAAGGCAGGGAGGGGTAAGTAATACTGCAGCATATAGAAGAGAAGGACATCTATGGTTTTGAAAAGATTTTACACAACTATTCTATGCCCTTCTATTCATATGCTGCAGTATTCATCACATGAGGGAGAATGCCAAAGCTCGGGCAAAGGAAATATTGGGTGGAGGACCAGAAGCATTTTCTACAAAGCCATACAGAATAGCTTTGGCATATCCAGCTCTGAAGCTGGAGATGATATCCAGTTTATAATGTTTAGTGAATGTATGAAGAGAGGACCAGGTAGCTGCCTCTAGGATAGAACTGTCCAAGCCTTTAAAGAAGGCTCCAGAGGAGGACACTGCCCTAGTAGAGTGTGCCCTCAGGAGAGGAAAGTCTCTTTCCATTGGCTGAACAACAGAAAGAAATAGTTTTAGAAATCCAAGAGGAGATGGTTTGGAAAGAGGTTGACCCAGGTCCCTTGGCGGATAAGAAACAAACCAGTGTTCAGATTTATGGATAGGTTTTGTTTTGTCAGGGTAGTATTGGAGTTACCTGTCTGCATCCAAAATGTGTAGAATCCTCTCAGTGGAGGACTGAGGGGAAGGAAAAAAGGTGGGAAGGCTGATAGACTGAGGGACAATTCAATAACCACCTTGGACATAAAGGAGGGATTGGTACACAGATACCCTGTTTCTGTGGAAGACTGTGAAGGGGTGATTAGACATTTGCGTCTGCAACTCAGAGACCTTTCTGGCTCAAGTAATGGCCACTAGCAGAATAGTTTTCCAACAGGAACTTGCTGGGTCAAATGGGACCAGGGTAAGTTTCGCCAAAACAAAACTGAGATCCCAAGCAGGAGGAACTGGCTTCCTTGGTGGTTTAATGGGAAGGATGCCTTTCAGGAACAGTTTAACTTCCAACTTAGCGGCTAAAGGAAGTGACACAGGCAGACAAGCCGAGATAGTTGAGAGGTAGGCTTTCACAAAAGAATAAGACAGCCCATTCTTTATCAATTCACAGATAGGACAAAACCACCAGGACATCCGCTAACAGTGGTTGTAAATCTTTTTTTTTTTGAGACACCAAATGGAAAACCCCATCCATTGGAAATGTAGGATTCCCTAGTAGTGTTTTTTTCTGCCCTCCTGCAGAACTTGAAGTATGTCCTCTGAGACCCACAGGGTCAGGTTTAGAGTTGACAGCTGTAGATGTACCAGAGTTTCCTTGTCCTGTGTGAGTAGGTGCATCCTGTGGGTTAACTTGTGGTGACTGCCCCTGGCTAAATACAGGCGGGGATAACCAATGCTGTCTTGGGCAAAAGGGAGTCGCCAGCAAGATTTTTGGTTGATCCCGCTGAATCTTCAGTAGGATCTTTTGGAGAAGTGGGAAGAGGGTGATGCATACAGAAACATCCAATATCCCCTTGCAAGAGAAAGATAGAGCATCCACCTCACATGTCAGAGGATTAGGAACCCTGGCACAAAATTTGGGAAGTTGTCTGTTCATGGGGGAGGCAAAGAGATCTGAGGTGTACCCCAATGATGGACTAGGTCCACACACACATCCCTGTGTAACATCCATTCATGAGATTGAGACATGGAAATGCTTAAGGAGTCTGCCACCACATTATGGGCTGAAGGAAGGTAAATAGCCTGATGAGAGACTTGAATTTGTAAGGCTAACTCCCAGGCTTGTATGGCTAGTCTGCACAAGAGGTAAGACTTCATCCCCCCTATTTGTTGACATACCAGAGGACTGTGGTGTTGTCTGTGAACCACCTCAATACCCCTGAGATAAGCATAGGTTTGACGATTTGAAGGGCAAAACTCAGGGCCCCTCATCTCTTTTATGTTAATGAGCTCCTTTGCTTGGGTTGTAGACAGATACATGTCACACATTCCAAGACTGCAGTGTTGCACCCCATCCTGTGTCTGAAGCATCCATGTACAACTCCTGAGTGGGAAGGGGTGGTTGTAGGGATAAGGCCTGGATTCCTTGAAACCTGAAGGATCCACCAATCTAACTTCTTTTTAGATAAGGTAGGAATGGAATAAGAAAATCCAGAGGATGGGAATGTTGCATCCAAACTGTCCTTAGAAATCACTGAATTTTTCTCATGTTCAACTTGGCCAAGGAAAGCATGGGAATCATGGATGCCCTGAACCCCAGATGATGTAGGAAAATCCCTGGCAATCAGGGACTGCAGGGGTAACAGGACCTGGAGATAGGAAGCAAGGAACAGGACCTTTTCTGTGGGCAGAGAAGCTAGCATCCTGTCTGTTTGGATCCTACAGCCAAGAAAAATGTGGTCTTGTGAAGGGGTCAAAGAAGACTTCTGATAGTTTACTGTGAAGCCTAAACTCTCCATAAGAGAAATTGTGAGGGAAAATTAGTCTTGAAGAAGGTCTGAGGACTGGGCCCGGATGAGTAGATAGTCTAGGTAAGGGAAAAATCTGTATATCCTGGAGTCTGCAGTAAGCTATGACAGGAGCCAAGCATTTTGTGAAGACCCTCCATGTCGTAGACAGACCAAAGGTCAAAGCACAGAACTAAAAATATGAGGAAGCAACAGAAAAACAAAGACATTTCCTGAACTAAAGGTGAATGGGGATGTGAAGGTAGGCATCTTTGATGTCTATTGACACCATGAAGGCTTGGGGAAGAAAGGTGGGAAAAATTCAGCATCCAAAAGGTGGGGGACTTTCAGAAAGGTATTTAAATGGGAAAGGTCCAGAATGGGCCTCCAAACGCCATCCTTCCTGGGGACAAAAACATCCTGGAGAGGCATCCTTTTCCCAGTTGAAAGGAGGGGACCTTCTGAATAATCCTTTCAGAGAAGGCAAATATGAGCTGAGGAAAAAGTTCCAACTGTTCTTTTGGTGGTTGTGGGATGCCCCTGAAGGTGTGGAGAGCTTCCCAAACCATGACGTATCCTTGTCTGATGAAGGGGAAGATGAAAAAGTCCTGGGTTATCAGATTCCAAGCAGGTAGAAGAGAAAGAGAGTCAAAAAGAGAGAGAGAGGAGTGGATACAGCCCCGGAGGTAGGTAGTCGCAGGCTACCAGGCTTGGACTGGGACCGAAAGGGGTGTAAAGTAGACTTTGAAGAAATTTGTTTCCTGTGGCCTCTCTTACCTTTGGAGGAAGAAGGCAAAACTTGTTTCCTAACAAAGGTGGTCTTGGCAGGGTACTTCTTCTGGAACCTGGAGACAGGAGAAACGAGGGTATGGTTAAGATCCTGGAGCTCCTTGCCTTTCTCTTGTAGTGAATTAAATAGGTCTGCAGCTGAGCTACCAAATAAGGCTCTATTGTCTAGAGGGGCTGTGAAGATGGGTAAAAGCTGCCAGCCTAGCCAGATAGAATTTTGTAGATAACTCTGTCATTTGTAAATATTAATGTAAGCCACAGGCTTGTTCTCTTAAATGTGAAAAGACTGCATTGGATACTGAACTGCAAAAATGTGACAGTGCACTCTGCTGTAACAAAGTTGATAAGTTAATTATTTGATGTCAAAATTCGGAGCCGATATGTCTAGAGGGAGGCATCCTGCCTATTGTTTTAAGACCAGAGTTAATGGCCTAGAATTCACATGTATAAATGTCTTTTATTGCTCCGGTTTCTGACCAGGTGTAAAGAATGTAAATGTAGTTTCTGTTAGCCTGGGAACACCAGAGCAGTGTGAAGAATGATGTCATGTGAAGCAGCTCTGTGTTATCAATTTAAAGAGAGAGAATCAGAGAGCTCTGAGCATTTTGTCTTGCGAACATCCAACATCACCAGCACTGTCTTGCTCTATATGTAAGTTATTTAGAACTGTGTTTTCTCTCAGATATAGCTAGGAAATAGGAAGATTAAACTAGGTTGTTTTCTGTGATGTCAGAGCTTTTCTACCATATAATTTTAAGTATTTCTCTGTGATCTCTGAACTGTTTGCTAGCACTGTGTAGTAAGAAGTATTGTCTTCTGTTTTTATTGTTTATTATTAAATATTTTTAAACCTTTCAACTGTGGCTGTTTTATGTAGAGTTAATTTAAGCTCTAGAGTACATTCCATGTATATAGTGATACTGTACCAAGTCACTCTAATAAGCCTCGACTGTTCAGTCACACTTACCATTTGGATAATAATATGGCACAGTAATAATTGGACACCCTTTCAGAAGAGAGTTTGAGTAGCTGATATTAGTGGGTGGTGGCAGCTGGTACTACCTTTTAGACTGGGTAGAAAAGGGGCCCAGCTGGAGAACCTGTGCCAGCCTTCCCCGGGAGTGTCTGTGCAGCTGTATGTAACTCTATCTCAAAGTGTGTGTGTGTGTGTGTGTGTGTGTGTGTGTGTGTGTCAGCTACTTGGGCAGGGACATGAAGCAGTGGTTGGAAATAGAGGGTGCTGGAGGTTTTAGACTGTCCACTAGGCTGAAATCTGGATCTTATAGCTGTGCCAGTGGGGAGTCTTATTGGAAACCTGGAGAGAAAGGGAGAAACCAGTCCCAGACTGACTGTGATCTCTGTGTGCTTTTAAGGGAAATTGTACTTTACTGTGTGGGTATTTATTATCCTTTCCCTATACGGACGCCCCTCACTGGTGTTAGTGGTGAGGACTGAGTCTCCTTGCTTGCTGGGCCAGTGCACGGGCATCACAGGGGCATCCATTAGTTTGGCCTTGATGTCATCAGGTAAGGGTTGTAACCTGAGCCAGGAATACCTCCTCAGTTCCAACCCAGAAGCTGCTGCCCTGGCTAAGGCATCCGCAGCATCATAACTGCACTTGGAGTGCCTTGCAACCTGGGCAGAAGAGCTGAGGACAGAGGACAACTTCACCTTGGTGGGTGAGTCAAGGAGCTCCAAAAGGAGCTTTCCTGCATCTGACAAGAGAGCCATGGATATGTGGCAGTAAGAAGGAGGAAGGCAATAACTTGAATGTCTTGTCAGCTGAGACTCATAGCAGCTGGATCTGCAGAAGGGGCTTCGAAGAGGAATTTGGAGTCATCAGGCACCTTATAAAATCTATCTGGGCACTTGCGAGCAGGAGGCTGAGAGTCCAAGTATTTAGATGCAGCTGTAAAGGTATCCAAGAAGGCTGGAAGAACAAGGAGAACGGCAGAAGAATCCATCTGAAGGAGGTCATATCTCTTTTTATATTTCCAACACTTGACAGCAGTCCCATTTGAAAAATTCTTTCATCTTCAAAATAGTTTTCCCAAAGGAAATATCTTCCCCAGAGGAATCCATACCATTAGATTCCTCCTCTGGTGAGACGTAACACAGAGGAGAAGCAATTTGGGTAGAATAAGCCAAGGACTCATCTCTTGATGATTCCTCCTCATCTAAACAAGTGTCTGCAGACGTCCTCTTAAAGGGGGTAGAGGGAGAGAAGGCAGTAAGAGGGACAGAAGAAGCTGAAGGCTGACGCAGTGCCATGAAAGCATTGAAGAGGCCTTGGGAAAAGGCCTGCCAATCTAGAGCTTGAACCTGTGGAACTGGAGCAAAGTACAGTTTTGTACCTACCATAAATGTAGATGTCCGAGAGGAATGCATCTGCAGTCTTTACAAATGGGTTGTCCTGTCGTCAGGCAGCCCTTCGGTCGGCCGGATTCCAAAGTCTGGGTCCGGCTTCGGCTGGTGTCGCACTTCACCCGACGTCATTGTGGCAGTTCTTCGGGTATAAAGGCATCAGCCGACGCCATTTTCCTCAGTGTTTCTTGCCCCAGATGCCAGGTGCCCTCTTGGATGGCTAAATTTGGATAAATGCCAAAGTTTCCAAATAGTAGAGAGCAAACACACAAAATAAGCATGTATGTACATATATACAAACAAATACACCATAATAGATCCCCCCCAAGCTAGCTGAAGATTGGCAAATACCCTAGGAGTACCTCAGAGTGGAAGGAGGGTGGGTAATCCTGACTGCAGATGCATTCCTCTCGGACATCTACATTTATGGTAGGTACAAAACTGTACTATGTCCTTCAAGGATGCATCTCCAGTCTTTACAAATGGGTAGAATACCACAGCTAAACTAGGGGAGGAGGAAATGAGAAGAGATTATGGTGTAGATAGGATCCCTTGCAAAACAGCAGTGGCAAAGCCAGCACGGGATCTAGAGTATAGAGGTAAGTTATAATGCTTGGCAAATGTATGCACGGAGGTCCAAGTAGCAGCCTCTATAATGTCCTTGGTAGCCACTCCTCGTAAGAAGGCTGTGGTAGTGGCTGTAGCCCTTGTGGAGTGAGGCCTGATGTTCTCTGGAATTTTCTTTCCATGGTAGGAGTAACAAAATCTAATGCAATTTCCTATCCATTTGGAGATTGTCTGTTTAGAAATTGGTTTTCCTTCCTTTCCTGTTGCATATGCTACCAGAAGCTGGTCAGTTTTTCTATTGTTTTTTGTCCTGTCCAGGTAGTAGCGTAATTGCCTGTGTACATCCAAGGTATGTAAGAGCCTTTCTCCCCTGTTCTGTGGGTTGGGGAAGAATGTAGGAAGGTGGATAGTCTGATTTAAAGAGACTCTGGATACCACCTTAGGCATAAATGTAGGGTTTGTTCTCACGGATACTCTATCTTGATGGAAGATCAGGAAGGGTTGCACTGCCATTAATGCCTGTAGTTCAGAGACCCTTCTTGCTGAAGTTATTGCCAGCAGGAAAGCAGTCTTCCAGGATAGGTATTGTAGTTCTGCTGTTGCTGCTGGTTCGAAAGGAGGAAGAGTCAGTTTTTCTAGCACAAAGTTCAAGTCCCATGCTGGCAATGGAGGTTTCCTGGGAGGTTTTACATTTTAATTCCTCTCAGAAACTGTCTGAGCAGAGGATGCGAGAAGACAGGAGGATCCAAGCTGTATTCTGCTGAAATAGCTGATGCATGTATCTTGATGGAAGAATAGGACAGGCCTGTATGGCAGAGCTCTGCCAAGTACTCCAGGATGTTGGCTATGTTCACCAGTGTCACATCTTGCCCCTTTGCAGTACTCCAGATGAGATATCTTTTCCATTTTGCTGCATAATTCTTTCTTGTTGAAGGTCTACGAGCCTCCAGGATTATGTCTTTAACCCTTTGGGATAAATTTGGGGTAATTGCTGTTATGTAATGTTCCAGGCCGTTAGCTGCAGAGTTTTTAGGTTTGGATGCAGGATGTTGTAGTTGTTCTGTGTTAGCAGTAATGGGATCAGGGGCAGTGTCCATATTTGTTCCCGGGACATGCTCCTCAGCAGTGGATACCAATGTTGTCTTGGCCAGTTTGGGGCTATCAGAATGATCCTCGGACGTTCCTCTTTGATCTTCAGAAGCACCTTGTGCATCAAAGGAAGTGGTGGAAAGGCGTATGCTGTTAGGCTTTTCCAACTGAAAGAGAGGGAGTCCACCTTCCAAGCAAGTGGGTGGTAAGTCCTTGTGCAGAATTTCTTCAACTGGTGATTGAAAGGGGATGCAAACAAGTCTATTTGTGGTAATCCCCATTTTCTTGTGATGGTGTTGAAGATGTCCGGATGTAGCATCCATTCGTGAGCATCTGTTGTAGTTCTGCTTAATATGTCTGCTAGAATGTTTTCCTTCCCTGGTACATAAATTGCCTGTAACTGAATGTTGTAGCTCAGAGCCACATCCCATAAGTCCAATGCCAGCCGGCATAGAGGGTATGAGTGTGTGCCTCCCTGTTTGTTGATGTACCACATAACTGTGGTGTTGTCTGTCCTTATCATCAACTGGCCTTCTTGGAGAAAGGGTCTGAATGCCTGGATTGCCAGTTTTACTGCCATCATTTCTTTTAGATTTATGTGCAGATGCAGCTGTTCTTGAGTCCATAGGCCTTGAATACACTTGTCCAGCATGTGTGCCCCCCAACCGAGGCCTGAGGCATCTGTCGTGATGTTTTGTCTTGGTTGGCTTTTGCAGAAGGGCAATCCTGTGTTTGATTGGCAGGCCTGGGCCCACCATAGGAACTCCTGTTTCAGGCATGGGATCATTGGAATTTTGGTTTCTAGGCTGTGCTTGTGCTGGGACCATAAGTTCTTTAGGTACCACTGTAACTTTCTCATATGCAGCCTGGCATGAGGGACCAGTATTATGCAGGATGCCATGAAGCCTAGAGCTTGCAGCACTTTTCTTGCAGTAAGATGGTTCTGCTTTGTTAATGCCAAGAAGTAGAGAGGAAGTTGCTCTTTCTTTTCTGCAGTTAGGAAGGCCATTTGATTTGATGTGTCCAGTTCTGCACCCAGAAAGGTTATTCTTTGGGATGGAATCAGCCTTGACTTTTTTGTATTGACTGTGTATCCCAGGGCTTGCAGCAAGAAGATGACTCTTTGTAAGTCTTCTGTTAGCTTGTTTTGTTGTCCGCTTGTATCAGGCAGTCGTCCAGGTAGGGATAGATTTGAATCCCTGAAGTCTGCAATGAGCGATTACTGATGCCAGGCATTTCGTGAACACTCTGGGCAGTAGATAAGCCAAAGGGCAATGCTGAGAATTGATAATGCTCTGATCCTGCAAGAAATCTGAGGCATCTTCTGCAAATTGGTCTTATGGGGACGTGCAGGTATGCCTCCTTGAGATCTAGAGTTACCAGCCAAGACTCCTTGCCCAGCATGGGAAGAAGCTGCTGTAGGGTCAGCATTTTGAATTTTGGAACAATGAGGAATGTGTTTAAAGCAGACAGGTCTAGAATAGGCCTCCATTTGTTTTCTTTTCTTGGTACCAGGAAGAGTCTGGAATAAAATCCCTTTCCTTGCTCCATAGATGGTACCTTTTCCACAGCTCATTCTTAATAGTTGAGATATTTGCTTTAGAGCTTCTGTCCTTTGAGTAGGTGGAAGGTTTGGCATTCCTCTTTTTTCTGGTAGAGTATGGAAATGGAACCTGTAACCTTGGTCTATAGTTTGCAAAATCCATTTTTCTCTTGTAACGCAGTGCCAGTTTCTTGAGAATAAGGTAGGCTTTCCGCCTAAGGGTGCTTCTAGTTGTTCCCTGGTAGGCGGTGCCACCGCCAAGTCACTGTGATTGAGTTGTTGTAGTGGTGGTGGCTGTATCCGTGCCTCGTTGGTTGTTACCCTGCCACTGGCGACCCCTGTAGGCACCCCTGGATTGGTTTCTGCCTCTAGAGCGCCTATTCCTGCCCCTTTGTGCCTTAGAGGATTCCAGAAAGGACCAATTCTTGGAGGGCCAGTTCCTGCTAAACCTTGGAGGTTGAACTTGTAAGAAATCTTTCACTGTTTGCACAGATTTTGCTTTCTCTTCCATCTTTAGTACCTGCTGAGCAGGGGAACCAAATAAATTGACCTTGTCCATAGGTGCATCCAAAAGCTTAGATTTGACATGGTCTGGTAGTGCCTGTTCTTTCAACCATGCATGTCTCCTGATAACTGTGCCAGTCATGGCTGATCTAAAGGAAGCCTCCAGTGCATCATAGCCACATTTTAAAGAATGGTTACTAACCTGATGTATGTTATGTACCATTTCTTGAACATACTTTTTATCTAAAGATTCTTCAGAGGACAGCTTTTTAGTCAACTGGTCAAGCATAAACTCTTGATATTGAATCATATGAAATTGGCAGTTGAAAGCTCTAGCTGACAAAGAAGCAGAGGTGTAAACTTTTTTACCCCATCTCTCTAAGGACCTGGATTCCCTTTCAGAGGGGAGGGGGTTTTTAGAAGTAGTAGCGGCTACAGCTTTAGGACCCTGGGAGATAGTCTCTGGATCTGCAAAAGGAGCCTTATACAAGTGGTGATGAGTGTCCGGGACCCTGTAGTACCTATCGGGCTTAGCAGGAGCCGGAGGTAAGGAATCAGGAGCAGTGCAAGCATCATTAAATGCATCATCAACAACAGGAAGAACTGGAGGTATAGCTAAAGGTCTATGCTGTGGCAAATGTAGGAAGGTCCTAAGCCTTTTTCTAGAGTCTGAGAAATCTTGGCCCTGCCACTGAAATTGTTCCCTCATAGCATGCAAGGTTTCCCCAAAGGAAAATTCCTCAGGAGGAGAGGCTGAAGGGATGGACTCCTCAGCATCAGAATCTTCGTAAGGGGAATAAGAAGCCTCAGGAGGGTCTGTATGTTCTGAGTCATCAGAGGAATCATCAGTGGATACTGGCTCAGGGGGCTCTGCTCTAGGTCTTTTTTCTGGTGGAGGGAGAGAGGCCCTGTCTGGATGAGGCTGGGCTCCACGAATTAAAGAGATGAGATCCTCAGCCAAAGAAAGCACGTGTGAGCTGGAGCTGGGCCTGTGAGAAGGGGGCTTGGCAGGCACAGGTTTTGATGCTTTGGCTGCTTTAGCCCTGGCAAAGGCCTTAATAGACATAGCTGGAGGAGGCCTAGCAGCTCCACGTGCAGGGGTTGAAACATCCAGGGGAATGGTGTCTGATAAATCCTGTGAAACCACAACAGCAGGTTGGATTTCAGAAGTCGTTTCTACCAGGTTAGAAGAGGCCTCGGTAGAAGGCATGATATCGGCTGAAGAAAGCACCGCTTGCTTGGTTTCGGCCGAAACTGAGACACTCGTGGTTTGCTTAACAGCGGTTTTGGCCGAAACCGCGGACCGCGAGTGTCGGTCCTTTTCTTTGCGTTTTTTGGTAATTTGCGTAGTCGGAGGATCTGACGGCATAATGTAGGCAAAATCGGAGCCGAAAATCTGTTCAGCAAAGTCCGACCAACGTCTAAGCGTCCGTCGGTTAAAAGAAGCACAGGCTAGACAAGCTGCTACGTCGTGGTCTGGGCCTAAACAATGTATACAATAGGAGTGGAAATCTTTATGAGGTATTTGTTTCCCACAAGATAAACAGTTATTAACTTTCTCTGACATCGGCTGAGGCAAGAGAGAGTCCCCAACGGGGTACTTAGCTTTATAGAAGTCTTCGAAGTAGTATTCGGTAGTAGAATCTCTGGATCTGACCGACCGGCACTTGCGAACAGCTTCTGCTTCGGGCGCCACGCGGCAAGAAAGACTAAGGAAAATGGCGTCGGCTGATGCCTTTATACCCGAAGAACTGCCGCAATGACGTCGGGTGAAGGGCGACACCAGCCGAAGCCGGACCCAGACTTTGGAATCCGGCCGACCGAAGGGCTGCCTGACGACAGGACAACCCATTTGTAAAGACTGCAGATGCATCCTTGAAGGACATCATGTTTTGTTTTCATTTTTTTTCTTATTAGGAGCTTCCATATGATGGAAGGTGGATGGGAAACCAAAAACACTTAAAACTTCGAATATGCAAAACATTTAATAAATGCAAAAATAAGTAAGCAGAAAATAAATACACAAAATTTTCAGGATAAGACCTGCACTCCACGATGTCTGTATGCACATCCTCCTGCACGGTGATTTGGGTGAAGCCGCGCAGGCCTTCTGAAATAAGCCATGGTTCCCCCCTTTTGCCCATATTGGACGCCTGTGATTCCCTCGCAGACATACTAGTAGGGTTCTTCGGGGCATCCACCATGGTACCCGCCGAAGGGACATCTACAGATTCCGGGATGGCCTCAGGACCTACATCAGCCTCTGGAGGGACGCCCGGAGCAGAAGGAAGATCAAGCCATTTATTTTGGCCTTTTTTGACTGTGGCTCAACTGATGGGCCTGACGTAGTCTCTATCTCATGTGCTAAATGCTTAAGGTGTTGATTCTCTAGATAAACCTTGAGAGAAGCCAGACAGCTCCTAAGAGTTTTAGGGACAAAGGACTTACAGATATAGAGCAGGCGGTATGGTTGTGGTCTGTGGCAAGGCAGAACAAACAGAGGTCGTGGGCAGTCCTTATGTGGAATCTGCCTTACACACTGATACTTTCCCTTCCTAGTTGACATGAAATCACCAAAAAACATACAGCAGCCAAATATTTTAAGAAAAGAAAATCCCAGTGGGGTACTTATCTGAACCAAAGCTCACGAATAGTCTGGCGAGTGAACGTCACGGAGCAAGCAATCGGAGAGGTGGCAGAAAAGTTCCGAGGTTGGTTTGTGCTGACGTCCACTTTATACCCAACATCTCTATATGGCCAATGTACGATGGATGATTTTCACCATCTCACTTACCTTACAGTAGCATTCAGACTTTTGCATACTGGCCGGATGTACGAGTCAGCCAAAGGCAAACACTCTCATGTGATGAACACTGCAACATATGAATAGAAGAACATTTCATATTACTAGGCGACTTCACACCAACTAGACTTGGTACTATCCTTAACAATAATGCAGACCTCTTGATTTCAATTTAATACAACTAGCACAACAACCCACTGAACCAAACTTCATGACCAAATAACCCCTCATTAATTTCTGGCATCAACATCCACAGACTCTTCCTTGGTGACCACTGCCCAATTAACATGTCCATGCACCCCCTTTAGCAAAAATAAAGGTGTACATCTGCAGAACTTCAGACAGTAGGGTCTTACAGCTACAGGCAGATTTCATACCTGGCATCAATACTGCAGTTAGTATTAAACCTATTTTGGTTAAGAAACAAATGCAGTATAGATGATTTTTATAGGTAAGGGTTTTTATAAGTTAGAATTTTTACATAGTTTTTGCATCTTTTATACTGTTGTGCTACATATGCTTGCAAATGTTTTAATTGTTCTACTGAAAATGCTACGTGATTGGGGGCTGCGTCACATAATGTCTTTAAAAGTTTTATGAAGTGATCGTTATATACTGTACCTTGTCAGATGCACTGAAAAATGGTCTTAACCTGAAAGTTTTGTGTATTTACTTTCTGCAAACTTATTTTTGCATTTATTATATTTTTTGTGTTTTCAAAGTCTTAAGTGTTTCTTTTGGATTCCTTGGATTACTACTGACTTCATTTACTACAGCATTTGATCTGACTTTGTCATTGTTTTGGTTCTTCTGAGTACTGGATCTACTGTAGGTGCCTTTTGTGTCATTACTGATTCAGCTACGATGCAGCCTGGAACTGAATTAAGGTCAGCTGCCACTGCACAAATGGTAGGTCGCTCTCTTCATGACATGCCAATGGTTCATAATAGTCCTTTACTGGCTCTGTAACAGATAATCTGGAAGCCGCTGCCCATGTGAAAAATAACTATTAGTAATGCTAGCACTTTAAAGAAGAAGGTACAAGCCTACAGGAGACTCCAATGTCAACGGCTAAGCTTTTCTGCTTATTTGGAACTTGGGGCTGTACCACGTGGACTGAGGATTTTAAAGACGCCAGTAAACACTTATCCTGAACTTTTGGAAAAATGTCAGGAACTGAATAAAATTAAGCTCTGATTATATGGTGCTAATGAAATAGTTCTTTGCAAAAATTCAAGCAGATCTGCAGAATTAAATAATTAAACTAGAAAGGTGAACTAGCTAATATCCCTCTTTCAAAGACTGCGTGTGTGTGTGTATATATATATATATATATATATATATATATATATATATATATATATATATATATATATATATATATATATATATATATATATATATACATACATACACATACATACACACACAATTGGGCTACTGCTGGCCGAAGAAGAGGGGATATACATGCCCAGAGGCAGGAGGAGAGGAGGAAAGTTAGAAGTGTGGAAGTGAGGGTACGAACTTTGAATGCTGGCAGTATGACTGGTAAAGAGACAGAGCTACCTGATATGATGGAGGGAAGGAAGGTTGACATATTGTGCGAGAGACCAGATGGAAGGGGAGGAAGACACAATCGTGTAAAATCTTGCCATAACCTTAGATGTCCTTCCCTTCCATGATGGAGTATTCATTACTGTGGAGAAGTGGCTGCCTGCAGCACGTACATCCGGCCAGTATATCAAAGTCTTTGGAAGGGGGATATGTGCGATGTTGCATGCGTGTGCCATAAACTGTCGGCTATAAATGTGACATCTGCACGTACCAAACTCAGGACTGACTGCTGCAGAAGACAGACCTGTTAGTATTCCAGCCAGACAAAACCTCAGAAAGGAGTCTACACAGCAAGGTAGTGGTTACCTCGTGCCCGCTCCTATAGTGTCAGAATGTGGAAATAGTTTTTTGCTAATACGCTGGTTGGCAAGCCTAAAAACTACTGAAAGAAGTAAATCCATCACCAAGCAGACACCCCTGTTGTTGTGTCTTTCGGCTTTTCCCGGTTAGGGGTCGCCACAGCGGAACTCCAGTCCACTAATGATTGGCAGTAGATTTTTACGTGCCGAGTTGCCATCTCTGACGCACAACCTTCAATGAAGGTAGGCCCATTCACGCACGTCTCCACACAGAAGATGCTCTAGCTGAGAATCAAACGGGACAACGTCTTACTGTGAGGTGACAATGCTACCGCAGCACCACCACCTCTTAAATGAAACAAAAGGTAAAAAAGGGAGGAGGGAGGGTTCTGAATACTGCAACATGGAAGAGAAGGACATCTAAGGTTATGGTAAGATTTTACACAACTATTCTCTGTCCTTCTATTCTCATGTTGCAGTATTCATTACTGTAGGGAGAGTACCAAAGCTTTTATGTAGAACCTTGGGTGGTTGGATTAGGGGCAGAGTCAATGAGATCCTGTAGAATTGTTTTGGCAAAACCAGCTCTAGATCTGGATATCAAATCCAACTTGTAATGCTTGGTGAAGGTGTGCACAGAGGACCATGTTGCTGCCTCCAAAATGGTTGCATGGTCTAGGCCTTTGAAAATGGCTGCAGAGGAAGCTGTGGCCCTGGTGGAATGAGCCTTCACTTTAGAGGTTAAAGGTTTGCCATGCAAGGCATGGCAGAAGGTGTTGGCCTTTGAGATCCAGAAAGCAATGGTCTATTTAGAGACTTCTTTACCCAAGGCTCTAGGATGGATGGAGATAAAAAAGCTGGTCCGATTCTCTGATGGTCTTAGTCCTGTCTAGGTAGAACCTGAGCTGCCTGTGCACATCCAAGGAATGGAGTCTCTTTTCCGAGGAGTTCTGAGGATGTGGGAAGAACACAAGCAAGTTTATGATTTGATTCAAGGAGAGTTCATTCACTACCTTGGGCATGAATGATGGATTAGTCCTTAAGGAAACCCTGTCTTTGTGGAAAATGAGGTAAGGAGGGATGGACATGAGGGCTTGGAGTTTGGAGACCCTCCTGGCAGAAATCAAAGCCACCAGTAGTATAGTTTTCCATGTGCAGAACCTAAGAGTAGCCAAAAAGGCTGGTTCAAAGGGAGGTATTGTTAGTTTTTCCAGTACAAAATTAAGGTCCCATGGTGGAGGAACAGGTTTCCTAGGAGGTCTAATATGCAGAACTCTTTTAAAGAATAGTTTTACCTCTAGCCTGGATGCTAAAGGTGAAAGCATAGGCAGACAAGCAGAGATTGCAGACAAATGTACCTTTACAGAAGAGTATGACGATCCAGAATGCAGGGGCTCACACAAGTAGGCCAGGACCAAAGGCAATGGAACCACCCAAGGGTTCTGTTTGTTCTTAGACCACCACCTGGAAAATCTTTTCAACTTTGCAATGTAATTGTTTCTAGTGCTAGGTTTCCTGGCCTCCTCCAGGAATTTGAGTACTTCCGCTGAATATTGGTGGTGAAAAGGGATCAGAAGTTTATCAACCACAGGGTCAAGTTCAGGTTTTGAAGCTGAGGATGTATCAGAGATCCCTTGCCTTGTGTGAGTAAATCGAACCTTTTTAGTAACTTGTGGTGAATACCCTTGGCTAGCTGTAATAGATGACGGAAATACTTTCTGAATTACAGATATGGGGGGAAAGCACACAGGTACACCTTCCCCCAAGAGAAGGAGAAGGTGTCCACTTTCTAGGCTTGTGGGTGTGGTAGCCTTGTGCAGAAGAGGGGCATCTGTTTGTTCTGGGAGGAGGCAAATGGATCTTCTTTTGGAATGCCCCACCTGTCTACAATGTCCAGAAATGTCTCCCTGTGTAGCATCCATTCCTGGGAGGGTGCCATCAATATGCTCAGCGTGTCTGCCAGAACATTTTCAGAGGTTGGAATATGAACAGCCAGTAGGTGGACTAACAGTGTGCTGGCAAGATTCCAAATCTGTGTAGCTAAAGAGCATAGAGGGTAGGATTTTGTCCTTCCCTGCTTGTTGACATACCACAGTACAGTCATGTTGCCTATAACAACTCTCAGTGCACCTGGTAGTAGTAGTAGTTGTTGAAAAGTCTGAAGAACTAGGAGTAGCGCTCTCAACTCATTGATGTTGATGTGATCCTTTTGTCTGTCTGAGGAGCAGGTGCCCTGTGCCTTGTGTTGCCTGAAACATAGATGCAGCACTGCTCCCCAACCCAAGTCTGAAGCATCCGTGTAAAGATGCTGTACTGGAGTTGGAATTTGTAGGGGGACTCGCTGGTTGAGACAGATTTGTGTGATCTACCAGCCAAGTTCCTTTTTCAGACATGGCAAAAGAGGGATGGTGGCCTCTAAGGGCTGTAGGTGTTGGCTCCAGAGAGTTTTTAGACACCACTGAAATTTCCTCATGTGAAGTTTGGCCAGGGGTAGCACAGAGATCAACAAAGGCATTTATTTATTTTACATTTCTTGATCGGGAGAGTCCAACTGGATTACAAGTCCATTTTCAGTGGAGGCCTGGGGAGAAAAGCTTCAAGAGAACAATTTGACTTTGACATACATATTAATTAATAGATAGGCTACATTTGTTCCCTACAATATAATATTAAATGTTAGAAGATATTCCTAAGTTTAGGATTCCTGTGATAGATTTACTATCAGAGTAAAAGCAGAGAGATGTAGAATAAGGCTCCGAGACAACAGACTATGCTCGCTATAGTTGAGAAAGATAACAAATTGATTTACTATATGTCTTCGCCTGGTTTTAGTTGAGAAGGACAACAAATTGATTTCCAATATGTCTTCTCCTGGTTTTAGTTGCTTATGGAATGCAAAACATTGCTGGGGTAGTTTTCCCTAACTCCTGGAGAGATGGGATGAGCAGTAGATTAACAGTCCTAAGTGGGTACAGTACTATGATTGGTTGGCTTAGCAGAGTTACTTAAGTTAGGTGAAGTGTTCTAATGAGACATTAGCCAGGGGGGTAAAGGAGCACAGTCGATTTGGGTACTTTGAGGAGGTTTTGTGTGCTAGACCTCAAGGGCCTGGCAGTTGTATGGGGTTGCAAAAGATTTTGCAGGGCTGGGGTGTTTTCAGAGTTATGTATTATTTTGTGGGCTAGTGATAGTTGATTGAGATGAAATAGTAGTGGTAGTTCTAGCCAACTGAGTTTTTTTAGGCATTCACAGTGATGTGTTCTGATGGGAGAGGTTGTAGCGAATTTGGCTATCTTATTATAACAGCTATCAAGTTTGTTTAGGTTGGATTTGCGAGGATTTGTAAGCACGGGGGGGGCATAAAGTAGAGTGGATAGTAGGTGAGTCCTCGCTATTGTATTTTTGGAGTGGTCAGTGAGGAATTTTTTATTGCGATACAGTAGACCAAGTTTTTATGTACTTTTTTATAGTTATAGAAATATGTAGGTCAAATCTAAGGTGATTATCTATTTCAACCCTTAATTGTTTGGTATGATTTGTGGGGGTGATTGTGGTCACGTTAAAGGAGGAGATGAAGGAAGAATCAGTGGGAGGTGTGGCTCTGTAGGAGCTAAAGAGTACTAGCTTTGTTTTACTTGGGTTCAGAATGAGCCTTTGGTTTGTAATCAAAGTTTCTGCTAGGGAAAAGCATTCTTGTGTTAGGGAGTGAAGGATGTCAATTGATTTGGCTGCGCATATTATAATGGTATCACCTGCATATTGCACTATTGAGGCTTTAGGAATACTGTTTGGGAGCTGATTGGTGAAGGGGGTAAAAAGAAGCGGCTCCAGGATGGAGCCTTGGGGTACTCCTAGGGAGACTGGTAGGGGGGGGGAGAGTTGGTTTTGCCACATAACAGCTTGTTTCCTTCCCTCTAGGTAGTTTTTGAACCAGGAGATGGCAGGGGTGGTAAGGTTTAGAGTTGCTAGTGAAAGAAGGAGTTTACTGTGGTTAACCATATCAAATGCTTTGGACAAGTCAAGGAAGGTGGCAGACACAAGGAGTCCATTGTTTCTGTGAGTATAGACAATGTTGGTGAATTCTATTAGTGTGATGGTGGTGCTATGGAAGGGTCTAAAGCCACGTTGTGTTGCTATTAGATTATTTTCTAGGAGATATTTCATTAGTTGCTTGTGTATTACCCTCTCTAAAATTTTGGATAAAAGGAGTAGTATGGCAATAGGGCAGTAGTTATTGAGTTCCAGGGAGGTTCCCCCTTTATGTAGAGGAATAATGTGATATTTTCCATAGCTTGGGTACTATACACAAGGAGATGGATCTGTTAATTAGGATGGAGACAGGATATGATATGGCTTCTGCAGCCAGGTGGATGTATGCAGCGGATAATTTATCTGCGGCTAGAGACATTGGTTTGAACTTGCAGAGTAGTTTTTCAATGGATTTGGTTGGTTCTGGGTGGAAGCTGAACTTGGGGCAATTGTTAGAGTTGGGGGTGGGGAGGTGGATTTGCAGGGGTGGGGATGTTTTCATAGGGTTGGTTGTTTGCAAGGGTCTGGATGGTTTCTGTAAAGTATTTATTAAACTGAGTGGGGATGTCTTCTTGGTTATCTATTTTTGGGGTTGGGGTAGTTGTTTTACCTGGTTATAGAATAGAGTTAATTGCTGCCCAAAATTTTGTGGGTTGTTTCTGTGCTTATCCTGCAACTTTTGGTAGTAAGATGTTTTGTCTGTTTTGGTGAGTTTTTTGGCTTTGTTACGTAGCTCAACGTATATTTGTTTGTTCAATTGGGCCTTGTTTCTTTTTGAGGAGGGATTTTGTGTCTGAGGTTAACCAGGGGGCATATTTAGTTTTAATTCTTGTTCTGGAGGGGGCATGATGGTTAAGGGTGTTTAAGAAGGCAGTACGGAAATATAGTACAGCTTCATCAAGAGATTTTTTTTAGGGGGTCCAGTTGCACATTTTTAGGTCGTTTATAAAGTTGGAGCAGTTAAAGTGTTTTTTGTTTCTAATTAGGCACGTAAATATTTGGGTCAGTTGTGGTGATTTTGATCTGAGTAAGAATGTGGCTTGGTGGCCACTCTGTGTCTGGTAGACACCCTGCTAGGGATATCAGTGATGGGTGGGATAAGAGTATCCAATCTAGAGTGGGTTGGTGTTTGGTTCTCTTGTCTGTTCTTGTGGGAGAAGTGATGAGTTGGGTTAGGCCATGTAGGCTAATATGGGAGAGTGGGTTATAACTGGAACAGTTTTGCCAGTCAGTATTAAGGTCTCCTAATACTATGCTTTCCTGGGGGAGGGAGTTAGATATCCATTCTAGGAGTTTTTCTGTAATGGGGATATTGCTGCCTGGAGGGATGTAGCATCCTATGATGTTGATGTGTTTACTAACATTAAGTTTTAGTTTTGTTAGAGTGAGTTCAACTTTATCAAGGTCTGGGGCTGTTATGTCTACCTTTCTCAAGGATGAGATGAGATTTATACACTATAGCAACACCCCCCCCCCTTTTTTACCTATTCTATCACTACAAATTATATTGTAACCTGGTGGAGTGATTTCATTGTTGTGGTTGCCTGGTTTAAGCCAAGTCTCTGTTAGTATGACTATCTCAGGTTGATAAAAGGAGAGGAGTGATTGAAGGTTGTGGACTTTGTTTAGTATAATTCTGACATTTAAATTTAAAATGAGGAGCGTGGATTTGTCTCGGTGGAGTAGGGTATCATTCAGGTTGAGGGTTGGGGGCTCCTAGATTTTGTGAGCCTGGGTTTGGGTGTATATCACCACAGCTAATGAGTTGGGTTCTGAGGTAAAAATAGAGTTTGAGTAGTTTGTTTAGGGCCCTAAAGTTCTTTATAGTTGTTTGGGACTGGCAGTGTGATGGCTGTAATCTGTGTACACAGTGGTGAATAAAGAAGGTTTGGTAGTGATATGGGACTAGTTGAGTAAAAGGGTGTGTTGTAATAATGTTAATGGGAGTAGTTTTTCTTAGTACGTGGATAAAATTAAGTTGTTTTTGGTGGTTGGTGATAGAAGTTAGCAGTGGGAGGGTCGATACACCTAGGAGCAATAGTAAGAGGTGTATGTATGTGGGTTTGGGTAGTTTGGGCATGGTTTAGTCATGAGTGAGAGATCTGCTTGGGATGGGGTGGGTGGGGTGGATGATGACAGATGTTGTTTATGATTGTAAGGTAGTTAGATGGAAGACTGTGCTTTACAGGATGTGAGATAGTGGAAGAGAAGGAAATGGGTACAGGGGTGGGGCAGATTCAGGGATTGGTGGTTAGCATAAGGGGAGTGGCTAAGTTTAGTTGAAATGTAGCACTACTGGGGTCGGGTGGGAATAGGGGGCAGGGAGGGGAGCGGAGTGAGCCCGAGTGCAGCGGGGCTAACACTAACTCCAATTATATCCCTGGGCTTACTTGTTTCTTTCTTTGTACACCAAATGTATCTTTTCACTTGTTTCTGTTTACACCAAATGCATCTTTTTGGCTGTATTGTACTAGTTTAATTTCACTCCAAATGTATCTTTTTGGTTGTATTTTACTGGTTTAGTTTTACACCAAACTTGTGGGCTATTTTTAAGCCACAAAGTGTCCCCTTGCAGAGATTAATTAAGAGCTGCAGGGTATATTTTATGGGCTATGTGCAGGGGAGCCGGATCAAATTACTGTGTGTAGGGTAGAGTTGTAGGTTAAAGAGGTAAGATCCTTGGGGAAAATCTAGCTAGGTTACACAATATGGAGACAGCCTAGAGATGCCTTTAGACCCAAGGCAGCAAGAAACAGTACATAGGTAGAGTGTTAAGGTACTAGTACATGTTATGGTATTAACCTTATTCAAATTGCAAATGTACTTTCAGTCAGGAGTGTCTTATACTCGGGTAATTTGAGGGGGACTACCTAGAAAGAAAACATTTATTATGAGAAATACCTTATCAGCACTAATAACTAGCCACCAGTCAAGCAGGCATAACACTGTCACTTAAACTACGCAATATATGGCTATACAGGAGCTCCGTACAGCTACGAAGCACAGTATATGCTTTTTAGTTACATAAATGGTCAACAAACAGTTGAAATGTATCACTAGCTTTATAGACTATTCCTGCAATCAGACTATGATGAAAGTAATAATTGTTAAGGTTTTCTACAATGCTGTGTCCTTGTTTGATGTTAAATATTTAATCTAGATGCCGGACAACAGCTATCAAGTACATTTTCCTTGTAAAAGCAGTCCTTAGGAGAACGGGTAGCTAGACAAGCTAAGAGCAGCCATATGGTAAGCAGCTCTGTTAACAGATTTTATAACAAGTAATGAGTTGCTATTCCAAGTTTAGGAGTCTTTACTATAGTTTTAAAAACAAGCAGCTAATCAGGCTAAAAGCAGACATATAGTATGCAATTCTGTTATCCGTTCTCACTACCACAGCATAATTCTTAACAAATAGCCTTTGCTATGTTTGCATTAGAAACACGTGCACTATACACTTAAGTAAAGCAGTAGTAGGTGAAACAGCAGCATGCAGTACTCAAACAGTTCCTGCCACAAGATGCAAGGAGAAAATTAACAATATTTATGACAAAGATAACATGCACTTAAGTAAAGCAGTAGTAGTATGTTATACAACAGCATGCAGTACACAGAAAAACAACCACAGTTCCAGCTACTATCGCTATAACATAAGATGATAGTCAGTTTGGTAAATGTTTACACTGTCAAATATAGCAGTAAAAAAGGCTAAAATAAAAGTTTACATAAAAAAAAAAATTAAGAGTAATCAAAAATTCCAATGCTTACATGAGAGTTCGCAACATCAGGGACTGTAGCTGCTTAGAGAAATTTAAAGATGGCTCCCAGGGTTTAAAAAAAACTCTTACAGGCTAGAGGGGGAGGATCAATACCACAGTCAGGCTGGGAGGGGTTGGCCAAATAATGCATGTGTCCTAACAGTTTTAGGTACTGTCTGGCTGTCAAGGTTGAGAGGGGGAAGCAGAGTGTGGAGGTTCTGAGTCAAACTGTCTATCTTTTGTTGTGGTCTGTATCCTGTAACCTAGGAAGATAGGGTCCTGGCTGGGAGTGAACTGAGATTTTGGTACATTTAGAGTGAACCCGCATGTTTCCTGGATGTTGGAAACCTTTTGTAGATGCTGAGTTGGGGTATGAGGGTCTCTGTGAAGGATCCAAAGGTCATCCAGATAGGGATATATTTGATCCCCCAGCAGTCTGCAGTGAGCTATCACAGGGGCTAGACATTTTGTAAAGACCCTGGGTGCAGTAGAGAGACCACAAGGTAAAGCACAAAACTGAAAATGAGAAGAGCCTATAGAGACATGTAGGAATTTTCGGCAAGGGGGATGAATGGGTTATGTATAGATAGGCATCCTTCAGGTCCACAGAGACCATGTAATCCTGATGTGGGGATAAGTGGCAGTAAGGTCTATAGAGTAAGCACCTTGAAGGTGGGAACCTTGAGAAACAGGTCGAGGTAGGACAGGTCTAAGATTGGCATCCAGGGACCATCTTTCCTGGGTACCAGAAAAATCCTGGAGTAGAAAACTTTGCCTATGTGTTCTGGAGGGACAGGCTGAATTGTGCCTTGTACCAGCAGTTGTTTTAGGATGGGAGGGAAAAGTTGTAGTTGAGAAGTTGGTGGCTGTGGGATGCCATGGAAATGTGGGAGAACCCACCAAGCTATGAAATACCCAGGATAGCATCCACTGATTGGTGGTGATCTTTTGCCAGGAGGGGAGGGATAGGTGAGATGCAGGGAAAGAGGGGTGTGGTGAGGCAGCTGAGCTGACTCACAAAAGGGGAGCTCTGTCTTGACCAGGCTGTCTCCAAAAGGAAGGAATGGAGGCAGTAAATGTTTTAGGGGTTGTTGGGGCATCTAGAGTGTCTCCTATCCCTAGTATGGCTAGTAGGTGGAGCAGATTGTCTCCTAACAAAGGTAGCCTTTTGAGGATAGTTTCTGTGGTATCTAGGTATGGGAGAAACAAGTAAATGTTTCAAATTCTGCAGTGATTTTCCTTTCTCCTGAAGAAATTTGAAGAGTTCAGCAAAAGCAGTGCCAAATAGTGCAGTTATCAAGGGGGGGGGCATCTAACAGTTTAGCCTAAAGATCCAGTGGTAAAGGCTGTAGTCTGAGCCATGAATAGCACCCAAGGACTGAGCCAGTAACTACAGACTTAGAAGAAGCCTAAACAGTATCGTAACTACACTTAATGGAGTGTCTGGTTACCTGGGAAGCTGTGGAAAGGAGGGTCAGTTGAGCCTTTGTTGGGGAATCAGGCAAAAGAGAAGAGACCTTAGCTAAGGTATCCAAGACAAACTGTGCCATGTGTGTCTAAGTAATTTAAAGCTCTAATGGTAAGGGTGGATGAGGAATACGTTTCCTTCCATAAATCTGCTGTCTTTATCCGAGGGGAAAAGAGTGGAAGATGGTAACTGTCTAGAAGATCTGTCTGCAGAAACTGCTACAACAGCAGGGTCTGCTGGTGGGTTTCTGAACAGGAACAGACACTGACAGAAGACTTTATAAAACCTGTCCGGTCTTTTGGATGCTGGGGGCTGAGACTCAGGACTCAGGGAAGATGCTTGAAAAGCATCCAGAAATGCTGGGAGCACAGGGGGAACAGCAGAAGAAGATGGCTGTTCCATTTGCAAAAGCTCAAAATATCTTTTTTTAGTATCAGAGATGTCAGAAACATCCCATTGGAAGTGTTGTCTCATAAGAATAATAGTGCCCCCAAATCAAAAGTCTTCACAGGGGGGGGGGTCTGGACTCAAAGAATCTTCCTCTTGGATGCAAAATCCTTAGGGGATTCAATCTGAGAGGAGTAAAATAGGGAATCATCATCAGAGGCAGTATCCTCTTCGGAATCTTCCAGATACTGGGCTGAAGGTGGTGGTTGAGGCAACTGGGGTTGAAAGGCCTGAAAACCCTTAAATAAGTTCTGCGAAAAGGCTTCCCACTCAGAAGTGCCAAGAGCTGCAGGGTGTTTAAGTTTCTGCTTTCTTTTGAGAGAAACAGGCGGTTTAGAAGGTCATAGGGCCGACGTCGTGGTAGCTGGAAGGGAATCGGTAGGCCTATCCGAATCCTGGAGCTGTGGTTCCCTCTCACCATCAGGGCCTGATGGCTCTCAAACCTCAGCGGACGTACCATGGATTTCCGCCAATCTGGAGTCTAACAAAGTTCCCGGCTCAGAGGGTAAATCCGAGGAGTCCCTGGGCTCTCATCCACCTCAAGAGACTTGACAGATTCCTGAGGCGCAGATACAGTTTCAGGCCTGGTTCTCTTGGCCTTCTTTTTTGGCGGCTCATCGGACAAACTCACAGCGCCCTCCATACCTAAGGCCAGATGTCGGAGCCTTTGGTTTTCTAGGTAGATTTTTAAGGAAGCTAATTGACCTCTTAAGGTCTTAAGGACAAATGATTGATAACACAGGTCTTGTAATCGTGTTCCTCGCCTAAACAAAATACACACTGGTTGTGTCCTTGTGTGGAATCTGTCTTCCACAAGCACACTTGCCCTTCCTAGAAGTCATGAAAAGCTGGAATACAGTTAAAGCCCACAATAAATAATAAGAAAAGGTAACTTATCTGTAAGCAGACAGTCGAACATTGATGAAGAAGCGAAAACACCTCTAGCTGGCAATTGGATGTCTAACAATCACTGGGGCAGGAAAGTTCTGTGTTTGGTATGTGCAGACATTGCATTTATAGCCGATGTCAGTTTATAGCACTCGCATGCAATGTCGCACATACCCCCTTCCAAAGACTTTAGTATACTGGCCGGATGTACAGTGTTGCAGGCAGCCACCTCCCCACAGTAATGATTACTGGAACATGAAAACAGGACATCAGGTGCATCAGAGGTGGGTTCAAATTGTTCTACTATGGTGTCAAGAGTGTTTGGGAGGTGAAAAGAGTGTCAGATAGAGTGATGTTTATAAAGCTGGAAATTGATGGTGTGATGATGAATGTTGTTGGTGCATATGCTCCATGAGTTGGGTGTGCCATGGATGAGAAAGAGAAATTTTGGAGCGAGTTAGATGAAGTGGAGGAGAGTGTACCCAAGGATGAGAGAGTGGTGATTTTAGCAGATTTCAATTGGCATGTATGTGAAGGGAACTGAGGGGATGAGGAGGTGATGGATATGTATGGTGTTATGGAGAGGAATGCAAAAGGTCAGACGGTAGCGGATTTTGTGAAAAGGATGGACATAACTGTGGTGAATATGTATTTTAACAAAAGGGAGGAGCATATGGTGATGTACAAGAGTGGAAGAAGACACACACACAGGTGGTTTATATCCTATGCAGGAGGGACAGTCTAAAGGAAATTCAAGACTGCAAAGTGCTGACAGGGGCATGCATAGTTAGGCAGCATAGGATGGCAGTCTGTAGGATGACGTTGGCAATCAAGAAGAGGAGTAGGACAGTGAGGGCAATGCCAAGGATCAAATGGTGGAAGTTGAAGGATAACTGTAAGGTGGAGTTCAGGGAAGAGATACGACAGGCACTGGGAGCCAGAGAAGAGCTACCAGACAGCTGGGCAGCCATAGCAGAGATGGTAAGGGAGACAGCTAGAAAGGTGCTTGGTGTGATATCTGGACAGAGGAAGGAGGACAAGGAGACCTGGTGGTGGAAAGAATAAGTACAGGAGAGTATACAGAGGAAGAGGTTGCCAAAGAAGTGAGATTGTCAGAGAGATGAAGAAAGTAGACAGGAGTACAAGGAGATGAGGCGAATGGTGAAGAGAGAGAGGTGGCAAAGGCTAAGGGTAAAGAGTATGGCAAACTGTATGAAAGGTTGGACACTAAGGATGCAGAAAAGGACCTTTACCGAGTGGCAAGACAGAGACCAAGCTGGAAAGATGTGCAGCAGGTTAGGGTGATAAAGGTTAATGAGGGAAACTTACAACTGAGGAGAGTGTGCTGAGCTGATGGAGAGAGTGCTTTGAGGGGTTGATGAATGCAGACAATGAGAGAGAAGGTTGGATGATGTGGGGATAGTGAATCAGAAAGTGCAACGGATTAGCAAGGAGGAAGTAAGGACAGCTATGAAGAGAATGAAGAATGGAAAGACTGTTAGTCTAGATGAAATACCTGTGGAAGCATGGAGGTATTTAGGAGAGATGGCAGTGTGGTTTTTAACCAGATTGTTTAATGGAATCAATTTTCTACCAGTGCTGCACAGAAATTATCAGTATTTTCATCAACATACTTCCTTCATGAATGCAAATGTATTCAATGAAATGAAGCAAAAATTTAGTCTGATGAACAGCAGATACAGATCAATAGGCTGACATTCACCAGACTGATCACATCTCACTTGCATATAGTGTAAAAAAAAGTCAAGCTATTTTCTGTTCAGAACTTTTTTCTTATTCTGACACTTTCCCATGTTTCAACATTTTTTCAAAAAATACAAAAACATGACAAAAAATATTTTAGACTAACAACCTCTCTTCCGTTGAGACTGACCTTCAAAATGAAAATAAACTCACAAAGACACCTAATTACAAGCAACCTCGATGACAGTAAAATAACTACAGTAAAACCCAAAATGAAATAATGGAATTTGCCTACCTAAAGAGAGTCTCTTAATATGAGGTTTAAAGCAGATTGGAAGATTGCACTCAAAATCAGTTTTGTCGGAGTAAAAAAAACGAACAAAACACAAAAGCTGCATTCTCCAGATTACATACACACTACATAAATAACAAAATATTTTAAAAGCTGAGGGTTCTACTCCCATTCCAGGTAAGTTGATTACTTTTTAAACTGTTGACAATGTAGTATTAAGAGAAGTGCTGCACTCCTGAGTGTACCATACTTCTGAGGCTTCATCTGCTTGAGTTGGTGATAGCTCAGGTGAATGTAAAAGTACTCATGTTACTTACTGAAAAGAGTAGGGGAAGTTCTCTGATGCCTTGGCCAAATTTCTTGAACTAGCATAAATACCACCTCATGTCTCCTCCTGGAGACAGGCCACTAACCTGGTCACTGACAGAGAACAAGAGAGATAAACATATGACTACACAGAAACAGATGTTCCTCATGGACAGGACCTCAAATACATGCTCCCCTATGTTAAGTCAAATCTACTTCAGTCAAACCACAGCTTAATGGATTCATAGGATCAAAATGCATTTTATCAAGTGTTCCTTCTGACAAGTTGTGTTCCAGCAGAGGAATAAGGCAGGGGTAACACCTCTTCCCCCTTTTGTAATCTGCTTTATTTTGAGAGCCACTGACGAGAAAATATGGACTTTCAAATTCAAGGACAAACTGTATTGGCAATCAATAAATGTTAACTTTATTTGCAGATGATATTCTGTACTTGAAAAATCCAGAAAAGGACATTTCTGTGTTGTGGAATAGTTTGAGACAGTTTCAGGTCTTTTTGGAATATAAATTTAATGACTACAGCAGTAAACTATGCACCTACATGTGAACTAGTTCAGCACTATACATTTGTTTGTGTCTTTCGGCTTTTCCCAGGTAGGGGACGCCACAGCGGAACTCCGGTCCGCTAATGATTGGTAGTTGATTTTTACGTGTCGAGTTACCAGCCTTGGCAGACAACCTTCAATGAAGGTACGCCCATTCACGCATATCTCCACGCAGAAGACGCTCTAGCTGAGAGTCGAACCGGACAGCGTCTTACTGTGAGGCGACAACGCTAAGGCAGCACCACCACATACATACATAAAATATTTCAAGCATGGGCATTAATGCCTTTCTAGCTTGCCAATATACCACAACACTTATTCCCATAGTAAGTATCCAGGCTGTTCTTAAAAATATCTCAACTATGCTTGCTTTAATGTAATTTGATAGTCTGTTCCATGCATCAGCTACTCTGTCAGAGACCCAACTAGTACACTTCTCATTCCTATAGAACCTCCTATATAGGTTGTCTGATGATTCTCTAGTACTTTTTGTTAACTCCAAACATTCCCAGAGATAGCTGTCACTAAAAGCGCTATATACCTGAATAAGATCTCCTCTTAGATATCTGTAACTATAGTATGATATGTAGCCTGGCAAGAAGAAAAAAGAAGTTATGTACTTACCATAATGTTCCATGTGGGTTATCCATCTCGCCCTTTATTCTCACTGATGGGTCGGTTCCAATCCATCAGATCCATCACGGCCATTTCTAAAGCTCAAGGTCTTCAGTGAAGGTCATGGGCATCTTTCTTTACCCATAATGCAACCCCCTAGCTTCCTCAGATCTTGTCTGCCCCTAGTACACTTATAAAGAGAATACATATGCATATACATAAATCAGTTCTGAGGCTATACTTCCCTGTAGTTACCAATTTGTGCTACTCAGTCTCTCAGGAGTATAGGCAGGGGGGTTATGGAGGGAGGGTTGAGAAAATAAAGGGTGAGATGGACAACACACATGAAACGGTTATGGTAACTACATAATTTCTTTATGTGATGCTGTTTATCTTGCCATTACTCTCAGTCAAGGGACCAAATCCCTAGCAATCTGACTCTTGGGTGGCTCATAGGAGAATATTTCTCAGAACCATTGAACCGAAACAGGCTCTACTCCGAGAGGCCAAATCCACTTTGTAATGAGTAATAAAGGTAGGAGGTTTTGCCCAAGTTGCTGGAGCACAGATGTTATCCAATGGTAATTTAGCTTGAAAAGCTGTAGAAGAGGCTACAGACCCTGTGGAATGAGCTTTACCAGCACTTTGAAGGGCTCTGTTTTTTGAATTAAAAATGTAGGATATACATAGTGTAAGCCATTTAGATAAGGTAATTTTTGTGACTGGTTGACCTTTTTAATATCAGAATAAGAGATGAAGCGTTGATCTTATTTTCTAAATTCAGAAGTTCTGTGTAAGTAGACATGTAACGGTCTATGAGCATCTAGGAGATGCAGAGAATATTCTCCTTTATTTTGGAAGTTAGGGAAGAAAACTGGCAGCTCTATAGATTGGTTGAGGTTACTTTCCAACACAACCTTTGACAAAAATGAGGGGTTAGTGCATAAAGAAACTAACTCTGTCCTTATGAAAAACTAGGTATGGGGGCTTGGCAGACAAAGCATGTAATTACGAAATTCTCCTAGCTGAAGTAATAGCCACTAAAAAGAGTGTTTTCCAGGAGAGATATTTCAAATCGCAGGTAGCAGATGGTTAAAAGGGAGGACAGATAACGTCTGACAAAATGAAATTCAGATCCCAGAGCGGTGACGGGTTCCTGTATATGGGGTCTTATTATTGTAGTCCCTTTTAAGAATGCCTTACAAAGTCTCTGTGACATGATACCAGAACCATTTTCTCCAATATGGAAATTTGAAATTGCTGCCAAATGGACTCTAACAGTGGCTGCAGCAGCTCCTTCACTGAAAAGTTTTACCAAAAATTCTAGAACAGAATGTATAGGTGCAGAAAAGGGATATATAAGATTACTTCTGGCTCATGTAACAAATCTCATTTATTTCTGTACAGTTTTCGTGTAGATGTTTTATGGGAAGATAACAAAATATGTCTGAATGGAGAGGAAAGGTGGGGAAATCTGGTGATCAGGGGAACTGGAGCAGCGAAGCAGCTTGAGATTGTCCTGGTTGGGATGAACAATTCCTGACGGTTAAGTCAGAAGATCCAGAGCAGGGTCCACAATCCATGGTTCATCCCAAAGATGAGGCTGAAGAAAGGGCAACCATATTTGACGAGGCCAATAGGGGGCAATCAGGATTACTGTCATCTCCAAGAAACTTGCTTTCTGCAAAAACTAGGAAATTAGAAGGATTGGAGGAAAGGCATAAAGAAGTCCCAGTGGCCAGTTGTGAACAAGTACAACACTTGGTGACTTCCCTGTGGGAGGGATCAGGGCAAACTAGTTGCTGCATTTGGCACTGGTGGGCAATGCAAAAAGATCACAGCAAGGCTGGCCCCATTTCCCGAAGATCTCTTCCGTAACTTTCCGACTGACGGACCACTCGTGTGGCCATAGTACGGCTCTGCACAATTTGTCTGCAATCACACTGGATTTCCCCAGGAACTGCGTTGCTATCATAAAGAGGTTGGAAGCAGTTGCCTATTGCCAGACCCTTACAGCTTCTCTACAAAGGGAGGTAAGATCTGGTTTCCCCATGTATGTTTATGTACCAGACTACAGACATATTGTCTTACTGGATAGCTACTGTTCCTAGAGGGAGAGGTGTCTCAAAATCCTTGCAGTGCCAAAAGCACCACCCTCATCTCCAAGATGTTTATATGCAAGTGAGTCTTGTGTTCCTGCCAGATGCCCTGGTCTGTCTTCCCTAGATAATGTCCCCCACCCTATCCTATCTGGGAAGCATCCATGGTCACCATGGCCTGGGGTTGAGGGAGGATGAAGTGATGGCCTTGAGATACTAATGGTGAGTGAATCCACCACTAGAGATCCTTTTTGCAGGTGTTGGTTATCATACTTTTGTGTGATGCTGGAAGTTTCAAGACTGACCATTGCGTGGAAAGTAACCACTGAATTATCCTGATATGAAAACAAGCCAAAGGAATGAGTACAACTGACGCAGCCATTTTCTCCAGTACCTGAAGAACCAGTTTTACAGAGGCTCGCGTCTTCCTGATTACCAATCTTGCATAATGGTGGAGATTGTCTACTCTGTCTGGTGGGAGTCTTGCTGATAGTGTAGCTGTGTTTATCTCTGCTCCTATGAAAACTAACTCTTGACATGGCTCTTAGTGCAGATTTTTTGTAGTTACCTAGGGAGGAACATAGCTGAAGGGTATAATCCCTGGCTTGTAGCAGAGGATGTCTGGTCGAGGTGGTTATGAGCCAGTCGTCCAGATATGGAAACACTCGGAATCCTCTGCATATCAGGTGAGCCACCACTACTGCCATGCAACTGGTGAACAATCTGGGGACTGTAGTGAGACCAAAGGGCAGAGCTCAAAACTGTAAGTGACAGGCTCCTAGCCGGAGGCGCAAGAACCTTCTGGATTGCCTTTCCATTTGAATGTGGTAGTATGCATCCTGAAGGTCTATAAAGCACATCCAATTATCTTTTTCCAGGAAGGGAAGTATCAACTCCAGTACCACCTTCCAGAACTTAGTTATCTGAAAAAATCTGTAAGAAAAACCGAGATCTAAAATAGGTCTTGAGTAAGTTCTACATCCTCTCTGGTCTGCAGGGGCTTTTTAGATGATTCTTTTTCTTAGCAACTGTTGAATTTCTAATGTTGCCTGTTCCTTTTGACTGGGTGGAACATCTGGAATTGATTTTATGGGAGTGGGGAGTGGGGAAGGGAATGATATAACCTGTGGATATTATGTCCTGAACCCATTTGTCGTTTATCTTTTGCCAGGTTTCACAGTGCAAGGACAATCAACCCCCAACTGATTCCAAAGGAAATCAATTAGGCACTCCTTCAGAAGCAGTGGAAGGGTCTGCCAAAGAAACATTCTCTGGAGCCCTGAATTTGAGAGTCTCCTCTGCCGTGAGGGCGGCGTCTTCCATTGTTGTTCCCTCCTCTGCATCTAAGGGAACTTTCCCCCTGTGTCTTGGAAAGACTTCTGTGATTTTCTGAACCACATCTTTCCACTACCTTTCTGACCTTTGGAAAAGGGTCTAATAGGTGTGGAAAAACGTACTCCAACGGCAGATAAGCTCTTGCCTTCTTGTTCACACCTGGCAAGTATTTCTTTTATTTTGGGCCCAAAAAGAAGAGCTATCAAAAGGTGTGTTAGTGAAGGAAGACTTGAAGGGCTCCGCAAAATCACAAAAATGCATCCAGGACTGCCTCCTGAGGGAGATGCCTGAACCCGCCACCCTACTCATTCCATCTGCTGCATACGATATAAGCCTCAGAGATGAGTTAACGACTGACTTTAGGGTGGCGAGCTGAGCGAGCACTGACTATCTCCCGCTGCAACAGCTACAGCTCATTGGAGGGAGTCTGATAGCTCCTTTAACATGTCCCTCTGCAATCTAGTAAAGTGGGTAAGATAGTTCAGTGACCATAAGGCAAAAGTCATTGATGAAAAGATGCGCTTTCCATACCTATCCATGGTCTTGGAATCCTTATTCTGAGGATGGATACAGGGACTGCTCTCTGAAAGTTCCTTTTTACTAGTCACCGCCATGATCATGGCATCAATTGCTACACCTTTCGTCAAACAGTTTTTGTCCTTAGGGCCTGTAATATATTTATTTGGCCTTATAGGAGTAGGGTCTATGGTATCTGGGGTCTCTCAAGCCTTCCGAGAGATTAACTCAATAAGCTCATCGGAAGGAGGGGTCACCAAAGAGGTTGAGGGACGAAACCCAAAGGCCTTCAGCCAAACTGACTCATCAGTCGAAGGGGAGATAGACTGCCAGTGACCTCTCTGCTTTAAAATTTCCAAGATGTCTCTAAAGGAGACATCTTCAGGAGGTGACCGTGGGGACCCTTCTGCTTTATTGAGGATGGTATCAGATGTGATGGACTCCTCTGGGGACTTGAAATGCTTCCTCTTACATGTCCACTTCTGGGGGACCTGCTCAGTAGGATATTCTGGGGAAGTTTCAGAAGAGGGCGGACTCCCTCGTGGGACATCTGGAGGCCTAGGGTCTCAGCAGACCTGCGGAGAGGGTAGATGAGAGGGCAAAGACACCTGGACAGAACTGGGAGGAAGATCCGAAGGAGACTGTGTCTCAGACTGAGAAGTAGCCAGAACCCTCCTCATAACTTCAAAGGCAGTCTGCCACTGCTCCGAAGAATTCCCTGGATCCAATAAACAAGGTATCACAGCCAAATGGAACCTCCAGAGCAGAAGACAGAAGCTTTGAAGCTGAGGTAGGAGCCGAACTCACCCGCTCAGAGGCCCCCAGAAGCAGGGTCAGATCTGGAGAGATTCGAACCAGCTCCGCAGACCCGACTGGAGAATGTCGGCTCCCACAGGTTTCTGCTCCAACTGGGCAGAAACACTGAGGGCAGACACCGGATCAGAGGAGCCTATGGATCTCGGACACGATACAGACACAAGCTGGACATCGGAATCTTCCAGCTCTGAAGCTGGAGGATGGATCGGAGGAGGAGCAGGCGCCGAGGGAGAAGATTGTGTCCGGTCCGATTCCTTTGGGTTTGGATCCAACAATAATTTGGCTAAGGCTGGTGTCTAACAATCTCTCCACCACACTATCCACATCTTCATCGGACAGACTCCTGGTGGATCGGGTTTAGAGGGTTGGTGACCTTGATCTTGTTAGAAAAGGTGGTGGGAGCAGAGTGTAGACTGGCTCCAAGGAAGATGATCAGCTACTATATCTAATCTCGGAAGGTAATGTCGACTTTAGAGCTGAGCATTCCAGTTGCTCTGAAAAAGGCTTGGATCTGACCTGAGTCGTCTGCTCCGGTAGTTCGTTTGGAGCAGATAGCCTGGGAGCTTTTTGCTTCGGCTCCAAAGAAGCTCATTTTTGCTTTCTTTCCAATTTTTCTGATTTTGAAGACGGTGATTCTGGCAATATAGCCTCAGAAAAATGAGTTTTAATAAAACCTTTTAGAATGAGCTTATTTTTGTGCTCCATCAATGCCCTATGGTTAAATCCGTGGCAGACGGAGCACGACTCCTGTAAATGAACAGGCCCCAAGCAATACATACATAAAATTTGTGAATCGCTAAGGGGCATCTTCTTCCCACATTTCTCACACTTTTTGAAGCCCAAAGGCTTCCCTTCCTGCTTTTGAGACATTCCTATAATATGAAAAACTACAGAGGAAAAACGAATGGAACACACGTACACAAAAATATTCATAAACAGTCCCCTAACTTAAATGGACCTAAAGTTATAAAGAGAAGATTTTTTTTTTTATCAATTAGAAAGGGGGAAACAGAAAAAAAGGGGGAAAATCATCCTCTAATTTAAACGGACATTAGACGTCTTCTAACTTAAACAGACGCTAACAAAGAATTAAAGGGAATAAGAAACTAATAGACACTCAATATAGGGTAAAGATATATAAAACTAGATAAACCAAAAGTTTTTAAAACTATGGAAAGGTGAAATATCCATAATACTAAGAAAAAAATAGTGAAACACTTAGTCCAGAGCTTGCTAGTTGACCTCCTCGCTGCGCAGCAGATGAGATATGAGGAAGCTAGGGGGTTGCTTTACGAGTAAAGATGGATGCCCATGATCTTTACAGAAGACCTTAAGCTTTAGAAATGGCAGAGACAGACCCGATGGATGGGATCCGACCCATCAGTGAGAATAAAGGCAAGACTGACAACATCACATCATGAGAATTGTACAGGACATAAACTCTAATATCCTGAAATAATCCCCGGCTCTTGTTTGATCCTGGTAGGAAAATGTCAGGAACAGATCCTTGTAAAAGTCTACTTTTTCTACAGGAAAGAAGGCCATCATAAGAGCCAAGAAATATTTTTAAACACCTTTATTAAATTATCACATAAGACATAGGCAAACTCACGTTATGTTGTAGAAGGAAGTAGTGGTCCACAAACATCACAAAAGCTGATAGGCCAAAAAGAGCCATACAGACAATAGAGTGGACTACTGAGGATAAGAAAGAAATTATGTACTGTTACTATCATGCAAGACGCCCAGAAGTTCCAGACAAGAGATAAACAAAAAGATTAAGAGCGAAATTAGAGGAAAGAAAAATACTTCCCCAAGTAAAACTGTCAGAAGCTTTAAATAAATATTTGTGTTCATTAATACAGCAGATCCAAAAAAACACTATACAGACCAAGAAACGCTGTGCCATTTGGAAAAAGAAACGACTGAGGAAGTGCGAAAATTTAGAGAACAAACTTTAGAGATGTTTGAAGGGTATAAAAAAGAAATATGGACATGGGAAAGAAAGAGATCTGATATGGTGCAATATTTATGCGAAGGAGAAAGCCAAATTAATCAACACAAAAAAGGCATCTCCAAAGATATTCAAAGAAAAATATAGGCAAAGGCATCCAGATATGGAAAATTCCACAATAAAAAAATAAGATCACAAAGAGGGAATTGTAGAACAGAAGATTAGTTAAGTACAAGTTAAAAAAATAGAAGCTGAAGTTATGGAATATGTGTGAAGTGAAGGATTCAGTGTAGAAAGTCTAACACAGGTCATATCACAGCAAGATGGAATAACTAGTCCCCAAAGTAAGGAGAAGTAAGAGGAGCAGGAGAGATCTGAAGAAGAAGAAATATGGACATGGGAGAGAAAGAGAGATTTAATATGGTGCAATATTTATGCAAAGCAGAAAGCAAAACTAAACAATGCAAAAATAACAGCACCAAAGATATTTGAAGAGAAATACAGGCAAAGACATCCAGGTATGGAAATTTTCACAATACAAAAAACAAGAAAGCAAAGAGGATTAGTAATGGAGAAGTTAAAGAAATAGAAACTGAGGTTGTGGATTACCTCCAAAGTGAAGGATTTAGTGTAGACCACACAACAGGATAGAGCAATTGACACCCAAATTAAGGAGAAACCAGTGGAGCAGGAAGCATCTGATCAGTTAATGTATGAAGATAATTTGGAGCCTCCCACAGGAAACCAGTGCAAAGGTTCAGTTGGAGCTATAAGCAAGGGAAAGAAAGAATAGTTGTGTGAAATCTTACCATAACCATAGATGTCCTTCTCTTCTACTTTGCAGTATTCTTCACATATGGGTTGTATTTTGCACAACAACCTGACATCCGGCAAATATATAAAACCTTCATGCTACTGTCTGTACGTGGGAAGTCACATGTAGGCTGGGGGAAGCCATAAAAGGGACGTCCACACACAATCCTCAGAAAGGTAGCCCCATGAGGAAATTAGAAAATGCCCAAGGCCAGTCATCCAAGAAATGAGCAAGACATAGGGGGAAGGTGAGTGGGATAGAATACTGCAACATAGAAGAGAAGGACATCTATGGTTATGGTAAGATTTTACACTACTACGCTATGTCCTTCTATCCAATGTTGCAGTGTTCTTCACATATGGGTGAGTGCAAAAGCTGGAAAGGGACTCAGGGAGGAGGAATAACATATAGAAAAATTAGGAGGGCTCATTTTTCAGAAAACCATACAAGATTGTTCTGGTAAAACCTGCCCTGGCCCTGGAAATATTACCTAGCTTGTAATGTTTAGTGAACGCATGAACTGATGTCCAAGTGGCAGCTTTCAAAATGGATGGAGTGTCCGGACCCTTGAAGAAAGACCCTGAGGATGCTACTTTTCTAGTGGAGTGGGCTTTCACAGAAGAAAATAAGGGTTTTCCATGAAGTTGATAAAGTACAATGGTCTTAGAAATACAAGAAGAGATAGCTTGCTTAGAAACAGGCAACCCGAGAGCCCTTGGATGATAGACTTTGTTTTGTCCAGATAAAATCTACGCTATCTATGCACATCAAGGGAATGCAAAATCCTCTCACTAGGCGATTGTGGAGATGGGAAAAAAGTAGGCAACTGAATAGTCTGATTTAAAGAGAGGCCATTAACCACTTTAGGAATAAAAGAAGGATTCGTTCTCAAAGAAACCCTATCCTTTTGGAAAACTAGGAATGGTGGTGAAGCCATTAATGCCTGGATCTCAGAAACCCTTCTGGCAGAGGTAATGGCTACCAGAAACACTGCTTTCAAAGTACAAATTTTAAGAGAAGTTGAAACACCTGGTTCAAAGTGGGGCTGAGTCAACTTCTCTAGGACAAAATTAAGATCCCAAGGAGGCGGAACTGGTTTCCTGGGAGGATTCATGTGCAGGACGTCTTTCAAGAAAACCAAAAAACGGAGGATGCAAAACAAACCAGTAAGCAGAAACAAAGCACCCTGAACCACTGCTAGGTAGGCACACAAATTTATTAAGCCGAACAGTTCACTCAAAAATAATAACGCTGAAGCAAATCACCATACGTTTTCGTCCACAACTTCATCAGATTACACTAGTACATTCAATTAAAACCTTTTATATACTCATCCAGCTTTTAAAACAGCCAATAAAAACACTCAATATACATTAGAATAAATTAATAAATTAACAAGCATTAAAATTCAAATTCTGTTGCTCTATTGTAAATAAGAAACCTGTTAAATACTAGAACAATATGTGTGTGTTAAAACATGTACCCAGTTTACACTATTAAATAAATGTTTAAAATTTTAAAAAACATAAAATTGATTCAATTATGATATACCAGGGAATAAATTCATAAAATACATTGAGTTACTGCCCTCTGCTGACAAAAAGAATTGTTGCACTTTAATGTCACAATTTTGCTGACCTCATTTTTAATACAGGGGCGAGTGAGATCATGTCATTTAAACCAGGGAATTTACTGGCCTCCAACACTACTTGCCAGTATAATTCCCTGTATTCAACTAAAGTCTCCCACATACCGCCCCTGGGGTCCTTTGGCACAACCTCTAATATAAAAAACTGAAATTCAGCTTCTGGACAAGTTTTTGTGTGTTTATACAGAGAATTTGTTTCACTTTTTATACGAATATCATAGGTGTGCTCATAAATTCTCTGTTTTACCTTTCTTTCACTCTTGCCAATGTAGAAAGCATTACATTTTTTACATAAACCTACATAAATAATCCCTTTTGTGTTGCAATTCGCAAAAGTTTTTAAAGTTAAAATTTTGTTATTTCTGGCAGGTAAATTAATAGTATCCCCAGTAATCAAATACGAACAATAATTACAAGCACCACATTTAAATACACCAGCTTTTTTGTTTGTACCTACTAGCCTTGAATTCCCTTTACTACCTCTTTCAAAAATGTCCTTCAGAGTGTTTCCTTTCCTATAAATGTGTTTTATATCACCCTGGAAAATGTGATTTAAGTCAGAAACTTTAGAAAAATTAATCCACTCTTTATCAAAAATTCTTTTAATCACACCAGCTTGTCCGTCGTATGTGGTAATGATACCTGATACGAATTCATTATTTAACCCATCTGCTTTCTTGTTTATAACTTGTTGAGTTGCACTACCTTCAATTTTACCCAATACAGGGGCAAACCTGCCCTTCCTTCCTTCACTGACTTCTTTAGAAACTCTATCAATGAGCTCTTCCGGGTAACCTCTGTTCAAGAACATATTTTTCAGGTTTTTACATTCATTACTATAACATGCATCATCAGAAGTCATTCTACACAAGCGCACAAATTGCCCTTTTATAACACTCCTTTTCTGATGTGGGGGGTGCGAGCTTGAATAGTGCAAATAAGAATTAGAAAAGGTTTCTTTTCTAAAAATTCTAGACTCAAAGCCATACTCAGTTTTAGATATATTAACATCAAGGTATTTCAATTCATTAATAGTGAATTTGTAAGTAAATCTTAAAAATTCTGTGGTACCGTTTAGGTATTCCACAAAACTAACAAATTCATCTTGAGTGCCTGCCCATAAAAAGCACAAGTCATCCAGAAATCTACCATATAACTTCCACAGACTACTATATTCTGAATTCAGTACAAACTTATTCTCCCAAAATGACATAATAGTGTTTGCATAAGTGGGAGCACAATGTGCCCCCATCGCCACACCTTTAGTTTGTCGAAAATACTCGCCCTGAAAGAATATAAAATTATTCTTTAGGACAATCTCCATTAATAACAAAACAGTTCTGAACTCATTGTGCCCTAGTAATTTGGAATCAAGTAGCATTTCTTCAAACCATTCAAGGCCTACATCATGAGGTATACTTGTAAATAAGTCAATCACATCCAAGGTACCAAAACCTTTTGTTTCATTTGCAAGTGATTCATTTAATTTTCCTAGGAAATGCCAGGAATCTTTTAAAATAACATTATTATCACAAACAAGCTTTTTTATCTTCTGGTCAATATACTTGGCCAAAGGTGCAGTGACCGAACCTTCGGCTGACACTATCACTCTCAAAGGTGGGTCACTTTCATCTTTATGCACCTTTGGTATCCCAAATATGGAGGGTATTCTCGGTTTGTCTACATGCAAATATTTAAAAGTACTCATGTCGATAACTCCATCCATTAATAAGTCATTTAAAATAACATAAATTCGCTTATAGGCAATGTTGATTTCATTCAAGGATATTCTGGTGTATTTAGTATTATCATTTAATATGTCAAACATTTTGCTCTCATAATTAATGGCATCCATCAGTACAACCCCCCCACCCTTATCGGGCTTCATAATTCTTATATTCTTGTTCTCACTTAATGATTTCAAAATTTTCAATTCGGGCTCTGTTAAATTAGACTGCACTTTGTGACAACTCAGAATTTTCCTAAGCTCATGTTCCAAGCTCAATTCAAAGTTTCTTAGCTGAGGGTGTGTAGGGGGATTGAAGGTGCTCTTGCGTCGCAATTCTACATTGTTCATGTTGACACCATTTCCTTTGAAATATAATTCTAAGTTTTTCTTCCTAATAAATAATTTAATGTCAATTAATAGTTTAAAAATATTTGTTTTCTCTCTGGGTATAAAACCAAAACCTTTTGTCAATAGTTCGAAATGACTAATATTTATTACAACATCTGTGTAATTAAAAATATTAAAATCATTATAACTGTATTTAAAACCACAGTTTGTAATTATTCCCAGACTGGTCGTCTCCTTTCTTGAGCTCCCCAGTTTCTGGTTTTGTAGTTTTTTGAACTGTAAGTAACAGGTTCCCTATGCATGAGTCTCTCAGAACGCCTTAAAGGTGGAAATGCAGCATCATAATCATTCTCTAAAGGTAATTCATTATCAGAAATATCATTATTAGGTTCTCTGTAGTGATTAATGTCATAATTTCTAACATTTCTAACCCAATTCTTAGGCTTCGGATATTGTTTCTTTGCTTTATATTCATTTAAATCTCTCTCTATCTTGTCTAATTTTCTATTTTTAACCTCCAAACATTTACTTTCTAGATTATTTAATAGTTTATGATACTTGCTTCTCTCTTCGTCCACTGTAAATAGTAAATCATGAGTAATGTCCCTGTTTACACATTCTACAGTTTCTTGCAACTTCTTAATTTCTACCTCATTATTTTTAATGATGGCCCTCATTATATCAAAACCACAATTGTCAAAAGCCTCAATTAAATCAAAATAAAACTCAGTACCCTCCACAACCTTGTTAGGGTATTTGCATACCCTAAGCCCTTTGGGCACAATTTTCTGTTCTAAACAGTACTTTAAATAAGTGTTATCCATTTCTAACATTTTGCATTTGTATAAAAAATAGTCCAGGTCATCAAGCTTTTGAGAAAAAGTTCCTTGTAATTTATCATTGGTGTTGTTTTTAGTAGCAAAGTCATAAACAACATTGAATAAGTCACTAAATTGTCTTTTTGTACCTGTAGAGTTTAAACTACCACCAGGGCCAAAACGAACTCCTTCACCCGTTTTTCTACCATTATTAGGCTGCTCAGATTGTCCACGGTCAGTTTCATCAAGCAAAATCCGAGGGAAACCATCCAGACTGCTGGAACCTGCTCCATTTCGTCTTTCTACATCTCTGGAATCATTTTCCTCACCAACAGCCCGTCTCTCTCGCGCCTCAACACGCCGATGCACTTCCTGGTTCCCTGGTTCCAATACAGACGTCAATACCGAGGCCAATGATTGGCTGACTGGGGTCAAAAGCCCCACAAGTTGAGTGAGCTGTCCGATAAGCTTCCTGAGCTCACCGACTTCATTAGTCTTTGCTCCATTGCTTGCCACACTCCCAGCAGGTGATTCCATCCCAAAGTTACTGATAACCAAAAAACGGAGGATGCAAAACAAACCAGTAAGCAGAAACAAAGCACCCTGAACCACTGCTAGGTAGGCACACAAATTTATTAAGCCGAACAGTTCACTCAAAAATAATAACGCTGAAGCAAATCACCATACGTTTTCGTCCACAACTTCATCAGATTACACTAGTACATTCAATTAAAACCTTTTATATACTCATCCAGCTTTTAAAACAGCCAATAAAAACACTCAATATACATTAGAATAAATTAATAAATTAACAAGCATTAAAATTCAAATTCTGTTGCTCTATTGTAAATAAGAAACCTGTTAAATACTAGAACAATATGTGTGTGTTAAAACATGTACCCAGTTTACACTATTAAATAAATGTTTAAAATTTTAAAAAACATAAAATTGATTCAATTATGATATACCAGGGAATAAATTCATAAAATACATTGAGTTACTGCCCTCTGCTGACAAAAAGAATTGTTGCACTTTAATGTCACAATTTTGCTGACCTCATTTTAATACAGGGCGAGTGAGATCATGTCATTTAAACCAGGGAATTTACTGGCCTCCAACACTACTTGCCAGTATAATTCCCTGTATTCAACTAAAGTCTCCCACATACCGCCCCTGGGGTCCTTTGGCACAACCTCTAATATAAAAAACTGAAATTCAGCTTCTGGACAAGTTTTTGTGTGTTTATACAGAGAATTTGTTTCACTTTTTATACGAATATCATAGGTGTGCTCATAAATTCTCTGTTTTACCTTTCTTTCACTCTTGCCAATGTAAAAAGCATTACATTTTTTACATAAACCAACATAAATAATCCCTTTTGTGTTGCAATTCGCAAAAGTTTTTAAAGTTAAAATTTTGTTATTTCTGGCAGGTAAATTAATAGTATCCCCAGTAATCAAATACGAACAATAATTACAAGCACCACATTTAAATACACCAGCTTTTTTGTTTGTACCTACTAGCCTTGAATTCCCTTTACTACCTCTTTCAAAAATGTCCTTAAGAGTGTTTCCTTTCCTATAAATGTGTTTTATATCACCCTGGAAAATGTGATTTAAGTCAGAAACTTTAGAAAAATTAATCCACTCTTTATCAAAAATTCTTTTAATCACACCAGCTTGTCCGTCGTATGTGGTAATGATACCTGATACGAATTCATTATTTAACCCATCTGCTTTCTTGTTTATAACTTGTTGAGTTGCACTACCTTCAATTTTACCCAATACAGGGGCAAACCTGCCCTTCCTTCCTTCACTGACTTCTTTAGAAACTCTATCAATGAGCTCTTCGGTAACCTCTGTTCAAGAACATATTTTCAGGTTTTACATTCATTACTATAACATGCATCATCAGAAGTCATTCTACACAAGCGCACAAATTGCCCTTTATAACACTCCTTTTCTGATGTGGGGTGCGAACTTGAATAGTGCAAATAAGAATTAGAAAAGGTTTCTTTTCTAAAAATTCTAGACTCAAAGCCATACTCAGTTTTAGATATATTAACATCAAGGTATTTCAATTCATTAATAGTGAATTTGTAAGTAAATCTTAAAAATTCTGTGGTACCGTTTAGGTATTCCACAAAACTAACATTCATCTTGAGTGCCTGCCCATAAAAAGCACAAGTCATCCAGAAATCTACCATATAACTTCCACAGACTACTATATTCTGAATTCAGTACAAACTTATTCTCCCAAAATGACATAATAGTGTTTGCATAAGTGGGAGCACAATGTGCCCCCATCGCCACACCTTTAGTTTGTCGAAAATACTCGCCCTGAAAGAATATAAAATTATTCTTTAGGACAATCTCCATTAATAACAAAACAGTTCTGAACTCATTGTGCCCTAGTAATTTGGAATCAAGTAGCATTGTACTGATGGATGCCATTAATTATGAGAGCAAAATGTTTGACATATTAAATGATAATACTAAATACACCAGAATATCCTTGAATGAAATCAACATTGCCTATAAGCGAATTTATGTTATTTTAAATGACTTATTAATGGATGGAGTTATCGACATGAGTACTTTTAAATATTTGCATGTAGACAAACCGAGAATACCCTCCATATTTGGGATACCAAAGGTGCATAAAGATGAAAGTGACCCACCTTTGAGAGTGATAGTGTCAGCCGAAGGTTCGGTCACTGCACCTTTGGCCAAGTATATTGACCAGAAGATAAAAAAGCTTGTTTGTGATAATAATGTTATTTTAAAAGATTCCTGGCATTTCCTAGGAAAATTAAATGAATCACTTGCAAATGAAACAAAAGGTTTTGGTACCTTGGATGTGATTGACTTATTTACAAGTATACCTCATGATGTAGGCCTTGAATGGTTTGAAGAAATGCTACTTGATTCCAAATTACTAGGGCACGAGTTCAGAACTGTTTTGTTATGAATGGAGATTGTCCTAAAGAATAATTTTATATTCTTTCAGGGCGAGTATTTTCGACAAACTAAAGGTGTGGCGATGGGGGCACATTGTGCTCCCACTTATGCAAACACTATTATGTCATTTTGGGAGAATAAGTTTGTACTGAATTCAGAATATAGTAGTCTGTGGAAGTTATATGGTAGATTTCTGGATGACTTGTGCTTTTTATGGGCAGGCACTCAAGATGAATTTGTTAGTTTTGTGGAATACCTAAACGGTACCACAGAATTTTTAAGATTTACTTACAAATTCACTATTAATGAATTGAAATACCTTGATGTTAATATATCTAAAACTGAGTATGGCTTTGAGTCTAGAATTTTTAAAAAAGAAACCTTTTCTAATTCTTATTTGCACTATTCAAGCTCGCACCCCCCACATCAGAAAAGGAGTGTTATAAAAGGGCAATTTGTGCGCTTGTGTAGAATGACTTCTGATGATGCATGTTATAGTAATGAATGTAAAAAACTGAAAAATATGTTCTTGAACAGAGGTTACCCGGAAGAGCTCATTGATAGAGTTTCTAAAGAAGTCAGTGAAGGAAGGAAGGGCAGGTTTGCCCCTGTATTGGGTAAAATTGAAGGTAGTGCAACTCAACAAGTTATAAACAAGAAAGCAGATGGGTTAAATAATGAATTGTGATCAGGTATCATTACCACATACGACGGACAAGCTGGTGTGATTAAAAGAATTTTTGATAAAGAGTGGATTAATTTTTCTAAAGTTTCTGACTTAAATCACATTTTCCAGGGTGATATAAAACACATTTATAGGAAAGGAAACACTCTGAAGGACATTTTTGAAAGAGGTAGTAAAGGGAATTCAAGGCTAGTAGGTACAAACAAAAAAGCTGGTGTATTTAAATGTGGTGCTTGTAATTATTGTTCGTATTTGATTACTGGGGATACTATTAATTTACCTGCCAGAAATAACAAAATTTTAACTTTAAAAACTTTTGCGAATTGCAACACAAAAGGGATTATTTATGTTGGTTTATGTAAAAAATGTAATGCTTTTTACATTGGCAAGAGTGAAAGAAAGGTAAAACAGAATTTATGAGCACACCTATGATATTCGTATAAAAAGTGAAACAAATTCTCTGTATAAACACACAAAAACTTGTCCAGAAGCTGAATTTCAGTTTTTTATATTAGAGGTTGTGCCAAAGGACCCCAGGGGCGGTATGTGGGAGACTTTAGTTGAATACAGGGAATTATACTGGCAAGTAGTGTTGGAGGCCAGTAAATTCCCTGGTTTAAATGACATGATCTCACTCGCCCCTGTATTAAAAATGAGGTCAGCAAAATTGTGACATTAAAGTGCAACAATTCTTTTTGTCAGCAGAGGGCAGTAACTCAATGTATTTTATGAATTTATTCCCTGGTATATCATAATTGAATCAATTTTATGTTTTTTAAAATTTTAAACATTTATTTAATAGTGTAAACTGGGTACATGTTTTAACACACACATATTGTTCTAGTATTTAACAGGTTTCTTATTTACAATAGAGCAACAGAATTTGAATTTTAATGCTTGTTAATTTATTAATTTATTCTAATGTATATTGAGTGTTTTTATTGGCTGTTTTAAAAGCTGGATGAGTATATAAAAGGTTTTAATTGAATGTACTAGTGTAATCTGATGAAGTTGTGGACGAAAACGTATGGTGATTTGCTTCAGCGTTATTATTTTTGAGTGAACTGTTCGGCTTAATAAATTTGTGTGCCTACCTAGCAGTGGTTCAGGGTCTTTCAAGAAAAGTTTAACCTCCAACCTAGAAGCCAATGGAATGGGTCAATGGCAGGCAAGCAGATAAAGCAGAGCAGTGGACCTTAATAGAAGAATGAGAGAGACCACTGTTAAGTAACTCACAGGTAAGATAATACAAGAGGAATATCTGCCCTAAGATGGTCCTTTTTACCTTTTTGGCACCAAATAGAAAATCTTGTCCACATGGAAATGTAAGATTTCCTTCTATTGGGTTTCCTGGCCTCCTGCAAAACCTGAAGAACGTCCTTTGAGAAAAGGTACCTAAAAGGAATCATAAGTTGATCACTCACAAAGTCAGGTATAGAGTTGACAAGTGTGGATGAATCAGAAATCCCTTGTCCAGAGTGAGCAAGTCCATCTGGTGAGGCAACTTGTGATGATGGCCATTGGCTAATTACAGAAGAGGGAAAATACAGTTGTGTACACTTACCACAAATGTAGATGTTCGAGTGTATTCACTGTTGCAGTCATCATACGGGTAATCTGCCTACAGGTAGCCCTCAGTCTGCCTGAATACCAGAGTCTTGGGATCTCTGTGTCGGATGCTGTCACCTCTTCCATGACGTCAGGTCGTCAGGGGTATAAAACATGCAGCTGACACGATTACATCAGTTTTTCTTGCTCTAGATGTCAGGAGCCCCAAAATAGGAAGCTAGGAACACCTCCAGTAAAAAGTAAATACCACTGCCATAAAATATGGCCAAAAAGGATAGGTAGAAAGTATAGAAAAAGCCAGGGGGCTGGGGGGAGGGAAATCAGGACTGCAACAGTGAATACTCTTGAACATCTACTTTTATGGTAAGTGTACATAACTGTACTATGTTCTTAGTGTTTCACTGCTGCAGTCATCACACTTGGGTTGAATCCCAAAGCTGAAGAAGGGTGGAGGCAAGTCAAGAAGTATGAGGGCTGACTAGCAGGCTTTGTAAGACTGCTTTGGCAAATCCAGCTCTGGATTTAGAAAAGATAGGTAAGTGGTAATGCTTGGTGAAGGTGTGTACAGAACTCCAGGTTGCAGCTTCCAGGATGTCACTGGTAGGGACTCCCCTGAGAAATGCTGTAGAGGTTGAGGTAGCCCTAGTGGAATGAGTTCTAATCCCCTGTGGGGTAGGTTTTCCATGGTGTTTGTAGCAGAAATGGATACAGTGTGCTATCCATTTGGAAATGGTTTGCTTTGAAATGGCCTTGCTTCTGCCCCTGTAGCAAAGCTGACTAGCAGCTGGTCAGATTTTCTGAAAGGTTTAGTCCTGTCACGGTAGAACCTGAGCTGTCTGCGCACGTCCAAGGAGTGCAGGATCCTTTCACCTTTATTTTGAGGATTAGGGAAAAAGGTTGGCAAATGGATGGATTCGTTTAAAGCCACACTGGATACCACCTTGGGCATAAAGGACGGGTTAGTCCTGAGGGAAACCCTGTCAGCGTGGAAAATAACGAAGAGTTCCATAGCCATTAGTGCCTGTAACTCAGGTACTCTTCTTGCTGAAGTGATGGCTAGAAGTAAGGCTGTTTTCCAAGAGAGGAATTTTAACTCTGCTGTAGCAGCAGGTTCAAAAGGGGGGAAGCGTGAGCTACTCCAGTACAAAGTTAAGGTCCCAGGCTGGGGTGGGAGCTCTCCTAGGGGGCTAAAATGGTTAGCTCCTCTCAGAAACTGTTTGATGAGAGGGTGAGAAAAGAGAGGTGGCTCAGTATTGTAATCAGCTGAGATGTCAGAGGCATGAATCTTAATGGATGAGAAGGATAGGCCTCTGTGGAAAAGCTTTGCTAGGTAACCTAGGATTTGAGGTAAGGTGGGCACGGCTGTGTCCTTTCCTTAAGATTGGCTCCAAGAACAATATCTTTTCCACTTTTCAGAATAGGATTTCCTAGTACTAGACCTTATGGCCTCAAGGATGATGTCCAGCACCTGTTTGCTGAGGGTTGCTGGTGGTGTATTCAGGGGATAAGTCAGGCTGCAAGGTTTAGGGTTTGCAGTTGTGGATGGAAAATCTGTTCCTCCTGCTGGGACAGTAGAGAGGGGGTTTGATGCAGGTGCCAGGCACTGCTGTCAGACTGCGTAGGAGTAGATACGAGTGCTGGCGTGGCCAGTCTGGGGCAATAAGGATTATCCTTGGTCTGTCCTGTTTGATCTTGAGTAGTACTTTTGAGAGGGGCAGAGGGGGAAAGGCATAAATTGGGAGGTTTTCCCCATGTAAAGGATAGGGCATCCACTTTCCACACTTTGCTGTGAGGATTTCTGGTGCAAAATTTGCTCAATTGATGGTTTTGGGGGGAGGCAAAGAGGTCCACCTCTGGTGTCCCCCACCTCTGAATCAGAAGTTTGAATGAGTCGGGTTCCAGTTTCCACTCGTGTGGGTCCAGGAGATTTCTGCTTAAGTTGTCTGCCAGTTAATTTTCTTTGCCTGGCAGGAATTGAGCTTGCAGGTGCACTTGGTTGCTCAAGGCTGTGTTCCACAGGGCCATGGCTAACCTGCAGAGAGGGTAGGAATGAGTTCCCCCCTGCTTGTTTATGTACCACATAACTGTGGTGTTGTCTGTCTTTATCAGGTGCTGTCCTGGAAGGATAAGGTATTTGAAGGCTGTCGGAGCATTCTGTACAGCTAACATTTCTTTTTGATTGATATGCAGGTGAATTTGTGATGGGCTCCATTTGCCTTGAATGCATTTGCCTGCCATGTGCATAGTCTTGATGCGTCTGTTGTCAGGGTTTGGGCGGTGAAGGGTTGAGTGAAAGAACATCCCTTGTTGTGGTTGCATGCCTCTGCCCACCAAAGGAACCCTGCCCTTAGACAAGGAATGATAGGAATCACTGTTTCCAGGTCCTGAAAATGTTGATACTAGAGACTTTTTAAATACCACTGAAGTTTCCTCATATGCAGCCTTGCATATGGAATTAGTAGAATGCATGAGGCCATGAACCCTAGGGCCTGTAGTATTTTTCTTGCAGATAGCTGGGTTTTGGTAGCCATTAGTCTGAAGTAGTTTGTCAAATAGACCTGCTTTTCTGGAGCGAGGATGCCATCTGGGAAGTTGTGTACAAGCTTGCTCCCAGGAATACAATCTTTTGGCTGGGCACCAGTTGTAATTTATTTTCGTTGATGGTGTACCCCAGAGAAATTAGGAGTCTCTTTACAAATGCCAGGTGCTGAAGCAGCAATTCCTGACTGTCCACCTGAATCAGGCAATCGTCCAAGTATGGGTAAATCTGAATATTTCTCTGCCTGCAGTATGTAATGGCTGGAGCCAGGCACTTTGTGAATACCCTGGACACAGTAGATAAGCCAAAGGGAAGTGCAGAGAACTGATAGTCAATAGAGCCTGCCCTGAAACGCAGATATTTCCTGCATGATTCCCTTACGGGGATGTGCAGATAAGCTTCTTTTAAGTCTAGGGTGACTAGCCAGGCATCCTTGGCTAGCATAGGAAGTAACTGTTGCAGTGTAAGCATTTTGAATTTTGGGACCACCAGGAAGGTGTTGAGAACTGACAGATCCAGGATAGGACGCCAACAGCTCTCTTTTCTGGGCAACAGGAACAGTCTGGAGTAGAAATCCTGTCCCCTTTGCTCTACTGGAACAGGTTGAATTGCCCTGATATTGGAAAGAGAAAGTACTTGCTTTTGAGCCTCTGACCACAGCTTTGGAGGAATGTCAGGGAACCCACTTGGGGTTGTCAGTGAGTGGAAGTAGAATCTGTATCCCTGGGATACAATGTTTAGAACCCATTGGTCCTGGGTAATGGACATACAGTTTTTTGCATGAAGGTCGAATTTTCCTCCTAGGGGTGCAAGTACTTGGGCATGGCTAGGAAGAATGAAAGAAAAATCATTGCAAACTTTTTCCATAAGGGGGTGGCTTACCACTCCCTGTTTTTGAGGTGAGAGCACTCCACCGTTTAAGTCTCTGCATACCCTGAGACTGTAGTCTTGGTAGTCTGTTGCCCCTGGGTTTGGGCTGAGAAGGCCTGGGAGGGACTGGAAAGGACCAGTTTTTAGAAGGAAGGCCAATGCCTACTGAATGTGGGTGGCTGTACCTGTAGGAAATCTTTAACATTTGTTGTGGAAAGTTGCAGTTTTGCTTTTTACCAGTTTCTTGGTTCAAGAAATCTTTTAACAGTTTGCATAGATTTAGCTTTTTCTTCCATCTCTTTAAGAACATCTTCTGTTTTTGTGCCAAACAAACGCTCCTGGTTTAATGGAGCATCTAGTAATTTTGCTTTGACATAGTCTGACAAGATTTGTTCCTTCAAGCCAAGCATGCCTTCTCAGTATAGACCCAGTGACAGCAGCCCTGCAAGATGCTTCTAAGGCATCAAAACCACACTGCAAACTATGTTTACTAACTTGGTTTACAGAATGCATCAACTCTTGTACACCTTTATTTTCTGCACAATCTGGAAGCAACAACATTTTTGTTTAATCAGTTCCATAACATGTTGCTGGTACTTTAACATGTGAAACTGGCAATTCAAAGCCCTGATGGTAAGAGTTGCAGAGGTATATAACTTCTTACCCAATCTGTCTAAAGCTCTAGAATCCCTGTCCGAAGGGGTAGGGTTTTTGGCTGTAGTAGCCTTAATGCCTTTAGGTCCCTGGTAAATGGTCTCTGAATCCGCAGTGGGATTCTTAAAGAGAAATTTGTGAGAGTCAGGTACTCTGTAGTAATTGTCAGGCTTTCTAGGAGCTGGTGGTAAAGTATCAGGAGTAAGACCGGATTCCATGAAGACATCATCTACAATATCCAGGACAAGGGGTATAGCTAGAGGCCTGTGCTGAGGCAAGTCTAAAAATTCTCTGAGTCTCTTTTTGGACTGAGGATAGTCCTGGCATTCCCAGCAGAAATGCTCTCTTAAGGTATGCAAGGTTTCACCAAAAGAAAAATCCTCTGAAGGGGAGGCAGAGGGAATGGAATCCTCTGCATCTGAATCCTCATAGGTAGATAAGGGTATGTCCTGGTAATAAGAGGGATCAGATTCATTGGACTCATGGTCTGTAGAATCAGAAGGAAAATACATTTTTTGTCTTTTAGAGGGGGGAGGCTGGCTTCCCCTAATTAAAGTAATAAGATCTTTAGCCATTCTAAGCATTTGTTTCTGTGGCATGGGAGGTTGAACATACACTTTGGTTGTCAGCTTTCTAGGTGTAGTGCGAACTCTGGGCCTAAGAAACTCAGTAGTTTTAGTAAAAAATGAAGTCAGTTTAATACGAACATCGGAAGGTTGGAATACACCCTCACAAGCCGGTGCCTGCACAGCGGCTCCGGACCCATCCAAGATAGAGACATCCACATGTTCCATAGTCCAAGAAGCATCTCGCGGCATACCGGACTCCGAATGGGTCTCAGCAGAGGTCTGCGATTCTGTAGAAGCAGGTATCAGGGGCTGTGAAAGCACCTCACTGAGTACCGGTGGACTGGCGACTAGCTTAACAGAAGCGTCGTCGGCAATTTTGGACCTATACGGTCTGTCTCTGTCTTTATCCTTACATTTTTTCGCAAGATCGGTAGCTTATTGAAGCCATTTCGGAATACAGAGAACAAGAACAAAAGAATTTAGAGACAAAGATAGCCCAATGATGAATAGTTTGGGCATTAAACAAGGCACAAAACCGGCAGCGAGGAACGTCGTGGTCTGGGCTTAAACAGGTGACATCTCTGTGAGGTATTTGTTTTCCACAGGCAAGACAATTGTTAACTTTTTCTGACGTCGGTTAGAGCAAGAAAAAATGATCCCCAATGGGGTACTTAGCTTTAGAAGACTTCAGGTTTGAAACTCGAAAAACGAAAATTTCAGGTAACGGCCAACTGGCACTTGCAAACTGCTTCTGCTTTGGGCTCCCACACAGCAAGAAAAGCTAATGTAATGGCATCGGCTGCATGTTTTATACCCCTGATGACCTGACGTCATGGAAGAGGTGACAGCATCAGATGCAGAAATCCCAAGACTCTGGTATTCGGGCTGACTGAGGGCTACCTGCAGGTAGATAACCCAAATGTGATGACTGCAACAGTGAAATACGAAGAACATCCAATTGCTGTCTTGGCCAAAAGGGGGTCACTAAAAAGATTTTTGGTTTCTCCAGCTGAATTTTCAACAGGACTTTCTGAATCATAGGGAAGGGGGGGATGCATAGAGAAACATCCCCTTCCATGAGAAAGAGAGGGCATCTACCTTCCATGCTTGAGGGTGAGGGACCCTGGCACAGAAAAAAGAAAGTTGTCTGTTCTGGGGGGAGGCACATAAATTTATCTCTGGAGTACTCCACCAGTGAACTAGGTCCAGGAACATATCCCTGTGAAGCATCCACTTGGGGGACGGTGTCATGGATCTGCTCAATGTATCTGTCACAAGGTTCGGAGCAGAGGGAAGGTACACAGCCTGAAATATGACTTTATACTGAATAGCCAACTCCCATGCCTTCACTGCCATGTGACAAAAAAGATAAGATTTTGTACCTCCTTGCTTATTTATGTACCAAGGGACTGTAGTATTGTTTGTGAGAATCTTGAGAGGGCCTGGTAGAAACAGAGGATGCAATGCTCGTAAGGCTAGAATCAAGACCCTCATTTCCCTGACATTTATGTGCTCTTTTCTCTGAGAAGGAGACCATAGTCCCTGCACTTTTGTGGAAACTAATGTTGCTCCCTATCCTAAGTCTGATGCATCTGTAAAACATTCCTGCACTGGTTAGGGAATGAGAAGAGGTAGACCTGGATTCTTACTGAGTTGCTGCACACACCATCCTAGTTCTGTCTTTAAGCAAGTAAGAAGAGGAATGGCAGTCTCCAAGGGATTGTTTTCAAAAATCACTGGAACTTCCTCATGTGAAGTTTTGCAAAGGGCAGCATGGGAATTGTGGAGACCATGAACCCAAGAAATCTGAGAAACTGGCAGTGATAGAGGAAAGAGTTAGAGATTTCATGAAAGCTATGAGAGACTGAGCTTTCTCTGAAGGAAGAAACACCATCATCAAATCTGTCCTGAACCCGTACTCCAGAAAAATGAGATCTCGACTGGGAGAAAGAGAAGATTTTTTTCAAATGTATCGTGAACCCCAAGCTTTGAAGAAAGGAAATAGCAAGATTTAGATGTTGAGTAAGAACAGCTGGACTGCTGGCCAGAAACAGCAAGTCGTCCGGGTAAGGGTAAACTTGAAGGTCTTTCAGTCTTAGAAAGGCAATGGGTGGGGCCCAGCCACTTTGTGAAAACCCTGGGGACAGTTGTTGTTGTGTCTTTCAGCTTTTCCTGGTTAGGGGTCACCACAGCGGAACTCAGGTCTGCTAATGATTAGCAGTAGATTTTTTAATGCCAAGTTGCCGGTCCTGACGCACAACCTTCAATGAAGGTACGCCCATTCACGCATGTCTCCACACAGAAGACGCACTAGCTGAGAATCTAACAGGACAATATCTTACTGTGAGGTGACAATGCTACCGCAGCACCACCATCGCAGTTGAAAACCCTGGGGACAGTGGAAAGACCAAAAAGAAAAAGGCAATGCAGAGAACTGAAAGTTCTAAGAACCCACCGAGAAACACATTTCCTGAAGAGAGGGTGAATAGGGATACGTAGTTAAGCATCCTTGAGATACAGCAAGACTAAGAAGGCCTGAGGAGGCACCAGGGGGAGAAGAGACTGAAGGAACAGCATTCTGAAGGAGGGCACTACTAGAAAGGTATTTAACTTTGAGAGGTCCAAAATGGGTCTTCACGGACCCTCTTTTCTAGGAACCAGGAACATCCTAAAATAAAATCCCCTTCCTTGCTGTTATGTAGGAACTGGTTGAATGGTGCCTTGAACAGAGAGCCAAGATAACAGATGAAGCTGGCCTGAGGGAGGTTGAGGAATCCCCTGAAAACTGGGTAGAGACTTCAAAGTCATGAAATAGCAGTTTTGAGTAATGGAAATCACCCAAGAATCCTCAGTAACCTCCTCCCAAACTGAAAGAGGAAGATGGAGAGAAAGTGGAGTATGACTTGGAAGCATGTGATGACTATCGCAGAGAGCCTGACCTATGCGGAAAAGACTGTTGTGGAGATGGGGCAGAAGGAACAGCTTTAGAATGTGGTAGTCTTCTAGCAGCTTTCCTAGGCCTAGAACCTGAGGGTACTTAAGAAGACGCAGACCTAGAAGGTTTCCTAATGAAAGGAGTCCTAGCCGGAAAGTTTCTTCAGTGCCTAAATTTCATAGAAACTAACAAGTGTTTTAAGTCTTGGAGTTCTTTATCTTTTTCTTTAAGTGTCTTAAACAGATCAGCAGCAGCCTTACCAGAAAGTGTAGTTATCCAGTGGGGCATTAAGCAATTTTGCCTTGATGTCATCTAAGAGAGCCTGTAGACACAGCTAGGAGCATCTCCTAAAACCAGAAGTAGAAGCTGCAGATCTAGAGGAAGCCACAACCACATCATAGCTGCACTTAATGCAGTGTCTAGTGACCTGTGAAGATGCAGCTATAAGTGAAAAAGTCAAGGACTTAGCGTCAGAATCAGGAAGCTGAGACAAGAGCCGGAGATGCTCCAGATAGCAAAGCCAGGGAATACCTAGACATACAAGTCTGGTAATTAACGGCCCTAATAGCGAGGGTTGAAGTATATATTATGTATATATATCTATATATATATATATATATATATATATATATATATATATATATATATATATATATATACACACACACACACACACACACACACACACAGACGGAAGCAATTCCGTGTAGGGAACTACTCTTGAGGACTTGTCTGAAGAGATGGTAACCACAGCTGGGTCAGCTGAAGAACACTTAAAAAGGAATTTACAATCCTCAGGGACCTTGTAGAAATGGTCAAGTCTTTTAGGCACTGGGGCCTGTGAATCAGGAGTTTTAGATGAGGAAGCAAAAGCATCAAGGAAGGCTGGAAGCACTGGAGGGACAGCAGCAGGAGCAGAAGCCTCCACCTGAAGCAAATCATAATATCTCTTTTGCTCTTCAGAAATGTGAGAGGAATCCCACTGAAAAACTTCCCTCAACTTATTTACCGTTTCCCTTCCTCCATAGGTGAGCCCCTCACTGGATTCTTCCTCAGGGGAAGCATATTCCAAGGGGGAAGTAATCTGAGTGGAATATGCTAAGGAGTCTTTATCTGAATCAGAGTACTGGACTAGAATAAAAGGGAAAGACTCCGGAGAACCAGAGGTCACCACAGGAGAACAGAAAGCAGGACCAGCAATAGGAGAGGCAGAAACCTGAGGCCTAAGGGCAATCAAGACCTTAATAAAGCCCTGAGAAAAAAATTCCCAGTCTGATGTTGGAGTGGAAGGTACTACAGCATGTCCGGTCTTTTCTCTCTTTTTAGCTGGCTTTTCTAATGAAGGAACTGGGTCAGATGTAGGCCTACCGGCTGGCGATTCATGTTGCAAAAGAACTGGAGCAGCTCCTAAGTCCTCTGAAATAAGCAACCATGGTTCCCCCAAATCACATAAACCAGATGCCTGCAAAGCCTCGGACATCCTCAGATCCGCACCCCTGACTGCTTCCAATAAGGTTCCTGCCGGAGAAGCTGATAGAAACTCTGATCGTACCACCAGGTTTTCACCAACCTCAAGGGGTACGCCAGAGAGAAGGCGCAGCCAAAGAGGACATGAGCCTAGCCTTGCCAACCTTCCTCTTCACGGACGGCTCAGAGGAACTCGCAGAACCCTCCATAGATTCCCTAGCCAAACATTTTAGCCTCTGATTTTCCAGATACAAATTAAGAGTGGACAGATGACTACATAAGATTTTAGGGACAAAGGCCTGACAGACAAAACAGGACCTATGGTTGTTGGCAGGCCCTAAACAAAACAAACCAAGTTTGTGGCTATCCTTATGTGGAATTTGCCTTCCACACCTACACTTGTCCTTTCTGGATGACATTAACAAATTGCAATGGCAGAAGCAAACAAATAAATCCCCTATGGGGTACTTATCTGAAGCAGAAGAAACAATGCAGTTTCAAACAGCAGACCAAACGTAAGAGTCAAACTTTCTGAATGGCGTGAGAAAGTTCTGAGGATTGTACATGTGGATGTCCCCCTTTTATGCCTGACGTTTTCTCAGCCTACGTGCAACATCCCACGAACAGGCAGTAGCATGAAGCTTTTGTATACTGGCCAGACGTCAGGTCGTTGGGCGAAATACAACCTATATGTGAAGAATACTGCAACATTGAATAGAAGGACATCAGTAAACTTTGGTAACTATGATACAGTCAACATCGGGGAGTGATAGGCCAGTGATTTCCCATATGAAAGAACGGACTACACAGGATGAAACTACAGAGAACATGGCACAAGAAGATGCTCCGAAACTTTCCATAGAATGCCTGCAGGAAATAGCAAAGAATGTGCTCTCAGTTTAGAAGAAAATGATCAAAAGAAGAGTTCCTTGATTTAAGAGATGGATAGCTATATTAAGACCAAAGAAAGAAATAGACTGCAGAAGGTCAACAAAACCTAAAAAGTTAGAAGCTTGATAAAACAAATTAACACAGTAATTAGGATTGTCCATAGAGATTCATGTAATATAACAGTAGTAAATAGGATACATTACTGTGCAGCCAAATTAATAACAGATAAAGTCCTACTACAAGGGAAAGGACTGAGAGAAACTGAATGGTATCATGCAGATATCGAATAGAGAAAATTATAAAACAATTAAGACAAGCACTGTCACTGTAAGAAAAGTATAGAAGAAGGAACAGATCAACAAAAATACTCAAAGACAGACGTGATAAAAGCAATGCACAGTATTATAACGGATCAGGATTTATCATGCACTATCGCAAATAATAAACTAAAAATATCAGCACAGGCACAAAAACGTATAAGATATACAGATAAATATAAAGGAAAAGTACAAAATAAGCAATTTATTGATGACCCAAAAAATTTTAGAGAATTGGGAAACAAGGTAAAAGGAACTGAAAGGCCACCAAAAAAAAGAAGAAATAAATATATTTTGGAGAAGTGCTTATGAAGATCCTGTGGAACATAAAGATGCTAAATGGATAGAAAAAGTAAAAGAAAGAATAAGAAGTTCAAATGTACAGAATATGAAATGGGATGAAGTAACGGCCAGAGAGATTGAAACAAAGTGAAGAAAAGCCTCTAACTGGAAAACCCCAGACCCAGATGCAGTACCTAACTTCAGGATAAAAGCATTAACATCTTTGCACAAAGATTTAGCCATGAGTAAGAACTATTTATATGTGCACTCTGAACACACACCAGTCTAGCCAATACGAAAAACAATGCCCCAACCTAAGAGTGAACCTGCAAGCTACCCTAAAAACTATAGACCAATAACTTGCCTTCCAACAATGTATAAACAATACACTGGAATTGATGCCGACAGAGTTTATACTCATTTGAAAGAAAACTCAATTATGGCAATAGAACACAAAGGTAGTAAAACAAAGTTATATGGATAAAAAAAAGATCACTTGTTAAATAACGTCACAGTGGAGAAATGTAAAAAAGGGGAAGACTCTAAGTATGGCATGGATAGACTACAAAAAAGTATCTGGACAGTATCCTACATTCATGGATAGGAGAGTGGTTAAAAATGTGTAAGATACACCCTACACTGACAAAACTACATCACAGTAACCAAGAAACAGTGGCAAACCACTATGACGTTAAGTTGTGATAAAGGACAAATTATTATTCCACTGATAAAAAAATCCAAAGAGGATATTCCAGTGCGACTGTCACCACCCTCTTTTGCCTTGCCCTTAAACCATTAAACCGTCTGCTTAACAGATTAGGTCATGGCTATAATTTGGCTCCCACAAAGCAACAAAGTGTAAAGACTTCTCATCTCTTTGTTGACTTGAAACTGTATAGCTCATCAGATGAGGAACTGAAAGCACACCTGCAAGTAGTCAAAACTTTTTCAGATGATAAAAGAACGTCATTTGGTCTTGGTAAATGTCCAAAAGTAACCTTTAAAGCAGAAAAGCTGCAGCACCAAGAAAATATCAGTTTGGGACAAGAATCTGATATAAAAGAACTTGAGTGAGAGGGAGTGTATCAATATTTGGGAATTGATGAAGGATCAACAATAAAACATGAACAAATGTGAATAAAACTCAGTAAGGAATATTTTAGAAGACCTAAATTAATCCAGAAAAAAAACAGCACTGACATCTAGAACAAAGTTCAAACTATAAACCAATTTGCTCTTCCTGTCCTAATCTACAGTTTTGGAGTGACTGACTGGTCCCAAAAGGTGTTGGATACCTTATTCAGGAAAACAGAAAGAATTCTTCATGCTCATCAAATGATTTACAAAAATCAGTGCATACCAAGAATATATATTCCCCGTTCTGAAGGAGGTATGGCCCTCCTTGAAATTAATTACATGTATAGATAAGCAATCGTGTGATTGCATAGATATCTGCTGGCCCCACAAGACCCAGCCATAGTGAAAGTTTTCATACACAAGGAGAATAAATCTAAGATGATTTCCCTGCTTAGTCTAGCATAAGCATATTGGCATCAAGCAGGAGTGGAAATTAAACCAGAAACAGATCAGGCAGTAACTGAATGTGCCAAAAACAAATGAAAGAATATAAGGTGAATGATCCGATGAGAAGGCAAGAAATGTGGAAAATGCATAAATGTAGTTCCAAGTAAAGAAAACTTCTGGAACAACCTCATGTTGATTGGGATCAAAAGCAGGAATGGTTAAGGAGAAGCAAATTCAAACCAAAGGATGAAAGTTTAATACTGGCAGCCCAAGATACTGGACTATGTACACATTGGTTTACGAAGTCCATTGAATATGCAGGATAAACAGACAAATGTAGGTTTTTGTAAAACAGAATTGGAAACAGTTGCACACCTTGATGCTAGTTGTGACATACTAATGATGAAGGACTGTACAGTGAAAGGCATGTGCATCCCAAATCCCACTCTCTATTTCTTGAAATTTCTCCTTGATTCATCATCCCTTTCCATTTGAATTATAACCTTCTGCTAGTGTTATGTAAAGGAGCCTTAATTATGTAGCTCTAAAACAGCCCTTCAAATCAGGTAAACCTAAACCGTCTAGCTCTATTAGAAGGATCAGCTTATCCCACTTACTCTTGCCCTATTTCCCTCCCTGATAAATTCCTTCAATTCTTTATTAATTATGGTCTACTGGCTTCTCCTCTGGTTGATAAAAGTATGCCTGACCTGTATACAAGACTTGTTGTGTCTTTCGGCTTATCCCAGTTAGGGATCGCCACAGCAGAACTCCAGTCTGCTGATGTTTGGTAGTGGATTTTTACGTGCCGAGTTACCAGCCCTAATGCACAACCTTCAATGAAGACATGCCCATTCATGCATGCCTCCACACAGAAGACACTCTAGCTGAGAATCGAACGGGACAACGTCTTGCTGTGAGGCGACAACGCTACTGCAGCACCACTACAGGTCTTGAAAGGACTAAAAACATTTTCACTGCTTGTATATTACTAGCCATACTCATAAATAAGAACTTCCAGTTTCTCAATTTCTGTATTATCTTTTGTTTAGCCTTTAGCCCCCTCCCACATACCCTTAGTGACTCTAACAGAAGCCTTTTTAGTCTATACCCCTAATTATGTCATTTTGTGGCCCTCATGAATATGGGTATTGCTGAAAGTACAGTTGTGTACCTACCATAAATGTAGATGTTAGAGTGTATTCACTGTTGCAGTTATTCTCTTGGGTTATCCTGCTGGCAGGCTACCCGCAGTCGGCCTGAATTCCAAAGTCTTGGTCCGGCGTCGGTTGCTGTCACCTCTACCCTGATGTCAGTGCACCAGGGGTATAAAATATGCAGCCGAAGCCATTTTCTTCAGTTTTTCTTGCCCCAGATGTCAGGTGCCCCAATAAGGGTAGGCTAAATAAATTATGCCAATAAACATGCATGCACTAAAGTAAACATTTCCTTCATCTGCAAGCAAATACACCACACAGGTTGTATAGAATAGAGAAGTACAGATAAGACCCAGCAAAAGAAAGGGGGATGGTGGGAGGGTAACCTGGACTGCAACAGTGAATACACTCGAACATCTACATTTATGGTAGGTACACAACTGTACTATGCTCGTGTTTCACTGTTGCAGTCATTACTCTTGGGTTGAATCCCAAAGCTGAGGATGGGAGGCTGTGCTAAATAGGATTGGGAGAGGCTATGAGGCCCTGCAGAACTGCAATGGCAAAGCCTGCTCTGGATTTAGAGTAGAGAGGTAAGTGGTAGTGCTTTGTAAAAGTGTGCACTGAACTCCAAGTTGCAGCCTCAAAGACGTCTTTGGTTGGTATTCCTCTGAGGAAGGCTGCTGAAGTGGCTGCTGCTCTGGCTGAATGTGGCCTAATGCCCTTAGCACGGTTTTGCCATGCTGTGAGTAGCAGAAACGAATGCAATGGACTATCCATTTTGAAATAGTCTGTTATGAGATCGCCTTTCCCTGTGATCCTGCAGCGTACACCACTAAAAGTTGCTCAGTCTTTCTGAAAGCTTTAGTTCAGTCCAAGTAGAAACGTAGCTGTTTGTGTATGTCCAAAGAATGCAGAAGTCTCTCACCCTTGTTCTGTGGGTTTGGATAAAAGGTAGGCAAGTGAATGGTTTGGTTAAGGGCCACACTGGTCACCACCTTAGGCATAAATGTCGGGTTCGTCCTCAGAGAAACCGTCTGGATGGAAAATAATAAAAGGTTCCACAACCATGAGTGCCTGTAACTCAGAGACTCGTCTTGCAGAGGTTATTGCTAGGAGCAGAGCTGTTTTCCAGGATAAGAATTTTATATCAGCTGTTCAGGCTGGCTCAAAAGGAGGCATTGTGAGTTTTTCCAAGACATAATTGAGGTCCCATTGGTGCTCTCCTTGGAGGTCTTATGTTTTTGGCCCCTCTGAGGTACTGCCTCATTAAAGGATGAGAAAATATAGGTGGTTCCGTATTGTAATGGGCTGAAATGGCAGAGGCATGAATCTTAATTGATGAAAAGGATAGGCCTTTGTCCAGCATCTCAGTTAAGTATTGTAAATCTGAGGAATATTTGGTTCAAACGTGTCAATTCCTTGTGCCTGGTTCCAAGCACAAAATCTCTTCCATTTTTCTGCATAAGATTTTCTGGTACTGGGCCTCCTAGCCTCCAAAATGACATCCATCACAGCTTTGGAGAGAGGAGTGTTCTGAATGGCTACATTATCCGCCATGCTGCCAGATTTAAGGTCCTGAGTTAGCTGTGCAGGATCTGATTGTTTTGTTGGGTCAGTAAGTGGGAAATTTGAGGCAATGTCCAGGCTGGACCTTGAGACAAGTTCTTTAGGATTGGGTACCAGTGCTGGTATGGCCAGTCTGGGGCAATCAGTATCATTTTTGGTTTCTCTCGTCTGACCTTTAGGAGTACCTTGGGGAGGAGAGGCAGTGGAGGAAAGGCATATACTGTTAGGTTTTTCCAGCTGAAGGATAAGGCATCCACTTTCCATGCTTGCTTGTGATAAGTCCTTGTGCAGAATCTCTGTAGTTGGCAGTTGTGAGGGGAGGCAAACAGATCTATGTCTGGGCATCCCCATTTCCTTGTTATCATGCTGAAGACTTGTGGATCCAGTTTCCACTTGTGGGGATCCATGAGGTTTCTGTTTAGTTCGTCTGCCAGAGTATTTATTTTTCCAGGCAGGAATTTTGCTTGCAAGTGAACTTGATAAGTCAATGCTGTATCCCACAAAGTCATGGCTTGTCTGCAGAGCGGGTAGGAATGTGTGCCTCCCTGTTTGTTTATGTACCACATGACTGTAGTATTGTCCGTCTTCATCAGTAGTTGTCCTGGATGAAGTAGATCCCTGAAAGCTGTCAGGGCATTCTGAACAGCTAGCATCTCTTTTTGATTGATATGAAGATGCATCTGGCTTGCGGGCCATGAGCCCTGAATACATTTTCCTGCCATGTGGGCCCCCCAGGCATAATCTGATGCATCTGTTAGTGTCTGCCTGACTGTGGGTAAAGTGAATGGCTGCCCCTTGTTGTGGTGACAGGCCTGTGCCCACCATCGAAACTCCTGTTGCAGGCAGGAAATGAGGGTAATTAATGTTTCCAGGCTGTGGCAATGTTGAGTCCAAACACTTTTTAGATACCATTGTAATTTCCTCAGATACCATTGTAGTTTCCTCATATGCAGTCTGGCATATGGAATTAGCAGAATGCAGGATGCCATGAAGCCCAAAGCCTGCAGAATTTTTCTTGCAGATAACTGGGTCTTTGTTGCCAACATTTTGAAGTAAGAAGTCAGTTGCCTTTGTTTGTCTGGCATAAGATAAGCCATCTGGGCAGTTGTATTTAAGCTTGCACCCAGGAATATTATCTCTTGAGAGGGTACTAGTTTTGATTTCTTTTTGTTTACTGTGTAGCCTAGGCAAATTAGTAATCTTTTTACAAACGCCAGATGCTTTAGTAGAATGTCCTTGTTCTCTGCTTGAATAAGGCAGTCATCCAGGTAAGGATATATTTGAATTCCTCTTTGTCTGCAAAATGCAATTACTGGTGCCAGGCATTTTGTGAAGATTCTGGGCGCAGTAGATAACCCAAAGGGCAGTGCAGAGAATTGGTAGTGCATTGAGCCAGCTATGAATCTGAGGTATCTTCTGCAAGATTGTCTGACTGGGACATGCAGGTATGCCACTTTTAGGTCCAAATTTACAAGCCAAGCCTTCTTGCCCAGCATGGGCAGTAACTGCTGCAGTCAACATTTTGAATTTTGGAACGTCCAGAAAAGTGTTTAGAATAGACAGGTCCAGTATTGGTCTCCAGGCTTTGTCCTTTCTGGGTACCAAGAAAAGTCTCAAGTAAAATCCTTGTCCCTGGCTCTTGCTGAGGTATTCGCTGAATGGCTCTCATGTCCATGAGGGATGAAACTTGCTTTTGTACCTCTGCCCAATGATTGTGTGGCAGGTCTGGCATACCTTTTGCCCTTGGCAGGGTGTGAAAGTGGAACCTGTAGCCCTGAGGCACTATGTTCAAGACCCATTTGTCCTGGGTGATCATGTGCCAATTTTGTGAAAAAAGTGCTAGTTTTCCCCCTAAGAAGGCTGACAAAAGGTAAGTGCTTGGTTCTGGCAGAGGAAAGTCACTGGGACTGTTTCCTGTATGGCTGTGATTTGTCTTCTCCACATTTGGAGGTAGAAGCACCCCATTGTTTAGGCCTGTATGAGCCTTGGGGCTGGGATCTGCCTCTGGGGCATCTGTATCTGCCTCTTTGTGGCCTGTCTGACACTGGAAAGGACCAATTCTTTGTAGGCCAGCTCCTGCTAAATCTGGGTGGCTGCACCTGTAAGAAATCCTTAACTGTCTGCATAGATTTCGCTTTGTCCTCCATTTTCTTCAACACCAAAGTATCATGCTGTAATGGAGAATCTAATAATTTTGCTTTAACATGATCAGGCAGATTCTGTTCCTTTAACCAAGCATGTCACCTAATGACAGAACCCGTAAGAGCGGCCCTGCAAGAGGCCTCCAGAGAATCAAAACCACATTGCAAAATATGCTTTCCCACTTGTTCAGTCGCATGCAATAAATCCTGCATTTCCTTGTTTTCTGCACATTCAGAATTTGTTAACATTTTCTGTTTAAGCATTGACAATAAGTATTGCTGATATTTAAGCATATGAAATTGACAATTTAAAGCCCTCACAGCCAAGGTAGCAGAAGTGTAAACCTTTTCCCCCCATGTGTCCAGTGCTCTTGAATCCCTATCAGGGGGGATAGGGTTTTTTTTGCAGTGGAAGCCTTAACCCCTTTGGGACCCTGAGAAATAGTTTCTGGGTCAGCAGCAGGGTTTTTATAAAGAAATTTATGAGAATCTGGAACCCTGTAGTACCTGTCTGGCTTAACAGGAGCAGGGGGTAAAGAGTTAGAGGACAGGCCGGACTCTGAAAATACATCATCTACAATGTCTACAACAGGAGGGATAGCAAGAGGCCTGTGCTGAGGTAGTAAAAGAAAATCTCTAAGCCTTTTCTTAGATTCTGAGTAGTCTTGGCTCTCCCAGGGGAAGTGCTCCCTCATGGTATGCAGGGTTTCCCCAAAAGAATAATCCTCAGGAGGGGAGGCTGAAGGGATAGATTCCTCAGCATCGGAATCCTCATAGGGAGGGAGAGTATTCTTGGTCAGAAGATTCATATTCTGTCTCTTGCCTAGGCCTCTTCTCAGGAGGGGGATGGGAACCCCTGATCAAAGTAATTAGGTCTTCGGCCATTTTGAGCATCTGTTTTTTAGACATGGAGGCCTGTCCATGGGCTTGCTGCACTTGTTTCTTTGTCTTTAGTGGTGCTTTAGTCTTTGCCTTTGAAGCTGTAGTCGGTTTTATATATAACTGTGTAGGCCTGAAAACACCCTCAGAAGCCAATGCCTACTCAGCTGCTCCAGACCCATCTGAGGGAATATTTTCCAAGTGTCCAATACCTTGAGTTTCCAGAGGCCTAGTTTGCTCCACGTGGGAGTCGGAAGCGGCCTGCAGCTCTGAGGTAGCGGGCGTCAGGGGCTGCGAAAGCGCCTGAGAACCTGCGACTGGCTTAGAAGAAGCCTCGTCGTCAGTTTTGGACCTCAGATGCCTGTCTTTTTCCTTGCGTTTCTTGTGAATTGCGGTAGTCAGATGGCTATCCGACGACATTGTGTAATTAAATCTTAGGCCAAAGTAATGAAATGCAAAATCGTACCGATGCTTAATAGTGCGTTGATTAAATCTAGCACAAAATCTGCAATTAGCTACGTCGTGATCAGGGCCTAGGCAAGGAATACAATGAGAATGAAAGTCCTTATGAGGTATTTGCTTCCCACAAGAAATACAATTATTAACTTTTTCTGACATCGGTCTAGAGCAAGAAAAAAAAAGTTTCCCCAATGGGGTACTTGGTTTTAAATGAAAACTTCAGATCTGAAATTCGAACATGAAAATCTCAGGAGTCAGCCGACTGGTACTTGCGAACTGCTTCTGCTTTGGGCACCGTGCGGCAAGAAAGACTGGAGAAAATGGCGTCGGTTGCATCTTTTGTACCCCTGGCACACTGACGTCAGGGAAGAGGTGACAGCAACCGACGCCGGACCAAGACTTTGGAATTCAAGCCGACTGAGGGTAGCCTTCCAGCAGGATAACCCAAGAGTAATGACTGCAGCAGTGAAACACGATGAACATCTAATTCATGTGTGAGTACATAATTTGATTTATCTTCATTAATTTTATATCCTGAAAATACATGAAACTGTCTCAAAATGTTCCACAACACTAAGATGTCCTTTTCTGGATTTATCAGGTAGAAAATAACATCATCTGCAAATAAAGACAATCTTTCTTGATCACTATACCAATTGTATCCTTATATTTCTGAGTCCCTTATTTTCTTTGCCAATGGTTCTAAATATAACCAAATAAAGGGGAAAGAGGACATCGCTGCCTAGTTCCTCTGTTCAAACACAGCTTATTTGAGAGAAACCTTCCCAATTTAATTCTTGCCTCCAATCTTTCATATATCCTTCTTATTAACCTTATTATTGTATCAGGGAATGAAAATGCTTCCACTGCCCTGTTCATAAAATCCCAGCTTATTCTGTCAAATGCTTTCCCTGCATTAAGACCCAACAACAACACAGGTATTTTCTCATTCTGCTTCACACTGGATCATTTTTTCCATATTTGTTATCAAATGTTTACCTCCCCTACAGAAAACCACACAGATCTATATCTATCAATTTTGGCATAAACACTTTATTTTTGAGGTTTAAAATTGAAATGGGTTTATATGAAGCTGGGTTTGAAGGGTCTTTGTCATCTTTAGGTAACACAGCCACCACAGCTTTCTTGCAAGATGTTGGTGCTTTCCCTCCTTTTAAAATGCTGAAACAAAATTTTCCTGATCTTTATTAATTTCTTCCCTCCTAATTTCCATAATTCCACAGGAATTTCATGTGTTCCTGGAGGCTTTCTTGAACAGTGGTTACACATCACTGTTTTATCTCATCACATCCTACATTAACAGTTAGTTGTTGAGCCTTGTCTACCTCTAACCTTGACATAATGAAGTATCCCACAAATATTACCATTTGTACTCTCTTAATTTCCACATTCCTCTACTTTATACAAATTTTCATAAAGTTTCCAGAATATCTTTAAAACCTCTATAGGAACTCCGGTTATTTTTCTTGTTACAGGTTCCCCAAGTCTGGCAATAAGCCTTGCAACATTCTGTTGCCTAAGCTGTTGTGCTAAAAGTTATGTTCTGGAGTTATAAAAAAATAGTTGCTTAACTGCAGTCTTTCTAAACTTATGTATACAATTCAGATACTCCCTTATTTTCCCTTTGGCACTCTGAATTTGCCCCTCCTCTTGTTCTGTGAGATTCCCCTTATTCTGCAATACTTTAACCTTTGTCGGTCCCTCCAGTAAATTCTACTTCTTCTTAACCATATCTTTCTCTTTTTATTTTGACCCTATTTTTAAACTTTATTTTATCCCATTCACTAGCTATAACTTCTGAAGTGATTTCTATCTTCCTAATAATTCTCAAATAATTTACACCACCCATTCCTTAAATTTCTCTCCTTTTAACAGGTGGGAAAGCACCAGTGTCTTATTTCTACTTCATTACACTGCATTTTTACCTTAGTTTTTATTGGTGCATGAAACAGTTATTGATTGTGTTTCGAAACTTTCAATTAAATGCATATGTTCCTGTGAAATATAATTTCTGTCTAGTCTACCCCAGGTATTGTACACCTTGGGGAATAATGTGTAAATTCTGTCCAAGTTCCTACGACTGAACTCACATCTTCCATACTGAATATTTTCATAAATTTCTCCAGAAATCTACCCTCTTTTGTTATACTGTCCCTTCTAGGTCCCCCTGATACAGCCTCACTATTGCAAATCAAATTCCAGTACCCACCTATAAATGATGGTCCCTGCTGAAAGCTGATTATTTCTCCCCAAATGTTCTTAAGCTCCATAATAGCAGTTTTTGGTGGAATAGAAAATACATGCCATTGTAGTTCTCCTCCCTTGCCAAAGGCCCCTTACAACCACAAATCTACCTTTTTGTCTCCCCCCATCTATCACTATTGGAGTCACTCTAGCAATTAGTATAATTACTCCCTCTTTCCTCTCTCTCTGATATTCTGCTGAATATCCATTCTGAAATCCTCTTTTTTTTTTTTTTTTTTCAAATTCACATGTTCATTCCTTTCCAAATGTGTATCCTGCTTTCCTTTTTATCTACACCTGTACGGCCATTCTTCTTCCAGGATAATATGGACAGCATACCATCATGATAAAAAGCTATTGTTCCCATACATGACAGTTTTTTGAATGTGTATTTCCAACTTTTGTGTTACATACATATACTAATATTTGGCAAGCTGATCTTTTGTACAGCTGTTTCTTCTCATCTCCATTTCAACCTATGTCACATTTTCCAAGACTTTTTAATGAAAGCTCTCAAACAAAAAAAAAAAAAACTAAATATAAAACATCCTCATCCCCTATTAACTTGGAACAAACACACACGCACTACTATGTACATTTTTTCCGCTGGGAAAACAAAATCGGTGTTCCGCGGCTTCACTATTTTCACATTTCGGACATATGGGTTTGATATTACAATGTTCGAACACCTGTGCATTCGATGTCGTAATATAGACCCTAGAAAACTACTGGCAGCAATAAAGGCATTGTCAAGGGCTGCTAAATCTAGAGGAATAGTCACTAGCTGTGAAGAATCAACATACAACAAATATTCATAATATCTCTGCTTCTTCTCAGAAGTATCATTCTGTCAATAGACTGAACCAAAAAAAGAAGTTGTGTACTTACCATAACTTTCCATGTGAGTTGTTCATCTTGCCTTCATTCTCACTAATAGGTTTGGAGCCCATCCTCGGCTCTGACTCGGCCAGATGTTAAAGCTCGAGGTCTTCAAACAGCTCGCGGCCTACTCCCTATCCCATGATGCAATAGTGCTTCCCTCAGATCTTGTTAGGCCAATCATACTGATAACTAAAGAATATAGGCATTGAAATAAGAATACCGTAGATAAGGACAAAGTATCACTAAGACTTGTTTAAACTTCCCGGCCCTCAAGACTTTAAAGGTAGGGGGGGGGTTGGTGGGTGGGACATAAGAATGAAGGTGAGATGACCAACTCACATGGAACGTTATGGGAAGTACACAACTTCTTTATGTGAAGTTGTTCTATCTCGCCTTCATTCTCACTGATGGGTCAGTGTCCCAAGCACCATCTCCTTGGGTGGCTCATGGAAGTATATTCCTCAGAACCATAGAACCAAAGGAAGCCCTGTCCCTGGAGGTCTTATCCAGTTTGTAATGAGTGATAAAGGTATGAGGTGAGGACCATGTGGCTGCTGCACAAATGGTATCTATAGGCAGCCGTGCCAGAAAGGCTGAAGATGTGGAAATTGCCCTGGTTGAGTGAGCCTTGACTTTATGATTTAATGTCATTTACGAAGAGTTGAATGTGAAAGAAATACAATCTGACAACCATTTTGATAAAGTGGTTTTTACCACCAGAGTAACCTTCTTTGAATCTGAAAAAGAAAACAAAAAGTTGATCCAACTTTCTGAAGTCCTTAGTCCTGTCTAAATAGAATCAAAGTTGCCTATGGATGTCAGTTTGTCTAACATGTGTTCCATTTTGTTTCAATATTTTGGAAAAACACAGGTAATTCTATAGTCTGGTTGAGATTTGTTTCAGAACAAACCTTGGGTAGTAATGAAGGATTTGTATCAGTGTTACTCTATCATTATGAAAAATCAAGTAAGGGGCTTTGATGGACAAGGCATGTAGTTCCGAAATTCTTTGAGCGGAAGTAAGAAGTAATAGCTACTAGGAAAATGGTCTTCCATGACAGGTATTTCAAATCACAGGATGATGCACGTTCAAAAGGGGGGGGGGGGGGGGGTAAAATGATCCATGAGATCACATAATTGAGATTCCATGGAGCAGATGGGATTCTAATAGGTGGTCTCGAGTGAATAGTACCCTTTAAGAAATGCTTTAGAAAGTCTGTGACATGATGGGAGTCTGCTGATCACCAATATGAAAATTAGAGATTGCTGCCAATTGAACTCTAAGGATTACTGCAGCTGCTCCTTCATGAAACAGTTTAGTCAGAAACTCTAGAATGGAAGAAATCGAAGCCATGTATGGATCAACATTATTATTTGATGCCCATATGAAACATCTTTTCCACTTGCTATGGTATAGTTTCCTAGTAGAAGATTTATGAGAAGAAATTAGGATGTTCTGTGCTGCAGGTGATAAATTGTGGAACCTGGCTATTCGTGGAACTGGAGCAGCTAAGCTGTAAATTTTAGGGTATGAATTGCAGGGTGAAGAAGTCCTGATGAATTTATCAGAAGATCTGGAACTGCGTCCAGAATCCATGGTTCTTCCAGTAGATGAAGCTGCAGAAAGGGGAACCAAATTTGATGAGGCCAGTAAGGGGCTATTAAAATAATGGTCCTTCCCAGAGTGCTGTCTTTCTGTAAGAAATTGGGTATAAGAGGAAATGGGGGAAAGGCATAAAGAAGTCTCGAGGTCCAACTGTGTACAAGTGAATCCCTTGGGGCATCTCCCGAGTTGGGGATCAGGGCAAAGTAGTTGCTGTATTTGGTGTTGGTGGGGGTTGCAAAGAGGTCGCAGCAAGGCTGGCCCATCTGCTGAATATCCTTTACGTTACTACTTCTTTCAGGGACCACTCGTGAGGAGACAGTATTGCTCTGCTCAACTTGTCCGCCATCACGAGACCTCCTTGAAATGTGCATTGCTATCAGAAAGCGCTGCCACACTCTCAAGGCCTCTCAACATAAGGGGTATGATCTGGTTCCTCCCTGTTTATGTACCAGACCACTGACATGTTGTCCGTCTGTACTGCAATAGTCCCTAGAGGTAGAAAGTTTTGAAAGGACTGCAATGCACCGCTCTCATCTCTAGGACACTGATATGCAGATGAGCCTCGTGTCTCTCCCATGTGTCTTGGACTGTCCTTCCCTGAAAATGCCCCCCCACCCTATCAGGGAGGCGTCCGTGGTCACAGTGGCAACTGGGGTTAGAAGAACAAAGGGACGTCCTATTGTCACTTGAGGAGAGGTCAGCCACCAAAGAAGATCCCTCTTGCATGACTTAGTTGTTATAGTGTGGCGAGACCATGGAAGTTCCTGATAAGACCATTTTGTGAAAACCAACCATTGCAGTATCCGCATGTCCATTTGGCCTAATGGAATGTTAATGATGGCTGCAGTCATGGTCCCTAGTAATTTGAGCACTGCTGAAACTGGGGGCTCTCTGTTTGGGGATGAGATCTAGAACTTGTTGTCGAAGGCTCACCACTCTTTCCATTGGAAGCTTTATGGTCATGGAAACTGTATCGAGATCTGCTGCTATAAAGATGGTATGTCTGGATGGCTGTAAAGCAGATTTGTCCCAGTTTACAGTAATCTCCAACTGACTGCAAAGATCTAAGGTTGTCTCCCTTGCGGATATGAATTGATGCTTGGTGGTGGCTGTGAGGAGCTAGTCTAAATATGGAAACACATGGAATCCTAACCATCTCAGGCGAGCTGTGACTACTGCCATGCATTTGGAGAACACTCTGGGGGCTGTAGTGAGACCAAAGCTCGAAATTGAAAGTGACTGGCTCCCAGCCGAAAGCGCAGATGACCTCTGGATGGTCTGGCCATCTTTATATGGTAGTACGCATCCTGGAGATCTATTGAACACATCCAATCATCTTTTCCTAGAAAAGGAAGTATAGATTGTAGCATGACCATCCAAAACTTTGTTTTCTTGACAGATTTGTTCAACCTGCTGAGATCCAAAATAGGTTTCCAGTCCCCTCTTTTCTTTGGAACTAAAAAGAACCTTGAGTAAGTTCCGGATTCTCTCTGATCTGCTGGGACTGGCTGGATGACTCTTTCTAGAAACCTTGTAATCTCTATGGTTGCCTGTTCCCTGTGATTGGGTAGAACATCTGGGATTTTTTTCACAGGGGGCAGAGGGGTAGTAAAGGGAATGGTGTATCCTCTGGATATTATGCTTTGTACCAAACAATCTTTTGTGATTTTTAGCCAGGTGTCTGGGTACAAAGATAAGCATCACCCGACTGCCTCCAGAGACGGACAGCCGGGCCTCCTTTCAGGAGTGCTGGTAGGGCTTGCCAAAGAACTGTTCTCTGTCACCCTGATTTTGTGGGCCCCCTCTGCCGCGTGGATGGCATCTCCCATTATTGCCCTCTCCTCTGCCTCTAGAGGGGGTTTCACCACATGTGTCAAAGAAAGCTCCTTGGGCTTTGCGAAACCACATTTTTCCACTCTTCCGAGCTTTAGGATAAGGTCTGGCAGGGGTGGAAAAACGGTCTCCTATGGCAGAGTCTTTCCATCATGCTCACAGCTGGTAAGAGTTTCCTTCACTTTCGGTCCAAAAAGTGATGAACTATTAAAGGGGTTGTTTACAAAGGATGACTTGTAGGGCTCCACAAAGGAACATAAGTGCATTCAGGAGTGTCTCCTAAGAGCAAACCCTGTACCCGCTGCCCTACTCATTCCATCAGCTGCATATGAAATCAGACACATGTAAAAGTTTATAAGGGAATTTAGGGTAGCAACCTGGATTTACCTTATCTGAGACCCCTGCAGCTACCGCACCCTGTAGAGTATCTCCTAACTCCTTAAGGAAATCTTTGTACAGTCTGGTAAAATGTGTGAGATAGTTCAGGGATTAAAGAGTAAAGGCTGCTGAACTAAACATGCGCTTTCTGTATCTGTCCATGAGCCTAGAATCTCTATTAGGAGGATGAACAGCTGCGGAGGTCACCGATAACTCCTTTTTGGTGGCCACCGCCACCACCATAGCATCAATGGGTACTCCTTTGGTACGGAAAGCCTTGTCCCGAGGTGACTTATAAATTTATTCGGCCTCCGAGGGACTGGTTCTATGGTATCCGGGGACTGCCACGCCTTTCGAGAGAGAAGGTCCATCAACTCATCAAAGGGCGAAGTCACCCAACAGTTGGAGGGTTGAGACCTGAAAGTCTTCAGGAGTACTGACTCATCATTAGTAGGGTTAAAGGGATTCCAGCCACCCCTCTGGTTTAGGATTTCTAAGATATCACCAAAAGAGATATCTTCAGAGAGGGACCATGCGGACCCTTCTGACTCATCTAAGTCAGTAGCTGACGTGATGGATTCCTATGAGGAATACAGATGCTTCCTTTTGCAAATTCTTTTCCTGGGAACCTCCTCAGAGAGCTTCTGGGGAGGTCCTGGAAGAAAAGGGTTCACCCGATGGGGGGACCTGAGACTCCGGGTCTCTACGCTTTTGAGGGATCAGTGAAGCAGAGACAGACACAGAAACTTTAGGGGAGGAGATTGTTGGTACTGATGACATGGGTGCCCAAGGGGACAACACTCTCCTCATAGCATCAAAAGCCACACTGCTCTGGTCCGAAGAGACACCTGGATCTGTAGAAACAGGCAGTCTCCACTACGCCAAAACTGTGGGCTCCGAGCCCGAGGTAGGTGCTGAGCTCACCCGAGTAAAAGCCCAGAGAGGCAGAGTCGGCACCGAACAATCGGTATGACTATCCTCTCCAGACTCGACTGAGGTAGGTACTAATGAAGTCAGATTAGTTAGAACCAAAAGCCCAATGGATGTCAGCTCCGGCGGTTCCACAATCATCGGTTCCGAATACTCCAGCTCCGAAACTCCGGGTCGAATCAGAGGAACTGAAGAAACAGGTCGAGTCTGAGTCAGTTCCAAAGCCTTAAGGGTCAAACACGACAGCATTTTTGCTAGTGCCTGTGACTGCAGAAGTCTGTACCACTTGATCCACATCCTTATCTGATGGTCTTGAGGACTGGGAAGCAATAGAAGAGGTCTCTGACTGCAGGATTGGAGATTTTAAAGTGGAAGATACCGGCTCCAATGGTGGGGACCGGCTCCTACTGACAACAACTATCTCCGGCTCCTTGGGCTTAGAAACTGAGGTGGCAGTCTTACTAGATTTTTAGATGTAGAAGTCCATGAGCACTTTTTCAGCTCAGACTCTGATGACAAGCTTGTAGATAAGGTTTTGGAAGACTTAGTGGACTTGTCCTTTTCTAAGGCTTCTTGAAAGGAAAATTTCAAGAGACCTCTTGCCATTAGTTTACTTTTGCGTTCATGATGAACGCGAGAGCTAAAAAAGTGACAGATAGCACAATTTTCCTGAAGGTGAAGCTCACCTAAACAATAAACTCAATTTGTGTGCCCATCGGTGACAGACATCTTCTTTCCGCATTTCGGACATTTCTTAAAACCAAATTTAGCTATTTCAGACATCACTCTTGTCAATAGTAAAATACCCAAAGAATAAAACTTTAGCTCTATAAACAAATACAAATCTATAACACACAGTTTATAAAAAGAACAGTAATAAGAAGTTATGTCTTACCATAACGTTCCATGTTAGTTGTCTTCTACTCGCCTTCTTTCTTGCTGGATGGGTTCGGAGCCGATCCTCGGCTACGACTCTGCCTATATTATAGCTCGAGAGCTATTTTTACCAGCTCGAGGCAGCCCTATATCCCACAATACCATGCGCTAACTCCCCAGATCTCGTTTGGAAGCTAAGACATAGTATCAAAAGTAATATTATAATAATAATAATAATATTATAATCCTCTTTTACAAGTACAGATTACCTGCTAGTAACACTAAGGATACCAGGAAAGACGCAACATATTGTATCTCCAGAAATGGAAGGACTCAGAACCTCGAGTCTATCCAGGCTAGGGGGCAGGAGGGAGGGATGCAAGAAAGAAGGTGAGAAGAAGACAACTAACATGGAACGTTATGGTAAGACATAACTTCCTAATGTAAAGTTGTCATTCTCACCTTCATTCCTGTTGGATGGGACAGCGTCTCTAGCATCTTAGTCCTGGGTGGCTCAATGGAACAGACTCCTGAGTACAGTGGAACCAAAATCAGCTCTATTTCTGGAGGCTAGATCAAGCTTATAATGGGCAATAAAGGTATGTTTGGACACCCATGTAGCTGCTGCACAAATGGCATCTAGATGTAACCTTGCTTGAAAAGCCGTTGAAGTTGATAGTGCCCTGGTTGAATGAGCTTTAGGCCTAGAGGGTAGTTGCCTGTGTCTCAACTCATAGATCAGGGTAATAATAGATGTCAGCCATCTGGAAAGAGTAACTTTCGATACTGGAAGCCCTTTCTTGCCTGCAGCATAAGAGAGGAAGAGCTGGTCTAATTTTCTGAATTATTTTGTCCTGTCAAGGTAATACCGTAATTGGCGATGAACATCTAATGAATGTAATTTTTGTTCAGCCCTGTTGGTATAGTCTGGGAAAAATACGGGCAAATCAATGGAGTGGTTTAGATTTGCTTCTGATAACACTTTTGGTAGAAAGGAAGGGTTTGTTCTGAGAGTCACCCTATCTTTATGAAAAACTAAATAGGGAGGACAGACAGACAAGGCTTGAAGTTCCAATACCCTTCTGGCAGATGTTATAGCTACTAAAAACAGCGTTTTCCAAAAAAGAAGTTTGAGGGAGCAAGAAGCTGCCGGTTCAAAAGGGGGTAGAATTAGTGAAGTTAGAACTAAATTCAAATCCCATTGTGAGGGTGGATCTTTAACTGGAGGTCTGAGCAACAAAATGCCCTTGAGAAAGGCTTTACAGAGTTTGTGGGACATAATATTTGCTTCTGAGAGTCCAACATGAAAATTAGCAATAGCCGCTAACTGTACCCTGATAGTGGCCGATGATGACCCCGAATGAAAAAGCTCCGCCAGGAAGTCTAGAACCTCATGAAGGGGTGCATGGAAAGGATCTAAGGATCTAGTTTGTGCCCAGTGTGAAAAACGCTTCCATTTACTCGCATAAGTCTTCCTAGTATTGGACTTATGGGAAGCCAGAATGATCTCACGAACAGGAGGAGAAATAAAGGGAAGCCTGGCTATGGCTGGAAGTGGAGCAACCAAGCTGTGACTTTGATCGAATGTAGAGACTGATGCAGCTTGCCCGTGAGGTGGGTCAACAGATCCGGAAGGGGTTCCAGATGCCAAGGCTGTTCCAGTAGGTATTTGTGCAAGAACGGGAACCAAACTTGTCGAGGCCAAAACGGGGCAATGAGGATCATTTTGGATCTCAATGCGGTTGCTTTCTGAATTAGTTGCGGAATCAGTGGAAAAGGAGGAAAGGCATAAAGCAGACCCCGGGGCCAAATGTGAACAAGAGCGTCTCTGAGGGGCTGGCCTGGTAGAGGGAAAAGTGTGAAGAAGTCGAGGCACTTGCTGTTTTGCGGAGTTGTGAAAAGGTCGCAGCAAGGCTGGCCCCACTTCCGAAAAATTCCGTCTACTACCGCTTGATTTAGAAACCACTCGTGAGGCATGAGGATAGTTCTGCTCAATCTGTCTGCTATGACGTTGGACCGGGGATGTGCGTTGCTATCAGAAACCGTTGAGATGAAATTGCCCATTGCCAAAGTCTGAGTGCTTCTCGACAGAGAGGGTAGGACTTTGTTCCGCCCTGCTTGTTTATGTACCACACCACAGACATATTGTCCGTTTGAATTGCTACAGTCCCCATGGGAAGAGAGCTTTGAAGGGCCTGCAACGTCAAAAGCACCACCCTCATCTCCAGGACATTTATGTGCAGGTGGCATTCTGACTGTTGCCAAGTGCCCTGGACGGTCCTGCCCTGATAATGCCCTCCCCACCCGATCAGGGAGGCATCCATTGTGACAGTGGCAACTGGAGGGGGGAGAACAAAAGGTCTGCCCTGAAAAAGCTGAGGGGACACCATCCACCAGGAGAGATGTTTCTTGCAAGATGGTGTTATCAAAATGTTGTGGGTCATTGGTAGCTGCTGAAAGGACCACTGAGAAAACAGCATCCACTGAAGGAGTCTCATGTGGAAGCGAGCTAATGGAAGTAGAAGAATCGCCGCCGCCATGAGGCCCAACACTTTCAGTACTAGCTTGACTTGGACTCTGCTGGTCTGAAACAGGAACTGAACATTCCGCCTTATGTCTGTCACTCTCTGAGGTGGTAATGTTGCAGACATTTCTGTGGTGTTTAATACAGCGCCTATAAAGTTTATACATTGACAAGGCGATAAGGAGGACTTTGCAAAATTTATAGAAATACCCAAGTTGTTGCAAAGATGGATAGTATAATCCCTGGCCATTATGAGATCCTGTTTGGTGGTAGCGGAAATGAGCCAGTCGTCTAAGTATGGAAATACCTGGAATCCTTTTTGTCTCAGGTGAGCCGTGACCACTGCCAAACATTTGGTGAACACCCGGGGGGCTGTGGTGAGACCAAAGGGCAGGGCTCTGAATTGAAAATGACTGACTCCCAGCCGGAAGCGGAGAAACCTCCTGGAGCGCCTGTGTATTTTTATGTGGTAGTACGCGTCTTGGAGGTCTAACGAACACATCCAGTTGTGTCTGCCCAAAAAGGGTAGAATGGACTGCAGTGTTACCATCCGAAATTTTGTCTTTAACACATAATTGTTTAACCTGCTGAAGTCCAAAATGGGTCTCCAATCTCCTGTCTTTTTTGGTACCAAAAATAATCTGGAGTAGATTCCGGATCCTAGCTGATCTTCTGGGACTGCCTGGATGACTCTCTTGTTTAACAGCTTTTTTATTTCTAGCTGAGCCTGACCCCTCTGCGCAGGTGGTACGTCTGGGTAGGGGTTTTGGCGGTTGTACCGGAGGGGAAGTGAGAGGAATTTTGTAACCCTTGGATATGATCTTCTGTACCCATGTGTCTTGAGTGATAGATTGCCAGGCTTCCGGGTACAGAGATAATCTTCCCCCGACTGCCTCCGAAGGCGGACAGTCGGGCAGCTTCTCAGGGATGCTGAAAGGGTTGGTCAGGGAAAGATTCCCTGGAACCCTGGTTTTGTGGACCCCCTCTGCCCCTGGGGCGGCGTCTGTTATTATGCCCCCCTCTGCCTCTAGGGGGAAATTCACCACGTGGGGCAGGCGCGGCTCCCTGTGGTTTGCGGAACCCCATCTTTCCACCCCTCTGTCCCTTAGGATAAGGTCTAGAAGGCGTGGAAAAACGGACTCCCACGGCAGAGAGAGTCTTACCATCTTGCTCGCATCTGGTGAGGGTATTCTTCACCTGAGGCCCGAACAATTCCGAACCATCAAAGGGGGTGTTGGTGAAGGATGCCTTGAAGGGGTCGGCAAAATTAGAGAGTCGCATCCAAGCATGGCGTCTCAACGCAACGCCTGTGCCAGCTGCCCTACTCGCTCCATCGGCTGCATAAGAGATTAGCCGCATGGAGGAGTTAACAATGGAGTTCAGGGTAGCCAGCTGAGAGTTTATTTTGTCCTTAAACCCTGCAGCAGAAGGATCCTGTACCGTTTCACCCAGCTCTGTGAGTAAGTCTCTTTGAAGGCGGGTGAAATGACATAAATAGTTCAGCGAATGCATAGAAAATGTCGCTGAAGCAAATGTCCGCTTGCCGTACCTGTCCATGGTCCTAGACTCTGTTAGGAGGATGAACAGGTACAGAAGGATCAGCTAATTCCTTCTTAGTGGCTGCTGCTACCACCATAGCATCAACTGAAACACCTTTGGTGAGAAAGGATTTGTCATCTGGTGCAGAAATAAATTTAGAAGGCGTCCTAGGGGTAGGTTCCATTGAATCAGGAGCTGCCCACGCCTTTCTAGCCACTACCTCCATTAGTGGGTCGAAAGAGGGAGACACCCAGGAGGTGGAAGGGCGAGATCCAAAAGCGTCAAGGTAAACCGACTCGTCCTCAGAAGGTTTGAGAGTGGACCAATTTTCCCTCTGCCTTAGGATCTCCAGGATGTCTGAAAAGGAGACATCCTCAGAGGGGGATCTGGGGGACCCTCTGACTCATCCAAGTCGGTGTCCGACGTGACAGACTCGGGGGAGTCTATGTGCTTCCTCTTGCACTTTCTTTTCCTAGGGGTTTCCCCTGAAACGTCAGGGGAACCCTCGGAAGAGGAGGAGATACCCAAAGTGGGTACCTTACGTTTTGGATCTCTGCTGTCGGGTATAGGAGGGTGGCCAGAGACCGTAACAGGCACTACAGAGGGAGGAGCCGCAGAACTTAACCTTGGAGTGGACACTGGGTCCAGCACACTCCTCATCACCTCAAAGGCTCCCCCATCAGACACCAAAGGTAGCTCCAGCTCCGAAGAGGCCGGAACCGCCCTCGGAGCCGACAGAGAAGGCTCAGAGAATGATGCCGGGGCCGAACTAACCAGAGCCGAAGCTCCGAGAGGGAGAGCGGGGTCGGACAAGGGTCCGATGCCACTCGCCCCCTCGGAGCAGACAGTGGAGTTTTGGCGCCCGGACCTCTCCATGGACAGAACTAATAATGAGGTCAGAGCCAACGACACCGGAGCCGAAGGAGGAGGTATCAGCTCCGACGTGGTCAAGGTCACGGATCTGACGAACTCCGGCTCCGAACTCGAGAGATGAGTCGGAGGAGGAATAGATAACTGTATCGAAGGAGCCACAGTCTGGTGAGATGGGCTCTGAAGCATTTGGGCCAGCGCCTGAGACTTTATGGGTCTACTGACCACCCTCTCGATGTCGTGATTGGAGAGCCTGGAAGACCTCGATGAATGAGTCCTATGACTCCGCTCCGATAGAAGGGGGGACCTCGGAGCCGATCTGACGGACTCTAAAGAAGGGGACCTAGAGCGCTTGTGCGCTAGGGTCGGCTCCGATGATGGTTTTGAAGTGGAACCCACTTTGCTCGCCTTGGAGCCAGCCGGAACCGAGGTCTGAGCCGTCTCGACAACACCAGCCCTCGGCTCAGAAGCTGGAGCCGAGGGTTTGGCGGTTTTTGATGACTTCCCCGAGCTGGACTTGGATGGGGAGTCATCAGGCTTTGACAAGCCCCTTAGAATAAGCTTGTTTCGCCTTTCCTGCAGGACTCTTGAACTAAATCCGTGACAAACGGAACAAGAGTCCTGCAGGTGTAAAGGCCCCAAGCAATAGACACAAGAAGTGTGACCGTCTGTCAGGGACATTTTCTGACAGCACGAGCCACACTTCTTGAATCCCGAGACCTTAACGTCTTTGGACATAGTCCTAAGACAGTCACACAATCAGCACACACACTCACTCACTTACACACAAGGGGGAGATGAGGGGACTGATTAAAAGAACAACACACACACACACACACACACACACACACGTGAGTAAAAGGAAAAAACTAAGGCCAGAAGGCCTGATTATAAAAGTTAACTACAGGGGTGGGTAGGGCTTACGAAACAAACTCTATAAAGTAAAAAATCGATGGGGAACAAAAGTAGGGAATATAGCCTAATAACTATCTCAAAAAATTAGAAATTCGTTGAAAAAAATCCTTTATTGACCTGAGCCGGTGAAAAAGCAACCTCGCAGCGAAGCGACAAACGAGATCTGGGGAGTTAGCGCATGGTATTGTGGGATACAGGGCTGTCTTGAGCTGGTAAAAATAGCTCTCGAGCTATAATATAGGCCGAGTCGGAGCAGAGGATTGGCTCCGAACCCATCCAGCAAGAATGAAGGCGAGAATGACAACTTAACATTATATATATATATATATATATATATATATATATATATATATATATATCAAAAAATAATCCCAATAAAAGAGGGTCTAAGACTAAACTACAATAACTAGAAAACGCACCAAGCTATTCAATAACAGCAATTGTACAACCCTAATAAAAGCCACAGGGCTGAATAAAATACAATTGCAACTAACAGCTGAAAAAGAAGTATTAATGCCCTAATAAAAAACGGGCTACGGATTAAAGCAGAAAGGATAGGGAGCAGAGTTATTTTAATTAACTAGTCTCAATATTTATAAATAGGCCTAGAAATAAATGGCCTCAAGAAAAAGAAGAAAAAAGACTCTAAACTAATTATCACCATCAAAAGAGGCAAGTGTCTGAAGTACCTAAGTGTAACCTAATGACTAACAACTATGAAACATTTTTTATATAGAAAAATACCGAATATTTTCTAAAACTGGCCAGAGCTGTACAATGAACACCCAATTTGTTGCAGTGGCAAACGAGAGCTGAGGTAAGCACTATTACATAATGGAATAGGGAGTAGGCCACGAGCTGTTTGAAGACCTCGAGTTTTATCATTTGGCCAAGTCGGCTCCGAACCCATCACTGAGAATGAAGGCGAGATAGAACAACTTCACATGAACTATTTTCCTCCGACTCAGACTCCCAATTCCCCAGAGTAGAAAGCATGGAGGCATAACCCACACCACTTACTGTACATCAGAGTCTAACTCGGAATATGAAGGAGACGGGGAACATTTTCTTTTTGACTGTGGAGAAAACCCTGATTGCAGGAACTTAAAAGCTTTAAATAACCCTTTGGTAAAAGAAAATCATTCTTGTTTAACATCCTTTGATCCACAGCAGACCTATAGTTAAGCTTATGCATCTTCTTACTGGGAGTCTCTAAGAAAAAGAGTAACTTGACGTATGGTCATCTCCTAGAGTGTCTAGTTCCTCAGTCCAGCTCTGGTAAAAGTTGAACACACAACCTTTTCTTCTATCCTGGCAAATGCGGTTCTTCCCTGCCTTAAGTGGATGTCTATGCAACATTGAAGGCTGTATTTCTATCACTGACTTTGCAAGCAGCAAAGCCAGAGAAGTATGGAGAAGACAAAGGACAGTCCGAGTGCTTAGATATGGCCATGCCAGAGACACCCATCGAATGTCAAGGGAGAGAGGGTATTGGAATGGAAGCCAAAGCCTCTCTGGAGACTTTTCTTAGGGACTAGAGTACAGACACCAGAGGAACTTTAAGTTTTGAGCACTTAAGTTTTTGTTTTTCTAAGTGTATTAGTAAACTATGTCAGCTTTTAAGAGTTACAAAAATAAAAGCTTTACACATGAAAAAGGACTGAATGTCATGTTTCCCTACCAAGCCAAAAAAAGAAGAGACGTGCTAATCTTTATAGGGGAATCTGGTGGCTGCATGAACACTTCCCCTTTCTCTCAGACATAAATCGCAAAACAAGTACAGTCCCCTCCACTTAAAAAAAAAAAAAAAAAAAAAAAAAAAAAAAAAAAAAAATAGTAAAGAAGTCCCCTTATCTGCCAGTTTAAAAAAAACACTAGCCAACAACCAAACCTACAAAGATGCAGCAAAGAGAGAGCGAGAGAGAGTTTTATTGGCATCTTCGATGGCAGGAAACTTCTGAAATTTGGCATCCATACACTTATTTTTACACCACCTCACTCTCAAACTGGAAACAGCATACAAACTTCTGGAAGGTGCTCAAAAGATATGGAGGGTGATTGGGCATCTGATCCTTGGGAGGACATGCCTCATACAGCTTAGACTATAGCAAAAGTGACTTAATGATAAGAATATACATTTATGGATACATAAGATGAAGTATTTGGGTGAATGGATTAAAAAGAATTTTGCTATGACAGATAGGATATGTAAAAGGGACTAAAGAGATAATAAAAAAAATGAGAAGCTGGAAGGTCTTGATTATGGACATGATTAGTAAGATAAAAGAAGTGAAATGTTTTTAAACCTTTTAGTTTTACATACAGGTCAGGCATATTATCAACCAGTAGAGATGCTGTGGAAAATATTTAATAGTTAAAGGAATTTATTTGGGAGGAAAGAGGGCAAGAGTTAAATGGGAAAAGTGGATCATCCCCATACAGGATAGTTTAGAATTACCTGATTTGAAGGGAAAATTTAGAGCTACACAGTTAAGACTCAAAGACGAAAAACAGAACGTTATATATCAAAGTGGAAAAGGATGAAAATGAAACATTTGGAAGTTTGAGAAATAAGGAGAGTGTCAAATTTTTGATGCAGGCCCTTAAGTAGCAGAAAGTGTTCAAAGAACCTGGTCAAAATACAATGGAGAACGGAGATTTTGCCAATAAGGATGACTGCAAGCAGGGGTAAAGAAAATAACCAAGAGGAGGGCTGGAATTTGCTGGAGGGAATTTGCAAAGGAAACAAAGTATTGAGAGCAAATAAGACAGGGAACTAACAGGGTGTAATGAGGCCAAGCAAAAGTTTGGACTACAGGTTAAAGATTGCCTTTCTACCAGTGTAGGCAAGGGAAAAGGGATAGAGGAGTGCAAAGTGAAAGACTCTTTTCTGCTAGTATTTTTAGTGGAGTTGAGAACAGAAGCTGCTGTTAAAAAAGGAATAATTAGTAGGCCATATAAAACACTGCATAACTATAAGAATCAACCAAGTCTACAAAAAATAGGAAAAGAGACTGGAAAGGCAGTTTATAAAGTAACAATAAAAGGACATCTGTATAGCTCTCAAGTATGCAATTAAGTCCAGAAGGTTTAAGAGTTTTGCTAAGAATGGTTTACATTAGTATATTTATATCCCGAGTAGATTTTAGAGAATTTTAAATGCTAAAGGTATGATGGGAAAGAGAGTAGTAATTGGACGTTATGTTTCTTGGAAGGGTAACAAGGTCGCAGATTTTAGAAATTCCATACAAAGTACTTTGTCAGAAATGTTGGGGGAGAAAATAGTTGTAACTAAAGAAAAGTAGCTGTGTAAAACCTTACTTTCACTGTAGATATCCTTCTTTTCACTGCTGCAGTACTCATAACCAGTGGCATCCCCTGCTAAGGACAGCCACATGTCCGGCCATTATACAAAAGTCTCTAACTCTTACCAGTGTCATACGTCAGATGCATGCTCCCTGTTTCAGCACAGGGCATACAGGTGACATATAGCTGCTTCAAACACAGAAATGAAGTGTCCCAGAACTACTACCACCCCAGGAGAAAAAAGAACATGTGCATCCAGGGAAACAGGAGATGCCAAAGGAGAAAGGCAAAGACCTATCGGCCAGTAAGATGCTCCCACCAGAAAAAGGGAAGAAAAAAGGGTCAGGGGGTAAGGAGGAGGGAATGAAAACTGCAACAGTGAAGAGAAGGACATCTACTGTTATGGTTATGATTTAAAAAAAAACTGTACTACCTCCTTCCATACCACTGTTACAGTATTCATAACCAACGGTAGAGTACAAAAGCTGTTGAAGGCAATGGGAGGGCAAACCCTCCACAAACCCATGAAGTGAAGCCTTGGTGAAACCCTCCCTCGTTCTAGAAATGGCATAGTGAAGGGGTGCACAGAAGACTTCAAGGATGGAAATGGTGTTCAAGCCTTTGAAGAAAGCCCCAGAGGAGGCCACTGCCCTGGTAAAATGGGCCCACACAGAGGCAGAAAGCGGTTTACCATGAAAGGAATAACAAAAGGAAATGGCTTTTGAAATCCTGGAGGAGATGGTTTGCTCAAAAACTGCCAAACCAAACATCCTGGTATAAAAGGAAACAAAATGTTGCATATGTTTGTGTATGGCCTTTGTCTTGTCTAAATAATACCCGAGCAGTCTATGAAGATTATGAAGATCCAAGGTGTGTAGAACCTTCTCACTAACAGATTTTGGAGAAGGAAAACAGGAAGGAAGCTGGAGAGACTGATTAAGGGACAACTCACTGACCACCTTTGGGCATAAGAGAGACACTCCATCCCTGTGAAAAAATCAAAATAGGAGAAACCGCAATCAGGGCTTGGAGTTCAGAAACTCTCTTGGCAGAGGTGAGAGCAACCAATAAAACAGTCTTCCAGATGCAGTGTTGTAAAGAAGCAGCAGGCTCAAAAGGAGCCTGGGTCAGTTTCTCAAGAACAAAATTAAGGTCCCATGAGGGTGGGAGGAATAGGCTTTCTCTGAGGCCTAATATGGAAGACACCTTTCAGTAATAGCTTTTAACCTCAAAATCGAGGGGCCTACGGTGGATTTGAAGGCAGACATGCAGAAGTACTGACAGGTGTGCTTTGCCAGAAGAATATGTCAAAGACAGCATGAAGCAGCTCACAAGTAAGACAGAACCAAAGCAACTCACCATTGAAAAGAGATCCTGGTGAAGCTTAAGACACCAAATAGAAAACTTCTTCCATTTAGACATATAGGATTTTCTGGTACTGGGTGTCCTAGGCCTGAAGGAGCAGGTGTGGACAGAAGAGGGTGAAGGTGTGACTCATTGTTTATGTGTAAGAAGAGCCATTCAGTGAGGTAAATTCTGATGACTGCTCTTGGCCAGATGAAAGAAATGGGGGAACCGGTGCCGTCTGGGCAAAAGGGAGTCACCAACAAGATTCTTGTAGAGCCCTGTCTGCTCTTGTGTAGGACCCTGGGGAGACAAGGAAGAGGAGGAAAAGCATAAAGGAACATTCCCTTCCAGGAAAAAGACATATGCCTTCCAAGTCAGAGGACTCAGGATTCTGGAACGGAAGTGAGGAAGCTTCTTGTTCAAAGGGCATGCAGAAAGATCCACTCGAATATCCCACCGATGAACAATGTCCAGAAATAACTCTCTGTAAAGCATCCATTTGTGAGGTTGTGCCCTGCCCCTGCTCACAGTGTCTGCCACCAGGTTTTATTCTAAAGGAATGTAAACCACGTGAAGAAAAAACTGCAGCTGGATGCCTACGGCCTGAAGAGCTAGTCTGCAAAGAACATAAGATCTTGTGCCCCCCTGCTTGCTGATGTAAACATGACTGTAGAGTTGTTCGTACAAACCCTTACAGGGCCTGGGGAATAAAGGGAATGGAAATCCTGTTAAGCAAGAATAAGTGCCTGCATGTCTTTGATGTTGACATGATCCAGTTTCAGTGAAGGGGGGAAGAGACCCTGAACCTTCATATTGCAGGAGAAAGCCCCCCACCCCCACCCCTGATCTGAAGCACCTGTAAAGAGTTCCTGAGATGGTGAAGGAGGCTGAACAGGAATGCCTGGGTTGAGGAACATGTGCTGAATCCACCAATGAATCTCTAGTTGAAAACAAGGGAATTGGGAACTCCACAGGATGTCAATGCTTAAGCCACACCGTCCACAGGTACTACTGAAACATCCTCATATGAAGCTTGGCAAATGGGAGCACTGGAATGGTTGAGGCCATGAATCCCCAGAGCCCTCAGAAATTCCCTGGCAGGCATGAGAAGCAGAGGAAGCAAGGACTGGAAGTAGGTTGTTAGAGACAGAACCTTGAGTGCAGGCAGAGATGCCAGCATTGGAACAAATTGGATCCTGCAACCCAGACAAATGTAATCCTAAGAGGGGGACAGGACAGACTTCTGGAGATTAATACTGAAACCCAGACTGTGCAAAAGGAGTCAGGTACAGTGCATGTCCTGCAGAAGCTTGGAAAGAGAGGGAGCCTGAAGAAGCAGGTCTTCAAGATAAGGAAATATTTGTACTCTGAAGTGTGCAGGAAGCTATGACTGGAGCCAGACACTTGGTAAATACCCTTAAGGTGAGACCAAAGAGCAAAGCAAAAACCTGAAAATGAGACGTAAAAAAACAAACGTAAAAACTTCCTGAATAGAGAGTGAAAGACAGGTGTCCTTCAGATCCAGAGAAACCAAAAGACCTTGGGGTAGCAAGAGAGAAAACTGTGTTTGAAGAGAAAGCATCCTGAAGGTGGGTAACTCGAGAAAAGTATTTATGGATGAAAGGTCTAGAACAGGCTTCAAAGACCCATTCCTTTCTGGGGATCAGAAATATCCTGGAATAAAACCTGTACCCCTTAGGGCCTCTGCAACAGGCTGAATTGTGCCTTGATCCAGTAGACCCTACAGTACCTTTGAAAAATGAGAAAGTTGGTCTGAAGGGAGTTGGGAGATGCCCGAAAAGAGGGAAAAGGATTTCCAGACCATAAAGTAGACTTGTCAGATAACTGACAGAACCCAGGAGTCTGAAGTAATCTGTTGCCAACAAGGAGTGATCCAAAGTCTGAGAGACAAGGGAACCTGGCCATTGGGAATGGAGAGCAGAATGACAAATGGAAGCAGACTTGTCTTGTCCTGAAAAGAAGATGTTTGAGGTCTAGGCATCTTAGTGGTTTGTCAGACAAAGCATGACTAGGAACTTTCTTACTTTTAGAGGGCTGACAAGGCTGTCTATGAACAAAAGCAGGATACTTTCTCTGAAACTAAGGAATGGGAGAGACAAAAATCTGCTTAAGAGACATTGTGACCTTGCCTTGGTTTTGTAAGGTCTTAAATAAATCAGCCATTGGAGTATCAAAAGGATTTTGATTATCCAAAGGAGCATCAAGAAGCTTTGCCTCAACAGTATCAGGCAAAGCCTGAAGATAAAGCCAAGAATAGCATCTCATGACAGATGCTAAAGCAGCAGCTCTATAGGCTGTATCAACATCATCACAATTACACTTGATGGACGAGCTACCCGAGAAGTGGAACTCACTAATAATAGAGCAGTAGACAGCCTCAGAATCAGGCCAAATAAATAAAATATACCTGGTCACATGAGTTAGACAGACTATGGAATGAAATGCTAGTGTGGCAGAAGTATAGACAGCCTCTCCATAGCTCAATTATCCTTGTACAAGGGAAGAAGCTTTGAAGAAGGCAACAGAAGCAGAGACCACATCTGGGTCAGAAAAGGGACACAAAGAAACTTGAAAACCTATGGCACTTTATAAAAGTGGTCAAGCTTCTTTGGGACAGATGGCTGGGAATCAGGAGCTAAGAAAGCAGCTGAAAACCCAAGACAGGGTGAACAGCCATAGGCTTAGGGGAGTCCATCTGCAATAACTCATAATACCTTTTCTGGAAGTCAGAAACCTATGAGCAGTCCCACTTAAAATGCTCCATCATGCAAACCACTACATCCCCAAAGGACATTTCCTCTGAAGGTTAGCCAGGGCTTAAGGACTCCTCCTCCTAAGAGCCATAATCCAAAGGTGATGGCATCTGGGAGGAATAGGCCAAAGCATCCTCATCAGAGTTTGATTCCACACAGAAGAATCAGGCCCCCTAGATGTTTCGGGGTAGAAGACCAAGAAGCAGCAGGAAGAGAAACCCCTACAGAGGTCTCGAGGACATCAAAGCATTAAACAAGCCCCGAGTAAAATTTTGCCACTCAAATTGGGGATCCTTAACAGTGGGGAAGAATAGGCTTAGTAGCTTAGTCTTCTGTCTATTGTTAAGGTGACATTGGCTTTAACCAACCTCAGTGGCTCAGAACCCTGCCTCAACACAATCAGGCTATCAGGAACTTACTCTCTAAGATCTGGTGAATCCCCTAGGATCCTCAGATATAAACCATGGGTTCCCCCTTCACGTCCACAGCAGATAATTGCGGAGCTTCAGAGGACATGCAAGAAAAATAAAAAGTGAAGAAAGACTGCTACAAAGTGTCTTCTGTACAAAAACAGCACTGAGTGTGGTCGTGAGAAGCGCCTAGACAAAACAAACACTTGTGATGATCCTTATGGGAAATCTGCTTCCCACACTGACATTTCCCTTTCTTAGATGATTTGAACTCTCAAAATACAATAAAAAAGAATGAAAAGGAACCCCAACAGGGCATTTATCTGAAGGAGGCTTGGTATATCCAGCATAGAAAAGAGGGTTCAGACAGATGTTCAACTATTACATTCGGACTGGTGGCAAAAAGAAATTCTGAGCTTGGAGAGTCTGTATGTCACCTTATGCATTACACTGACACGAGGAGCATTCACCTGACATAAATCACTGGTAAAAGTTAGTAGCTTTGGTATACTGGCCAGACATAGGGCTATCCCTGGCAGTAGATCCCACTGGTTATGAATTCTGCAACAGTGATATGGTACGACATCTACTCTTTCCAACTGGGACAAAGGATCCAAACTGCCCAGAAAAGTAAGGACTTCACTATGTTTACTGGTTATTAGTGGTCAAAAATTCAATTACAAGAAAAAGGTATTCAAAATCTAAACCAAATGGAATTGTAGAACCAATATACGCAGAATAATGCTTAGCGGGAAGACAGGAGTGGGGTTTAAGGGAAGACAGGCATTGAACAAATTGTTACAAAGAAAACACACAAGTATACTGCATGAAAATAATGAAGTCACTATGGTTTCTTTTCTATTAACATATGCGTACCTACATCCTCGTGTAAATTGTGATTTACTTAGTTAAGGCATTGAAAAATGCACATTATCAAATTATTCTTTTCCTGATGTGGCTACACACATTTCTGTATGGGGAAGTATGCTAATGAAGCAAGTAAAACAGACTGTAATGTCTTACGAGATGAAGAAAAACTTTCCAAACAAAACCTGAAAGCATCACTTAACAAATTTTATTACTCTCACTCCAAGATTGCTGTAACTCACAGAAACAAATACTCAAATATATACTGTAATGTTTACTTTCTGCTTTTTCAGAGTTTGTGCAATCCTAGAGTGAAAATAAAAAGTATCATATGTGGAGAATGGGGGGAGGGGGGGGTGATGTCCCTCTGCAAAAAAACTACAATATAAAACTGTTTGTTAATACTCTTAACGTGTCATGCAATGCTTTTCAAAATAAGACCCACTTTTCTCTCTCATCAACATAGCATGTTCTGTAACAATGTACACCTCCTGGTAGTCACAAATAAGAAGTTATGTCTTACCATAACATTCCAGGTTAGTTGTCTTCTTCTCGCCTTCTTTCTTGCTGGATGGGTTTGGAGCCGAACCTCGGCTCCGACTCGGCCGAATACTAAAGTTCGAGAGCTATTTTTACCGGCACGAGGCTATCCTATGTCCCATAATGCTAGGCGAAATATGCCCAGATCTCGTTTGATAGCTAACACTATGGACAGATATGTCCCACCACTAGAAAAAGATAAAACTAAGAGCTATGTAGAACTATAAACCCTACAGCCTGTTTGTCACTAGGGCTACCAAAGGGGAAGAAGAGCTCTAGCTGAAGGGATAATCCTGGTGACAAGGAAAATCTCACCCAATACTCTAGGTCTTTTCCAGGCTAGGGGGATGGAGAGTGGGACGCAAGAAAGAAGGGGAGAAGAAGACAACTAACATGGAACGTTACGGTAAGTACATAACTTCTTAATGTTAAGTTGTCAATCTCACCTTCATTCTTGCTGGATGGGACAGCGTACCTAGCACCTTAGTCCCGGGTGGCTCAATGGAACAGACTCTTGAGTACAGTGGAACCAAAATCAGCCCTATTTCTGGAGGCAATATCCAGTTTGTAATGAGAGATGAAGGTATGAGGAGAGGCCCATGTGGCCGCTGCACAAATAGAATCCATAGGTAATCTCGCTTGAAAAGCAACTGAGGAAGCTAATGCTCTAGTTGAGTGAGCTCTAGGCTTGGTAGGGAGTTCCTTATGCCTCAATTGATAGGTTAGAGAGATGAGAGGTGAACCATATTGACAAGGTCACTTTAGAAACCGGAAGGCCCTGCTTCCCTTCAACGTAAGATAAGAAGAGTTGCTCTGATTTTCTCGTTGGCTTGGTTCTTTCCAGATAGAAACGTAGTTGCCTGTGGACATCCAAACAATGTAATCTTCTCTCAACTCTATCAGTGTAATTTGGAAAGAAAACTGGGAGATCAATGGTCCGATTCAGATTTTTTTCTGAGAGTACCTTAGGTAAGAAGGATGGATTTGTCCTAAGAGCCACTCTATCTTTGTGAAAAACAAGATAAGGGGGGGCACACAGAAAGTGCTTGTAGTTCCGAAACCCTTCTGGCTGAGGTAATAGCTACCAAGAAAAGTGTTTTCTACGAGAGCAGTTTTAACGAGCAGGAGGCAGCAGGCTCAAAAGGAGGTAGAATTAAAGACGACAGTGCCAAATTTAGATCCCACGGTGGAGGAGGGTCTTTGACTGGGGGCCTAAGTAATAGGGTACCCTTCAGAAAGGCTTTGCAGAGCTTGTGGGACATAATACTAGACTCTGACAAGCCAACATGGAAATTTGCAATAGCCGCCAACTGGACTTTGATAGTGGCTGAAGAGGAACCTTTTTGAAAGAGTTCCGCTAGAAAATCTAGAACTGTTTGGACAGGGGCAGTAAAGGGATCAAGTTGGTTCTTTTCTGCCCAAATACAGAAACATTTCCATTTACTTGCGTACGTCCTTCTGGTGTTAGACTTGCGAGAGGCAAGGATAATCTAACGTACTGACGGAGAGATTAAGGGAAGTCTGGCTAGGGTTGGAAGTGGAGCAACCAAGCTGTGAGGTTGAGAGATGACAGGGATTGGTGCAGCCTGCCCGACTGATGGGTCAGAAGGTCTGGCACAGGGTCCAGATGCCAGGGCTGCTCCAGTAGATGACGTTGTAGGAACGGAAACCAGACTTGTCGGGGCCAGTAAGGGGCAATGAGGATCATCCTGGATCTCAAGGCAGTAGCTTTCTGGACTAAGAGTGATTACGGGAAAGGGGGGGGGGGAAGCATAAAGGAGACCCCTGGGCCAATCGTGGACTACAGCGTCCCTGGGAGAGAGGCCCGGAAGAGGGAAGAGGGTGAAGAAGTCTTGACACTTGCTGTTTTGAGGGGTTGCGAAAAGGTCGCAGCAAGGCTGACCCCACTTTCTGAAGATTTGGTCCACTACTAGTTGGTTGAGAGACCACTCGTAGGGCATGACAATGTCCCTGCTCAGCCTGTCTGCTATGACATTGGACTTTCCGGGAATGTGTTTTGCTACCAGAAACCGCTGAGAAGAGATCGCCCATTGCCAGAGTCTGAGCGCTTCCTGACAAAGAGGATAGGACCTGGTTCTGCTCTGTTTGTTGATGTACCATACTACAGACATATTGTCTGTCTGTATTGCAATCGTCCCAGTGGGAAGAGAGTTCTGGAGGGTCTGCAACGCCAACAGCACCGCTCTCATCTCCAGGGCATTGATGTGCAATTGGCACTCGAAGGGTTGCCATGTGCCTTGGACTGTCCTGCCCTGAAAATGCCCCCCCCCACCCGATCAGGGAGGCGTCCGTTGTCACGGTGGCAACTGGAGGGGGGAGAACAACCGGTCTGCCTTAAAGCACCTGGGGTGAGTCCATCCACCAAGATAGGTGTCGTTTGCAAGACTGAGTGATGAGAATCTTGTGTGACATGGGAAGCTGCTGAAAGGACCATTGGGAAAAAAGCATCCACTGTAGTATCCGCATATGAAAACGAGCTAGGGGGAGCAAGGTGATTGTTGCAGCCATCAAACCAAGCGTTTTCAGTACAAACCTGGCTTGGACCCTGTCCTCTTGTAGCAGGACTTGAACATGACTGCGAATGTAGTATACTCTTTGCGTAGGAAGTTTTTCTGACAACTCTACCGTGTTAAACACGGCACCTATGAAGGTAATATGCTGACAAGGCGACAAGTCAGATTTTTCTAAATTTATAGAGATGCCTAGCGCTTTGCAGGTTTGTACAGCGTAATCCCTGGCTTGAAGATGCTGATGCCTGGTGGTGGCAGTAAGGAGCCAGTCGTCCAAATATGAAAACACCTGGAATCCTCGACGTCTCAAGTGAGCCGCAACCACTGCCATGCATTTGGTAAACACCCTGGGGGCTGTGGTGAGGCCAAAGGGCAGGGCTCTGAATTGGTAGTGACTGGCTCCCAGCCGGAAGTGGAGAAACCTCCTGTAGCGCCTGTTCATTTTGATATAGTAGTACGCATCCTGAAGGTCTATAGAGCACATCCAATTGTCCTGACCCAGAAAGGGAAGAATGGACTGTAGCGTGACCATCCGGAATTTTGTTCTTTGAACCCATTTGTTCAGTCTGCTGAGATCCAAAAAAGGTCTCCAGTCCCCTGTCTTTTTTGGTACCAAAAAGAATTTGGAGTAGATTCCGGATCCTTGTTGGTCTGCTGGGACTGGTTGGATGGCTCTTTTTAAAAGCAGCTTTGAAATTTCTAGTGCTGCTTGGTCTCTCAGACCGGGTGGAACATCTGGAAGAGGCCCTTTTGGTTGATGTGGGGGGTGGATAAATGGGATTTTGTAGCCCTCGGATATGATCGACCGTACCCATCTGTCCTGCGTAAAGGAGAACCAAGCTTCTGGGTACAGCGAAAGTCTTCCCCCGACTGCCTCCGAAGGTGGACAGTCGGGCAGCTCCTCAGGGGTGCTGAAAGGGTTTGTCAGAGAAAGATTCTCTGCTACCCTGATTCTGCGGACCCTCCCTGCCCCTAGGGCGGCGTCTGTTATTGTTTCCTCCTCTGCCTCTAGAGGGAAGCTCACCACGTGCGTCCGGCAGAACTCCCTGAGGTTTGCAGAACCACATTTTCCTGCCCTTTTGACCCTTAGGATACGGTCTAGAAGGGGCGGAAAAATGGACTCCCATGGCAGAGAGAGTCTTGCCTTCTTGTTCGCACCTGGTTAAGGTATCCTTCACTTGAGGTCCAAAAAGAGCAGAACCATCAAAGGGGGTGTTAGTGAATGACGCCTTGAAGGGGTCAGCAAAATTGCAGGGCCGCATCCAGGCTTGTCTCCTTAGAGCAACTCCCGTACCTGCGGCTCTACTCGCTCCATCGGCTGCATAAGAGATGAGCCGCATGGAACAGTTGATGATGGGTCCCTAGCTGGGAGTTGATCTTTTCCCGAGACCCCACAGCTGTTGGGTCCTGCAACGTTTCACCCAGTTCCTTGAGAAGGTCCCTCTGAAGTCGGGTGAAATGGCATAAATAATTCAGCGACCACATAGCAAAGGTCGCGGAGGAAAAAAATCCGCTTGCCCTACCTATCCATCGTCCTAGATTCCTTATTAGGAGGATGGACAGGTACTGAAGGGTCAGCCAACTCCTTCTTAGTGGCTGCCGCCACCACCATGGCATCCACGGGGATACCCTTGGAAAGAAACTGCTTATCTGTGGAAGCAGTAATAAATTTTGTGGGCCTCCGGGAAGTTGGTTCCATAGTATCCGGAGCCGTCCACGCCTTCTGAGCCACTACCTTCCATAAGTGGGTCGAAAGGCGGGGACACCCAGGAGGTGGAAGGGCGAGAACCAAAGGCATCCAGGTACACCGACTCGTCCTCGGCTGGGTTAAGGGCAGACCAGTTCCCCCTCTGTTTGAGGATCTCTAAGATGTCCGAGAAGGAGACATCCTCAGAGGGGGACTTTGGGGACCCTTCCGAATCATCCAGGTCGGTGTCAGATGTCACTGACTCAGGAGAGTTAACATGTTTCCTCTTACATGTCCTCTTCCGAGGGGGCTCCCCCGCAGGGTCAGGGGAGGCGTTGGAAGAGGAAGAAATGCCCAATGGGGCAGCCTGGAGCGTCGGTTCTCCTCGTTTGGGGTCAGGAGGGTAGGCAGGGGTCGAAGCAGGCACCGTGGAGGGAGGGGCCGAGGAGGCCAACCGTGGTGCTGGTATAGGAGCCAGCACGCTCCTAATCACCTCAAAGGCACCCCTGTCAGGCAGGGAAGAAGGACCCAACTCCGAGGAGATGAGAACTCCCCCCGGCACCGAGAGGGACGGCTCCGAGGCCGATGTCGGGGCCAAACTCACCTGCGCCGAGACTCCGAGAGGGAGAGCGGAGTCGGACAAGGGTCCGATGCCACTCGCCCCCTCGGTGCCGACGAGAGAGTCTCAGCGCCCGGATCCCTCCAAGAACGGAGCCAAGGACGGGATCGGAGCCGACGAAGGAACCAACAACAGGGGGATTGGTTCCGACACCCCCACAGTACTAACCTCGACGACCTCCGGCTCTCAACTCAGCAGGGTAGTCGGAGGAGGAACTTGAGTGGGTGTAGGGGTAGCCCCTGTCTGTTGAGACGGGCTATGTAGCAACTGTGCCAGTGCCTGCGACTTTAAATGCCGGCTGACTACCCTCTCGAGGTCATGGTCCGAAAGCTTGGAAGACCTAGAGGAATGAGATCTATGGCTCCACTCCGACAAGAGTGGAGACTTCAGAGCTGATCTAACAGACTCGAGAGATGGAGACCTAGAGCGCTTTCTGCTCGGGGACGGCTCCGATACTAAAGTCGGAGCCGACTGAGGTCTAGATGCCTTGGTTCCTGCCGGAACCGACGAGGCAGCAAGAGCACCGCTCGGCGCCGGCTCCGAACATGGAGCCGATGATTTGGCGGGCTTTGAAGGTTTCCCAGCCGAGGTCTTAGCCGGGGAATCTTCAGGCTTTAACAAGTCTAGTTATAGTCTATAGTAGGAGCCATTGAATTGAATGAATTAAAGTGGATCCTAATTCTCAGGGCCCATATAGAACCTGGTTTGAATTCTGCCCTTAGTATTAGACCTGCACTCTTATAAATATTTATTGGTGGCTTATATTATCACAATACTCATTTATTCTCACTGCACCCCTCCCCTCCCCCCTCCTTTCCCTCCCCCCCCTCCCCCCCTCCTTCTTCCCTCCCTTTTTCCTTCCTTTCCCTTCAACCCCCCCACCTCCCCCCCTTCCCCTCCTTCTTCCCTCCCTCTTTCCTTTCTTTCCCTTCCTCTCCCCCCCCCCTTTCATATACTCTTTCTATTAATATGATACAATTTGGTTATTTAAACTATGCTTTTCATAAATTAAATTATATATGTGGCCATTTGAATGAGTTTAAATATGATGGACATAAATTGAGGGGTCTTCGCTGCTCAGTTCCTGATGCTGCCTATACTTACATTATATATCCTTTGGATTTAGAGGCATTTCTAATCGTTTGTTAATAAGAGTAAGTGTTATTATTTTTAATGCCAAGTAAATATATGTTACTTTTTACTTATTGAATAAGCTTGTTATATGTAGAATAGTTATTCATATTATGATTGTTTTAAATCATGATGAGTTTTGTCAATGTGTTTTTTAAAATGTTTCTTAAAAAATTTTTGATTGCTCTAATTAGCTGTTAATTAGGGCGTATGCTCAGTATATAAGGACAAGGATTAACTTTGCTTAATGTAACCTGATGAAGCGCACTAGCTAAGTGCGTGAAAGCGCTTGTTTCTTCTCTCCAAATAAATTGTCTGTTTTATTTATTCGTGGTGGTTCCAGTGATTCGTTAATTATCATTGTTTTAACAAGTCTCTAAGTACGAGTTTGTTTCTGCGCTCCTGCAGGACTCTAGGGCTAAAAGCATGGCAGATGGAACAAGAGTCCTGCAGGTGCAGAGGGCCCAAACAATACACACAAGAAGTGTGGCCATCTGTCAGAGACATCTTCTGACAGCACGAGTCACACTTCTTGAAACCCGATACCTTAGTATCCTTAGACATACTGTAAAAATAAACACACAATACACTAAATTATAATAACAATTACTATAAAAGAGGGAACTACACTAACTAGAGGGACAGAATTCCACACACACACACAGAACAACCAGGGGAAACCTGTACTACAAGGGGAGGGTCAGAGGCCCAACCACCTTAAGGGTGGAGAAAAAGGGAGATTAGCAACTAAAAGAAGGGGGGAAAAACTAGTCGCTAACTACACTAATACTAAAGAGACAAAAAAGGATAAAAGACTGACTAAAAACTACCTCAAAAGTTATTAATAAAAATATACGACCTGGAGCCGGTGAAAACGCAACCTTGTAGCTAAGCGGCAAACGAGATCTGGGTATATTTCGCCTAGCATTATGGGACATTGGACAGCCTCGAGCCGGTAAAAATAGCTCTCGAGCTTTAGTATTCGGCCGAGTCAGAGCAGAGGTTCGGCTCCGAACCCATCCAGCAAGAATGAAGGCGAGACTGACAACTTAACATCAGTAGTTAAAAAAAAAAAAAAAAACACTTGTAAACTCTGCGCAGACACTACTCAGTATCAATGGAAATTTTTAGTTTTCGTCTACAGTTTAGTTTAAGACAAATTCAAATGTCTATTACCACAGCAGACTTCCATTAAAATAAATGTATTAGAAGAAATCTAAAGTTTTCTTTCACAGCTGTATCAGCTCTGCTGGCATTGCCTTGACTATGAGCCAGATGACCAGAGTTCAATTATCAATTACAGTGCGTGTTGAAGTTGGTGTGAGGGAAGGGAGAAGTGATGAATCTTTAATCACCATATTTTAAAGAACAGGCATAGGGCATGCACATTGAGCACATGCTTTATGTCCGAATACCTGCTGTGGCCTGGGGATTTCACAGAGGTGACCATTTACAAGGCGGGATTGGTTCTGCTTGGCTACATCATACACAACGACAACAACACATCACACAGGTCCACTGCACATGAACCCCTTGGACTGTTGTGGCACATGCAAAAGAGTTGGATTTCTAGGTCTGCCCACAAGCCTGTCAGTCAATAGAGCCATATGCAGCATGATGTCCACACCTGGCTGCTCAATTCCTCAGCTGTTGGGACACAGCTAGGCCTGCATTCACTGGGACCAGATTCCTTGAGGGACAGAGCAAGGACTTGTCCCAGAGGTATAATATAAAACTTACTATGTTCTGATGGCCTGCCAAGTAAAATAGCTGGAACTTGTGTAAAAAAGGTGACAGGCAACAGAGTCAGAATAAAGCTATGACTTAATGGCAGGACTGAAGTTAAGTAGTAGCTATACTGAAATTTTCTTTCAGAGTCATTCTGCATGCTTAAGAATAGCAAAAACATGTATTAAAGATTGTAGTCATTCAAGGAATTCTGTCTCGGCACTTTTCAGACTAACAGATTAAGATAAAATCAAAGACAGACAGTTCTTCACAAAAACTGCAACACAAACGTCAAAAAGCCATAGAGATGAGAAATCACTGGTAGCATGGCTAACACTAAAATGGACATCCCTCTGCATCAGTCAGGGGGGGTGGGGGCTAGTGATTATGCACGCATGCATGTAGTACACAGCATACCATTCTCGGCTTCTCAGTTGTGTTTCACTGTTATTTCATACACTGCTAGCCAATCTGAAATTTAGAATTGTGTCAGCATCCCAGGAAGGCTGCATAAGAAATGAGGGACACAAATATTATCTGCCTGGTAATCTAGTCTGCCATAAATGTGCTACTCAAATGTACTTTACTGGCCTATTTTTTTTTTTGTATATATGCTTCCTCCATCCACAGCCTGCCAACCATCAAGCTGACAGAATCAGACAAGTCCCCACTCATTTCCATACACTAGATATCTCCAGCATGGGGGTGAGAAGAGTCAGAAGGGATGGTCATTTAGGCAGCCATGAGGGCATTGTGCCTTTTCCAGCATCCCACCAAAGACAGCATAAGTTTACAGTCCTACTCCACACCCTGTGGGCAAGGACAGACAGGTCACCTTCATCACTGCAGGAAACACTATGCCCTCCCTATGTGAGGCAGCAAGCTCCTGTACACTCAGTCCATGAGATCTACCACCAAATGGCAGCATGGCGAGCCAAACGTTCACATCAAGGTTGCATTTGTATTTGTCACCACTCCTCACACGGAACAGAGTATTTCATGGCTAGCTTCATCCTCTCTCCCCTTTCAAATCTGACACTTGCTCAAGTGAATAAATGAACTCTGACCACCTGGAATACTGACACGGCTTTCTCTTTCCAAATCATCACAGCTGGCTGTCAGTTCTTATTTCTGTATCTTAAATCAACTATAACAAATGTTAGTCTTCATTTTCAAACTGCTTAAGTGAAAAGAATAGTTGCGTAAGAACTTACCATAACCTTAGATGTCCTTCTGTTCCATGTTGCAATATTCATAACTGTAGGGAGGCTGCTGCCTGCAGCACCAGACATCCGGCCAGTATACCAAAGTCTTAGGAGCAGGGGAATGTGTGACATTTGATGTAAAAGCCATAAACCGATGTTGGCTATAAAGGTGACATCTGCACGTACCCACTTCAGAATCGACTGCCACATACAGTAGTACCCCTGAAAGCAATGAAGAGGAAGGAGAAAGTTTTTCATACCCACATGTAAGATCAGGCCAAGGGATGCCTCATGGAGGTAAACGCCTGATGCTGAGGTTTGGTAGATGGAGAGAAATTTGTCCCCTCAGGTGGCTAAACAGGAAGAGAGGGGGTAGGAGGCTGGGACTGAATACTGCAACATGGAAGAGGAGGACATCTAAGGTCACCGTAAGTTCTTACGCAACTATTCTGTTCTTCTATTCTCGTGTTGCAGTATTCATAACTGTAGGGAGAGTACCAAAGCTTTAGGTATGAGCCTGGGAGGGAGGATGAGGTCCCTGGTCTATAAGGCCATGTAGAATAGACCTAGCAAACTCACTTCTGGCCCTAGAAGCCAAATCTGGTTTGTAATGTCTGGTAACGGTATGGACTGATGACTAGGTAGCCACTTCTAGGATAGAAGCGTAGTCTACCCCCCTAAAATAAGCAGCTGAGGAGCCAGCTGCCCTATTGGAATGAGCCCTCACACTTTCTGATAGGGCTTTACCACGAAAGGAGAAGCATGCAGAGATAGCCTTAGATATCCAAGAAGAGATGGTCTGTTTAGAAACTGCCTTCCCCAAGGCCCTTGGGTGAAAGGAGACAAACAGCTGTTCAGACAATCTAATGGGTTTAGTCTTGTTAAGATAATACACAAGTTGTCTGTGGACGACTAAGGAAGGAAGAGTTCTTTCAGAGGAACTGACAGGTTGAGGGAAGAAGACAGGAAAGTTAATGGTCTGATTCAAGAATAGTTCATTAACCACCTTAAGCATAAAGGAAGGGTTAGTCCTGAGGGAAACCCTGTCTTTATGGAAGATGAGGTAAGGAGGGATGCCATCAGGGCTTGAATTTCTGATAACCTCCTGGCAGATGTTAGGGCCACCAGCATACCTCTCAACCACTTAGCACAAGAAATCTGGACAAAGCCCGACAAAATGGGGGGACAAGGGCCCAAAAACAGGAACACATTTTAAATACTGCTCTTATAAACTTAGAAAGTTGTTAGCATAACAGAATTTGTGTTAACACACATTTTCTGAAGGGTATGAAGTCTGAAACTCAAACGCGTGTTACTATTTAGTGACTTTTATCATTAAATCATCCCACTGATTTGTCAAAAAAAAAAAACACTGTTTTATGAGGAACAGGCCAAAATATGAGAGAAAAATCTGGACAGACTGCGAAAATCTGTACAGTTGAGAGGTATGGCCACCAGCAGTACTGTTTTCCAGGTACAAAGCTTCAGTGAAGCAGAGTGGGCTGGCTCAAATGGCGGAAAGGTGAGTTTTTCCACGACAAAATTTAGGTCCCATGTAGAAGGAACTGGCTTACGAGGGGGTTTGATATGGAGGACCCCTTTCAGAAAGAGCTTAACCTCTATTCTAGATGCCAGATGAGATACCAAAGGAAGATGAGCTGAAATGGCAAACAAGTGGACTAGAACAGAAGAGTATGTCAGTCCCGAGTGTAGAAGCTCACACCAGTAAGAAAGGACCATATTTAAAGGGATCTGTTTTTTCTTATGAAACCACGTGGAGAACCTTTTCGATTTTGCCACATAATTTCTCCTGTTACTGGGTTTCCTGGCCTCCTGCAAGACATTGAGTATGTCCTCTGAGTATAGGTGCCTGAAGGGGTTCAGAACCCTATTGCCCATAGAGTGAGCTGAGATTGTTCACCTGAGGGTGCATTAGGGGCCACCTGCATTGTGCAAGAAGGTCTAGAAGGTGGGGTAACCTGTGGTGATTGCCCTTGGCTAAAAGGTGAAGGGGAAAACAATGCTGTCTTGGCCAGAAGGGAGTCACCAGCAGGATTTTTGGTTTGTCCCTCTGAAACTACAGGAGGACCTTCTAAATCAGTGTGAAGGGGGGAAAGGCATAAAGGTACATCCCCGCCCAAGAGAAAGAGAAGGCATCCACTTTCCAGTCCTGGGGATGTAGATCTCATACAAAACAGAGGCATCTGCCTGTTCTGGGAGGAGGCAAACAGGTCTGCCTGAGGAATTCCCCAGTTGTGTACAAGATCTATGAACACCACTCTGTGAAGTATCCATTCGTTAAGGGGGTGCAGAAGTTCTGCAGAGAGTGTCTGCCACTGCATTCTCTGCTGAAGGAGTGTATACCGCTTGCAGGTGACTACGCAGAATAGAAGCTAGAGACCAAATCTGTATGGCTAGGCTGCAAAGAGGCTAACACCTTGTCTGCCCCCCCAACACACTTGTTTATGTACCACAAGACATTGTCTGTGACTACTTTTAAGGTGCCTGGTAGGAGGACTGGTTGGAATATCTGCAGTGCTATGTAAAGGGCCCTCATCTCTTTGATGTTGATGGGGTCCCTTTGCCTGAGTGAAGACCACTCCCCCTGCACTTTGCTGAGTTTTTGCTGGTGTTGTAAAACTGCCCCACTACCCAGGTCTGAAGCATCTGTGAAGATTTGCTGTGAGGGTGGGGGTAACTGCAAGGGTATGCCCTGGTTGAGACTGATGGCTGTACTCCACCATTCCAACTCCTTTTTCAGGCATGGTAGTAAGGGGAGGGAGATATCCAGAGGATGAGAATATTGGTTCCAATGAGTCTTCTGGATCTTCCTCATGTTTAGCCTTGCCAGAGGAAGCATTGGTATCAAGGATGCTATGTGACCCAGGACTGTCCCAGGAATTCTCTGGCTGAGAGTGTTTGAAGAGAGAGAAGCTTCTGAAGGTAAAGAGTGAGGTTTTTTATCTTCTGGCAGGAAATAAAAGCTGCCATCTTGTTGGTTCTTTTCCTGCACCGTAGAAAGTCTAGGTCTTTTGTAGGGGTCAGGTGGGACTTCTCGTGGTTCAGAGTGAACCCCAGATCTGCCAGGTTCTGGTCACCAGGTGTAGGTGATGTTGCAGGGTGTGAAGGTCCTGGTGAAGTATTAACAGGTGGTCTATATATGGGTATACTTGAATGCCATGTGTTCTGTAGTGGGCAATTACTGGTGCCAGACACTTTGTGAACACCCTGGGAGCTGTGGAGAGCCCAAGAGGTAATGCAGAAAATTGAAAATGCAAGGAACCCACTGAAAAATGTAGGAATTTCCTGTAGCAGGGGTGAACAGGAATGTGAAGGTAGGTGTCCTTCAGCTCCAGGGATACCATAAAGGCCTGGTAGGAAATGAGGGGCAAAAGCAACTGCAAGGTGAGCATTCTGAAGGTATGAACCTTGAGATAAAGGTTAAGTACAGATAAATCCAGAATTGGTCTCCAAGGACCATCTTTTCTTGGGACCAGAAACATCCTTGAGTAAAATGTGGTGGGACCTTTTCTATGGTGCCCTGGGCCTGAAGTTGAAGCCAAAAAGACGAGAAAAAATGGAGCTGGCTTGAGGGGGGCTGGAGTATTCCCTGAAGGGGGGGGGGTTGAGCCCACCAAGTCATAAAATAACCTTTCTGAATTATGGAAAGGACCCAGGCTTCTGAGGTGATCTTTCGCCAGGAGGGTAGGGAGAGGGTGAGGCAAAGGAACAGGGGAGTGGAGAGAGATAGTGGGCTTGAGTCACAGTTGAGGGGTTCTGTCCTGGTCAGGCTGCCTCTGAAATGGAGTGTTGTTACCACAGGAAGGGGTTCTAGGAGTGGAATGTTTCCTAGTTTGCCTCCATCCTTTAGCCTGTGGTGGAGCAGAATGAGATGACTGTCTCCTAACAAAGGAAGTCCTTTGAGTGCAGTTTCTATGATACCTAGGAATAGGTGACATCAGTAAATGTTTTAAATTTTGCAACTCCTTTCCCTTTTCTTGCAGGGGTTTGAGGAGTTCTGCAGATGCTTCCCCAAAAAGGGCCTTATTATCCAGTGGTGCATCCAACAACTTGGTTTGTACATCCATAGGGAGAGGTTACAGTATATTTGCAGTACAGAGCCTAAAGCTGCAGATTTTGAAGAGAACACCACTCTAACGTAACTGCACTTAATGGAGTGCTGAGTCACCTGTGAGGCAGTGGAGAGAAGGGAGTTTAGTTGGGTCTTAGCAGGAGAGTCTGCTATATCAGGCATGAGGGCAGAAGCCTTAGAAAGTGTGTCTAGAGCAAACCTGGCCATGTGGGTTTGACAGTTTAGGGCTCTGATGGCAAGAATGAAAGATGTATAGACCTTTTTCCCTAGCCTATCCATAAACTTGCTGTCCTTGTCAATACGGAATAAAGAGGTAGAAGGCAGTTGTCTAGAGGATTTGTCAGCTGAGACTGCTATGACTGCAGGAGGATTCTTGAACAGGTACGGAGTATCCTGAGGAACTTTACAGAACTTGTCTGGGTATTTAGAAGCTGGGGGTTGAGAGACAGGGGCCTGTGAAGAAGCCAAAAAGGCATCTTGAAAGGCTGGAAGCAAGGGTGGGACTACAGATGGTGCGGGTTAATCCATCTGTAGTAATTCAAAATAACTCTTTTTTTTGATTGAGACATCTGAGGCTTGCCATTTGAAGTGTTCGCTCATGAGAGAGATGGTATCGCCAAAAGACAACTCTTCCCCTGGAAATTCAGGACTGTCAGAGTCCTCTTCCTCAGGGGTAATGAAGTACTTGGGGGATTCAATTTGACAGCAGTAAGTCAGGGAATCTTCAGGGGAAGAGTATTCTTCCTCTGACACTTCTAAGGCTTGCAAAGGAGTAGGAGCAGGTGGAGGTACCTGTGATTCTAGGACCTGGAATGCCCTGTAAAGGTTTTGGGAGAAAACCTCCCATCCAGGGGCAGACTGCTGTTCTGTATGTTTTAATGTTTGTTTTCTCTTCACAGGAGCTGAAGGATGCATCAATTTAGAGGCTGACGTCTGTGAGGATTGTAGAACAGGGGTAGACCCCTTCAATGCCACAAAGCCAGGGTTCCCCCTTGCCATCAGGTTCTGATGGTTAATCAACCTCAGCGGACATAGTTTCTGTCGGGCCAGCTTCCATTATGGTTCCCAGTTCCAACTGAGAAACAGACGTCCGATGGGACCCTGGGTTAACATCTGCCTTGAGAGTCTCACCGGACTCCTGAGGTGTAGCATGGGCATCGGTTCTAACTTTTTTGGTCTTCTTTCTAGGCAGCTTGTCAGAAGTACCTACCCTGTCCTCCATACCTGACACCAGACGCCAGAGTCTCTGGTTCGAGATAGAGTTTGAGAGCAGCCAAATGGCTGCAAAGAGTTTTAGGCACAAACGATTTACAAATGTCACAAGACGTATGGTCAAGGGCCTCCCCTAGACAAAACAAACACTTATCATGCATGTCCTTGTGTGGAATTTGTCTTCCACAAGCACATTTCCCCCTTGTAGTTGACATGTAGGTCTGAAAAGCTAACAAATAGATAACAAAAAACCCAAAGGGTATTTATCTGTAGTGGATGCCGTCAAACGAACTAACTGCTTCCTGAAGCTGGTGATCAGAGGTCCGAAGATCACTGCAGCAGAAAAGTTCTGGAGTGGGTATATGTAGACGTCACTTTTATAGCCAACGTCAGTTTATGGCTCTGACATCAAACGTCACACGTACTCCTGCTCCTAAGACTTTGGTATACTGTCTGGATGTCCAGTGCTGCAGGCAGCAACTGCCTTACAGTTATGAATACTGCAACATTATTTTATTATTTATTTATTTATTTTCAGTTTGATTACCGGGGAAGTCCACTGGGCCAGTCCGTGCCCATTTTCAGTGGAGGCCCGGGGAGAAAAGCTCCATAAGCAATACAATACAATAAAAGTTACATAATGTTAAAGGTAAAAATACATGTATAAAAATTCATAGAGTCAGGAAAAGCAAATGCATAAAATGTACATCATAAACACAATTAAAGATAATTAAGAACACAGTTTACAGGTATTTCCATTCAGAGCAGCAAGTTTCAACTGTCTATAATATAAGGATCTGAGGTTACTTGATGTTTACAATATTTACATACTTGGAGTCAAGAGAGAGAAATTGCTTAATCCGGGAATGTTAGCTTAAGTTTGTTTTAGGAGAATAGAAAATAATAGTTTGAGGGTAGCGTGGAGCAAGGAGTATAGAGAGCTCAATGGGGAAATTCCCTTGAATTTACGTAGGGTGAAAGCAGAAACATTTCCGTTTAGAAGACAGGTATGAGAAAAGTTGGGTCTTGAAGGATTCTGAGTTTGGTATAGTCCTAAGTGAAGGAGGAAGAGAGTTCCATTTCTTGCCTAGAGAGAAAGAGAGAAGGAGCTGGCCTGCAGGACGTTTGGGTTTGTGGATAGAGATTAAATTTTGGTGTTCAGATCTCCGAGATCTATTTGGGATGTATGGGGGAAGGATGTTTGTTAAGGCTGGGCATTTATCTGGGTAGAATATTAATTTGTGAGCGGTGGTTATTTGGAAATAGTCTAGGTGGTTAGAGAGTTCTAGCCAGTTCAAAGATTGTAGGGTAAGGCAGTGGTGAGTAGAGGTTTTGGATTTAGTTGCAAATTTAGAGATCTTATTATAGCAAATTTCGAGTTTAGAGGTGTTGGAAGAAGACAGGTTAGTTAGAAGAGGGGCTCCATATAGTAAAGAAGGTAGAAGGTAGGTAGCTGCTAAGGTATGCCTAGAGGAACTGGAGAGAAAGCGGTTATTCCTATACAGCATACCTAGCTTTTGGTGGGTTTTCTTTATGTTTTGTTGTATGTGGATATCGAATTTAAGGTGTTCATCTATGGTAATGCCAAGGAGTTTTGCAGAAGGGACCACGTCTACAGCAGTGTTGGTTTGGCTTAGGACTTTGAAAGCATTTTTGTCAAAAGAGAAAGCCCTGGAGGGAGGGAAAAGAAGTATTTTAGATTTATTAGAGTTGAGAGAGAGATGGTTTTGGTGCATCCAGTTCTCAGTAGTGGAAAAAGCTACTAGGGTTTTAGTCAGTAGTTCAGGAAGGTTAGAGGCGGCACAGATTAAGGTAGAGTCATCAGCATATTGGATAACTGTTGTGTCAGGGATGACAGTGTGAAGGTTATTTATGAAGATGTTGAAAAGCATGGGTCCGAGGATGGACCCCTGGGGAACGCCGGTGGGTGTTGGCAAGAAGAAGGAGGTAGAGTTCTTCCATCTGACAGCTTGAGATCTGTCTGATAGGTAACTGGAGAACCAGGATAGAATATCAGGGGAGAGATGAAAGAGAAGGTGTTTACGGGAGGTGGTGTCAAAAGCTTTAGAAAGATCTAGCAGTACTGTGGGTACTAGTAGTCCAGAATCTCGGGCTCGATTGACTTTTTCTAAGAAGGCTTGTAAGGCAGTAATGGTGCTTTGGCCAGGGCGGAAGCCATGTTGTGTGGGTGTTAGGAGGTGGTTCTGAGTTAAGAAAGGTATAAGTTGGTGGTGGACACATTTTTCTAGAATTTTTGATATTGGCGAGAGTAGGGCAATGGGGCGGAAGTTGGAGATATTGGTGTTTTTGCCTCCTTTGTGAAGAGGTAGAATGTAGGCTGAGCACCAAAGTTTGGGTACATATGACTCTTTTAATGATCTGTTAATTAGGATGCTGATTGGGAGAGCAATACCTTCAGCAGTACTTTTGAGGAAGGAGGAGGGTATGTTGTTCAGGGGCATTAGAGTATGGCTTTAGTTTGGATAAGAGCCTTTTTATAAATGTGGATAAAACAGGTTTGAGCTGGAAATTAAGAGGACAGTTATTAGGGTTGTTGGGTGTTGAGGAAAGAGAGTTGGATGGATTACTGTTTGGAAAAGATTTGGTTAGCTTAGCTATGGATTCTGTAAATAATGTGTTGAAGTGAAAGCTTAGTTCCGTGTCAGTTATACTAGGGTCAGGGCAGGGATCATTCCTGGACCCTGGATGGAGTAGGGAATTAACTGATTTCCAGAATTGTTTTGGGTTCTTGTTATTGTTGGACTGAAGTTTATTGTAGTAGTTTTTTTGTCAAAGGTGATTAGTTTTTTTACTTGGTTGTGGAGTTGGGTGTATTGGAGCAAGGTAGAAGACATTTTATTTTTCTGGTGGAGCTTCCAGGATTTGTCCCTGCAATGCATGATTTGTTTTGTTTCTTTGGACAGCCAAGGAGCAGAATTAGCTTTGACTCATTTGTTTCTTGGAGGGGCTTGGGAGTTAAGAGTATTTAGGAAGATAGAGTTAAAATGTTCTACAGCATTGTCAAGGGGAAGAGTACTCAGGATTTGCCAGTTAATATGTTTAAAAATGTTTGAGAAAATTGTGGGGTTGAAGTTGCTGAGATTACGAGTGTGGATGTAATGGTGTTGATATTGGGTGGAGTTAGCTGAGCGATTAATGAAAGCGGGGAGATGGTCACTAAAGGTGTCTGGGAAAGTGCCAGACAGAATTATTTTGTTTGGATGGGAGACTAGGATCCAGTCAATGATGGATCCTGGGGGGGGGGGGTTTGTTAGGACGAGTGGTAGAGTGGATTACTTGGGTGAAGTTGTAGAGGTTAATGAATAGGGAGGGGGAAAGCAAGTTGATTTTATTCCAATAAATATTAACATCGCCTAGAATGTAGGTTTCAAATTTTATTTCACTTGAGGCCCAGTAAAGAATATTTTCAAGGGTAGAGATGTTGTCGCGTGGGGAGATATATAGGGAAATAATGCAGATATTCTTATGTTTATTTAATCGTAGGAGACTAGCTGTTAGTTCAGAAGTTTTGAATTGTGGAGTTGGGATTTGTAGAGGGATTAAGGAAAGAAGGTTAGAGTAGATTAGCACAGAGCCTAAACCTTTTTTATTTAATCGCTCACTTCTGTGGATTTGGAAACCAGGAGGTAAGATTTCAGATTCAGCAATATGGGGTTTTAGCCAGGTTTCAGAGATGGCTAATATGTCAGGCTGGTTGTGGCAAATCCAAGCTTGTACTTGGTGTATTTTGTTATTAAGGCTCTGGGCATTAATAGTGAAGAACTCAAGGGTGTTAAGAGAGGAAGTAGAAGAAGTGGGAGGGGGGAAAGGGTTGTGGGGAAGGAGTTGTTAGTAATGAGGCAAGAGCCAGGGTTGGGATGGATATCTCCAGATAAGGCTAAGTCATTACAGGGAATAACTTTTAGCCTTTTGGGTTTGTGTAGTAGGAAGCTGTTTGGGGCTAGCAGTAGTTTAGGAGTGAAAGTTTTTGTTGTGGTGGAGAAGTGTTTGGGATGGAATAGGTACAGTAGGTTAGGAGGAATAAGAGAGGAAGATATGTTGTGGAAGTGGGTGGATAGAAATGGTTGCAGGTGAGTGCAAGGGATAGTTTGAGTAGAAGGTACGCATAGGGGTGTTTTGGAAGAGTAAGAAGTAGCATAATAAAGAGGAATTAGTAGTACAAGAAGGGAGCAAGTGACACGGATAGTATAAAGGATTTGGGAGGGCATGTTTAGAATGGGGGTATTGAAGGGAGAAATGTAGTGGAAGTGAATAGGCTAATTGAGGAGGAGAGCTAAGGAAGTAGATGGGGTTATAATTATTTACAGGGGGAGAGAAAGAGACCAAGAGTAGAGAGGAGTGAAGTATAGTGGAGTGGAAGGGGTAATGAGAGGACTATGATTAGTTAATTGGTAAAGGTGGGAGGGGTATGCGAGGAATAAATGCAGAGGTGCTGGGGGCAGGGAAGGGGAGCGGAGTGAGCCCGCAGGGCGAACGGAGCGGGAAGAGCCAAAGGAAGGAGAATGAGAGGGAAACTATCAGTAGAGTGTAAGAGCCACAAGGTAAGTTTGCAGTGATGTGTAGTAAGTTAAAAGACCGACAGAGAAGTAGAGTTGTAGGTAGATATATAGAAGAATGACAGTAGAAGAAGGTAAGAGGTTTTATGAGGGATACAGATGGGGTGTTTGTAGTGTGAAAATGTGGATATGTAATCCTGGGAGAATAGTGAGGGAGAGAGCAGTAAAAGAGATGTCTAGGAACTATGTAGGTGAGATAAGGTAAAGAGTGGGAAAAGTAGTAGAGACAGCAAGATGGTAGAGGAGCGCCACCTAGAGGGCAGTCAGTTTGATGCAACAAAGTCCCCTGTAGGGGAATATCAGGTTAGGGGAAGGAAGGAGCTATCATAAGTCAGAATAGGGGTATAAATGTAATAGGGAGAGTAGGGTTATTTAAGAGACAAGAAAAGGGGAAGGAAGGAAAAGAGAAAGACATCACTATACTCTTCCTTGTGCTTAACATCAACAGTTTATTCATTTTGAAAAATAACAACACAGAAGTTTTGCTAGTCACTGGATATGTGCAAACAGATCTTACAACTCATGCACAAGCAAGATTCCCTCTCTATATCAATATCTACCAAAGGACAGATGTAACTTCTCCATGATGTTACTCTGTCCCATCTATACAAACCTAGTATTGTTCTGTATCACATTTTTATCATTCAACATCATTCTCTAATACATTAGAGACTATTTTTATTGCAGGCAACAGTACACATTTAGGCCCAATTCTCTCTCACTTCTGAAATGGGTTTTGAAAAACTAAATATATAAATACTGAGATACATAAAATGGTACAATATACACTAAATGTACAGAAAGACTATTTATAACTACAGCATTTTACATACTAAGCATCAACATCCATTTGTTATGATTAATAAATGAAAGTTGCATGCTTACTATAATGATACAGCTATTAAATAACAACAAAAAAAAAAAAACCTCTTTGGTAAACTTTGGGACTGATGCCAGGGGCTGCTCAACAGATAAACCTATTACAGGCACAATTATGGAAGAAAAACATTGTAAGGTTGCTGAACTTTTTGTGACAAAAGGAGGAGATACAAAGGGATACTGTAGAGTGGACTAAAATAAAGGGTTATGAAAAACTGCAAAATGACTGAATTACAGGGAAAGTAGTACTGTAGTGGACTGGATAAAAGGAACAACCTTGAGTGGTTTACAGCTGTCTATGGGCTGAAGGGGCCAGCTTATGACCAGAGCATGGAGGTACAGCAGAGGTCGTGAAAGGCAAGGGGAAGGTGAGGAGTGAGTATTGGAACTGTGTAGACAAACATATAAGACTATCAATATATGTGAATTAAAGGGAGCAAATGCTGTGGAGTAAAGTGACTAAAATGGGAGAATATCTACAATAAGATAAAGCAAGACACTGGAATTTTTCCATTCTTGGATGGATGACAGCAAGGAAGACTGGTTGAGAGAGAAAAATGGATAGAATTAATGTCTACAAGTAAATAAAAGAAAAAAAAACACCAAGAATATGGAAGGGGTAGCATTAGAGACAAATGTAAAGAAAAGTAAACCTGAAAGCAGTACATAACTTAAATGGGGGGGGGGGGGGGCAGAAAAAAACGTTATGCACTCACCACAATGTTCCATCTGTGTTGTCCATTTTCATTCTTCCTCAATAAGTGGGTTTGGATCTGATCATCAGATCCGACTGGGGCACATTTTTACAGCTCGTGGATACTGGAAACTGTCAAACTCCTCCCTTCCCATAATACTCTAGTCCCCATCATTAAAACACAAAACTAGTCCACAAGGACCAAACACAACTCAAAAAGGAAAATAATAAATAGACCGGACCACCTAGGTCAGTCGCTTCACTTTAAACACAAAAAAAACAAATAAGTAAGCACTTTCACCAGGTACAAAATCTGGCTTCTTCTGAGTCATTTGGTTAAACAACAACCAAAATTTTAAATACCACACATTAATGTCAAGAACCAATCAAGTGTAATGAATTTGTGACATACACAAATATCATTCCCATTTAAAGAAACACCCATAAAAGTATAATGAATAAAATTAATACAGCATCTATATCATGTTTACCAAATAAATATGTAAAACTCTAGAATAACATAGGGGTTAAAAGGCAGGACACGAAAGTTGTAAAATGTTGAAGTATTAAAACCATTATATTAAAATATAAAACAAAACACACCCTAACCTTTAAATCTTGTTAGCCCCAAGTTTTAAAATGGGCATTAGGGTAGTGCTATCATTTAACCCAGGTAAATTCAAGGCATTTAACCTGAGTTGCCATTGTAATTCCTTCGCTTCTACTTCGGCATTAACATCCCCCCCCTCTTTCATTACTACACACTATCACAAAAAATAAAAACATTTTAAAATGACCACAGTTTTTACTGTGTACATAAAGTGCATTGTGCTCATTCTTGTTTTTAATACATCTCAAATGTTCTGAAATTCTATCACGCAGCCTGCGAATGGTTTTGCCAATGTAGAAACCATCGCAGGCTGTGCAGGTTGCCACATAGACCAAGCTGGTACTATTACAATTACATTTACCAGGGCATGAAATAGAAAATTTGTAATCCTTTACACATAAGTAAGGGCCATCATTAATAAATCAACAATACTTACACATACCACACTTGGTCACTAATGAAATGTGTTTCCTCTTAATGGGGTTACTCAAGGATGTTTTTTAAATTCTTACCCCTACCATAGACTATTTGTGGTTCTATACCTAAAATGTCTTTTGTAGTATTATTTAAACAAAATCTCCATCCATTTTCCAAACTGGAAACAAGTTGGGGGGGGGGCTATTGAATTGTATTTCAACACAAATACATCCCCAGACTTCTTGGTATCAACCACATCTTGCGTGACCAATACTTAATTTCTTAAAATTGCGGTGTAGACTTTGTCCCTCTTTCTCATAATCTCTTTTTTAACATTTAATAATAACTTAAGAGGGTACCCCTCTCAAGAAATATGCCAATCAATTTAAACAATTCTTCCTTAAAAAACATATTTTTACTAACTAGCAGAGATTTTCTCACCATCTGCCCCTTTATTATGCCTTTTCTTTGATGGTAAGGGTGGCAGCTGTCAAAATGTAATAGTGAATTTGAATAGGTATAATTTCTATAAATATTGCTACACAACCCTTGTGGTGATTTTTTTAAGAGTAATATCCAAGAAAAATATTTGTGCCAGGTGTACGTGAACTTAAAAAAAATCTGTCGTACCATTCAGGTATTCAATAAACTCACCAATTTTGGTGTCACTTCTCCACAGGATGAGCACATCATTCAAAAAATCTATTGTATAACAGGATATTTTTCATATATTTTGATGAAAAAATAAAGGAATTCTCCCAAGTAAGTAGAACTAGGTTTGAAAATACAGGGCACACCTAGCTCCTATCGCCACACCCATTTTTTTGCTGACATATTTCCCCTTAAGAGCTAAGAAAATTGCTTTTTAAAACCAGTTCCATGAATTCTACCAGTAAATTTAACTTAGATTTATCTATCCTGTTGCTATTAAGTAAGCTTTCATGGAACATGGTCAAACCTTGAACATGGGGGATCACAGTGAACAGGTTAATAACTGCGTTTATATCACGTTATCGAAAGATGAAAATAGCGAACGCTATTTCATCGGCCCCAAAACATCTAAACATGAAAATATCGAACATTCAGAACAGCGAATGTTTTCCCATGGAAAAAATTTGCTGCTCTGAAACACATACACACAACACAAGCACATCAAACAAACAGCAACCACACACATGCACTTAAATTCCTACATCTAACGCTACACTAAACTAAACATACACTACTATCTACCCACTTACCTTAACCCAAACCCTAACCCTAAGGTCCATCACTATGGCACACTCGTCTAACACGCACCCTAACCCTAACTCACTTAAACCGCCACTAACGCTAAAGTCTGTCACTATCACACACACGCCTAACCCGCGCCCTAACCCTAACTCACTTAACCTGCCCCAACCCTAACGTACAAACAATCGCACAGTTACCTGAACCCAACCCGTAACTTTCCACCACAATGCTAAGAATAGCGAAGCCACAGAAACAGCCAACCAAATTCTTTCCCGAGGAAAGAATTTGCTGTTCTGCAGCTTCGCTATTCTTAGCGTTCACTGAATAGTGTTCGATATCAGAACATTCGAAGTTTTAATACTCCGATGTTCTGATATAGACCCTAATAACGTCCATACCTCAGACCTTGTTTGCTGATCTTTTTGCTTCACAGTAACTTAGAAACAATTATATGAGAAACCAATACCTGGAGCGTAAAGGCAGGAACACTGGTTCCCTTAGTATCTTCTCATTCTTCCAGAAGTCACAAACCAAATGGTAAGGGGTTGCAGGGAAGGGGCGTTGAAGAATGAAAATGGACAACACAGGTAGAACGTGACAGTGAATACGTAACTTCTTTATCTAATGTTGTCAATTTTCAGTCATTCCACAACAAGTAAGACAGAGTACCCAGCCACTTGAATCCCAGGAGGACTTTAAGGAAGGCTATTCCTGAGCACTGTTGAGCTGAAGGCTGCTCTTCTCCTAAAGACCAGATCCAATTTGTAATGAGTAATAAAGGTATGAGGATTTGCAAGCCACAAAGATATCACCCATGGAAGACCTGGACAAACATACTGATGAAGTTACCTTCGACCTGGTTGAATGGACTCAAAGGTTTCGACAAAGACAAGGGAAATGCAAACAGTCAACCATTTGGCTAAAGGTGCTTTGGTAACTAGTTGCCTAATTTTGAATCTGCAATGGAAACATCATAATTGATTAGCTTTTCTGAAATTTTGTTCTATGCAAATAGAAACATAATGGTCTGTGAACCTCCAGTAAATGTAACATGTATTCTCCTTTGGAAATTTGGAAAGGAAACTGGAAGATTAATAGACTGACACTGGATTTTAACACCACTTTAGGAAGGAAGAACAGGCTGGTTCTTAACGCTACCATATCTTTATTGAAAATTAAATAAGGAGGCTTAGAAGATAGGGTTTGAAGTCCTGAGACTCTTCTAGCAGAAGTTATGGCTACTAAAAAGATAGTTTTCTAGGTTAAAAAATGTATTTCACACATTGCTGGCGGTTCAAATGGAGACTGAGTCAAAGCTTGTAAAACTAAATTCAAATCTCATGGTGGAAGTGGATCTTTAAAATGGGATCTATGAAGAAAAGTTCCCATTATAAAGGCCTTACAAAGTTTTAAAGAAGCTAAGGTGGAATTGCTTATTCTTATATGAAAATGAGAAATGGCAGCTATTTGTACTTTAATAGTCAAGGAGCTAGCCCCATTCATTCAAAATTGTAGCCAAAAACTCAAGAACTTTAAGTACTGGTGTAATGGGTCAATGTTTCTGCTGTGCCCAAAAACAAATCTTTCCATTTACTTCTGTAAATCTCCCTAGTGTAAAACTTTACGGGAAGACAAAAGAATGTGATGGACAGGAGAAGACAGCCTGGGTTGTCTAGCTATCAATGGAAGTGGAGAAACCATGCAGTCAACTTTAGGCTTAAAATGTCCGGGTGAGTCGTGTCTGTCAGGTGAGACAGGAAGTCTGGAACTGAATCCAGATTCCATGGCGGGTGAACTAGATGAAGCCAAATAAAGGGGAACCAAATGTGATGACTGTGCTCTTCAACTGAAATGCTTTCTGGAAAAACTTGGTGATTAGAGGAGTTTTGGGGGATAAGCACAGAGGAGACCGGGAGGCCAATCATAGAGGAGGCCAACTCTCTGCGATTCTTCCCGATGGGGGGGATCAGGGCAAAAAACCCACTGAACTTGTTGAGGTGAGATGCAAAGAGGTTGCAGCATGGTTGGTCCCATTGGTGGAATATCTTTTCCGCAACTTTCAAGTCGACAGACCACCCATAAGGCAATACAATGGACCTGCTCAATTTGTCTGCTATCACAATGGATTTCCCTGGAAAGTGCATTGCTATCAGAAACCGAATGGATAAGATTGCCAACTGCCACATTCTCAAAACTTCTCAATACAAAGGATAAGATTTGGTTAAGATTTGGTTCCTCCTTGTTTTTTGATGTACCAGACCACTGACTTATTGTCCATCTGAATTGCAATGGAGCCCAGAAGGAAGATTTTGGAAGGCCTGCAATGCTAGGAGTACTGGACCCATTTCTAGGACACTGATATGCGTGTTGGCCTCTTCGGGGGACCATGTGCCTTGGATGGTCTTTCCCAAGAAGCCCCCCCCCAATCTGGGATGTGTCCATAGTCATTATGGCTTTGGGCTGAGGCAGGCGGAACAGGCAACCTTGTAAAATCTGATCTGAGTGAATACACCACAACAGCTACTTTTTGTATACCCGAGTTATTCCGATCTGGGTAGACAAAGCATGGTGCAGAACAGACCACTGAGTTGCTACAGTCCACTGAAGTATTCTAATATGGTATCTTGCTAATGGAGCCAGAACTATCACAGTGGACATTGACCCCAAGGCCTGTAGAATCAATCCAGCAGGCAGAGAAGAGTTCTGGATTATATTTTCTTGATTTGAAATCGAATAGTATGTATCCTTGGTAAAAGAAGGGAGGCTATCACTGACACCGTATTGAACAAGGTGCCTATGAACTCTAATGTCCGAGATGGTTCTAGCGGAGATTTGTTGTGACTGATGGTAATTCCTAGATGAGAGCACAGCTGGAATACGTAATCTCATGTTTTTATCAGAAGATGCCTGGTCTGAGCTGCTATGAGCCAGTTGTCCAAGTATGGGAACACCCAGAATCCCTGCAATCTTAAACGTGTTGCTACTACTGCCATGCATTTGGTGAACACCCTGGGGGTTGTGGTGAGGCCAAAGGGCAGAGCTCATGACTGGCTCCGAGCCAGAAGCGTACGTATCTTATGGATCATCTGTTCATTTTTATGTGATTGTACACATCCTGAAGCTCTACCGAACACATCCAGTCATCTTTTAGCAGGAAAGGCAAAATGGACTGAACTATGACCATCCAGACCTTTATATACTGAACTAATGTGTTCGGATTGCTGAACTCCAAAAATGGTCTCTAGTCCCCCATCTTCTTTGCCACTAAAAAGAATCTTGAATACGTTCTGGACTCTTTCTGGTCTGAGTGGACCTCTTGGATGACTTTTTTTTTCTAACAGCTTTTTTTTTGCTGCTGCTTTCCTCTAACTGGGCAGAATATCAGGAATTTTGTTTACTGTTAAAAGAGGAGAGAGTATTATACAGCCTCTGCAAATAATCGTCTGCATCCACATATCTTTTGTAATGTCTACCAGGCTCTCTGGGGCAGGGATAGATGACCCCACAACTGCCTTCAGAGGTGGACAAGCGGACCTCCTTTCAGCAGCGCTGGTAGCATCTGTCAGGGAAAGATTGCCTAGATTATTGATTCTCTGGCCCTCCTCTGCCACGTGGGTGGCATCTCCCATAAGAATTTCTCCCTCTGCCCCTGGGGGGAACTATCTCCACGTGCGTCAGGGAAATGACCCTGGGATTTTTTTAACCATATTTTTGACCACCGTGTTGATTCCTACAGTAGGTTCTTTGGGAAGTCAAAAAACATACACCCACTGCAGACATGGTCTTTCCATCCTGCTCACACTTGGATAGTCTGTCTTTAACTCTGACAGAAACTCTTGTTTGGCCCCAAAGGAGGCACTGACAAATGAGGACTTGAAGGACTCTGCAAAATCACACAGGAACATCCAAGCATGTGTCCTAATGGAAAATGCCTGAACTCGCCACCTTTGAGGTACCTTCAACTGCATGTAAAATAAGCCTCATGGACGAATTCAAAATAGACTGCAGGGTAGCTAACTGTGAGGCAATGGATGTCTCTGCCTCAGAAATGATGGTTCCAGAAAGAGGTTTGGATAATTATTTAATCAAATCCCTCTGAAGACTGGTAAAGTGTGTCAAATAATTCAGAGACCCTAGTGCAAAGGTTGCTAAAGCATATATATATATATATATATATATATATATATATATACTTCCCAAATCTGTCCAACTCCCTGTTAGAGGGATAGATAGATGATCTCTGTTCCATGAGTTCTTTCTTTGTGGCCACTGCTATGATCAAGGCATCTACTAGTACTCATTTGCTCCAAAATTCTCTTTCTTTCTGTAGTGCCAGGATCCTGTCTGGTTTCTTGGGGATCAGTCCAACAGAATCAGGTTCCTTCCACACACGCTAAAAGATCAAATCAATGAGCTCATCAGCGGGCAGAGTCACCCAGAAGGTAGATGGGCCGGACTGAAAGGCATCCAGGAATACCAATTCCTCTTAGGAAGGATTATTGGAAGACCAACCACCCTTTTTGCTCGAGTATCTCCAGGATGTCTCCAAAGGAGATGTTATCAGGTGGTGATCTTGGGGACCCTTCCCCCTCCTCTTAAGGAGAGTCTAAGTAACTCCTCTTGTACTTTCGCTTCTAAGGGATGTCTTCATCAGGATGCTCCAGAGAAGTATCAGAAGATATGATTATACCCGGCTGGGTAGCCTGCCCCTGTGGAGTAGAGTGTTAAGGCTCAAGGCACAAAGACATACGAGATTGGGAAGATGGATCTGGGGGGGGGTTCTTCCTCTAGTAGTAGAGAGCACTCTCTCGAGTTCCTCAAGGGCAGAATGCCCCAGGGAAGAGATCGATGGTGCTGAGAAGACATGTTTCCAGACAGTCGGCTCTCTCCAAACTGAAGGCAGCCAATCCGAGGCAGAGGTCAGAGCTGTGCTTTACAAAGCTGAGACTCCAAGAGGCAGAGACAGCTCCGACAACTTCGGGGTAGACTCCAACACCACAGACCCAGCAGCAGTGTTATGGCCCCAAGAGTCATCCAGTTCCAACAAGCTCAGAGCTGTTCCACTCAGAGAAGGTAATGATAGAGAAGACACAACAATCTTCGGATCCAGAACAGATGGTTCTGGAAGTCACAGATCCAGGAGCTCTGAAGGAGCTCTGAAGCCGAAGGTTGGACCAGAGAAGGAGTCAAAACAGGTGGGGTAGTGCTCTGGACCCGATGGGGTAGAAGCCGCAAGAACTCCCATCTGAATTTGTGCTGAGAGAAATTTCATCATTCTATCCACATCTGCTTATGTCAGACTCTTGGAGGAACAAGAAAGAGAGGTCATTAAAGGGGTCCTAGAATGCAGATGTCTTTCTAGGAAAGGCGATGGTAGACAGGAAGGGACAGGATCTAGAGATGACACATCGCATCCTAGAGAGCTTCTTTGGCTTTGAGTGTGTTGGATCCAATGATGGAGATCTGTTAGCAGAAGCTGTTGGATCACAGGGTTTAGTTTTTGGATCAACTGAACTTGAATATGACCACTTAGACACCTAGGGAGAAGGTTCAACAGCAGGGTCAGAGATAAGTGTGGAGGATCCGGAAGGGTCTGATGGATGCTTTCTGAATTCCTTTTTGTGTAATTTCTTGAACATTTGAGCTCCAGATAAAGTCTCCAAAAAAGAGGTCAGTAGTAAACCTTTTAGAATTAGTTTATTTTTGATGTCCACTATGGCCCGTGCATTAAAGGAACCGTGTGCAGACAGAGGTGTTTTATGTCCACAAGCTTTAGATTTTTTAAAACCCGAAGGTTTTTAAGCCATGTTGAAGAAAAAATAGATACAGTTGTGATAGAAATACAAGACTTTTCTTTAAAAAAATAAATAAATAAGAAAGGAAATGAAAAACTGAAAAACAAATTACCAACAATAGTAATTAAAGAAATTACCACAAGGGTACAAAGGAGAAAAAAATTACCAACAATGGTAAGCCAAGAATACACCAATAAGTGTAGGAAAGATAAAGGAGGAATATATCTAGGAAAAAAAGGTAATAAGATATAAAAATTCTACTTCACTCACAAATACAAGCTTAGGAGCTAACAGCAAACACATCCATACACGATTTGAAAACGCATTCACTGGAGGCTCCCCTCACAATGGAAGATGTCAATGTCTGTGCAGTCATGGAAACTTGGTTCAGGGCTGCAGAGAGCACTTCTGCCTTACCAGGCTATACATCATTCCACACTTTCTGACCCCAAAACGAGGTCGGAAAGACTAAGGGTGGTGGAGTCTCTATCTTCATTAAGTACAGGCACACCTCCAGAATGGTTTACCAACATGACACACTGGAATTACTCCAGGTGCAACTGACAGTTGGTAAAATACCCATCTAAGTTATAACCCACTACAGACCCCCCCTCCATGTCTCAGGACATCCACACCTCCTACCTGGACCTACTTGACTCCATCAAGGTACCCCTAACACCTTGATCCTTGGTGACTTCAACTACCTCACCTTAGACTGGGTGAACTATTCCTGCACTAATGCACTCACCCAACGATTCCTTGACTTCATCAGTTCTAACGCACTTGATCAGTTGGTCTTATCCCCCACAAGGGGATATAACATACTGGGACTTAGTTCATACCAACATAGGTGACTGCTGCACCACTCCCATAGTATGTTCTTCCCTGGTGAGATTAGATCATCGGTCTGTCTCAATCGAAGTTTCTATCCCACTCAACCCCTCCCCAGCAGTAAACAGACTAAAAAACTTCTCAAAAGCTGACTACAACCTCCTAAGGGAGGGTATCAGCAGCTTCACGCCACCACCCACCTCAGATGATGCAGACAACTATACTGAACAGTATGCCAGTACAGTTTATAAGCACCTGTACAACTGCATGGACTCAGCCATACCCAACATAAATAAAATCTGCTCCTCAAGGAAACACAAACCTGTCTGATGGACATCCTCTACCAATAGGCTTTACAACAAAGGAAGAAACTGTTGTCCAAAGGTAAAAACAAAAACAAATTCAAAATTGGAAAAACTCCCTCCTCTGCCTCAACAAGCAAATTAGATCACTAGTGAAAACCTCCAAAGCTAATTATGAGGAGAAACTAGACTCCAAAACAAAGGGAAACCACAAGTCCTTCTTCAGTTATGTTAGGAACCTCCATGGCAAAGCACAAGTTTGTTCCGAACTAGTACTTAATGGTACCACTTACACTGATCCTGCTGACTTAGCCAACCTTCTGGCTGATAGGTTCAGTGCAAACCTCACCCCCTTATCATCCTCCAAAGGCCCAGTTGACATCACTGATACATGTCCCACACCTCACAACTCTGTATATCAAGTGTTAAAGGCCATATCCAAGCCAAAGAACACAGCTTCTATGGGACCTGATAGTATCCCAGGCTGTATTCTGCACCATCTCCAGCAAGAACTAGCTTCGCCATTGAGCACCCTATTCAACCACAGCCTAACTACAGGCTTCATTCCAGCAGAGTGGAGAACTGCCACTGTCATCCCTTTGCACAAAGGTGGTGCCACTACTGACCCAGGAAACTATCGCCCCATTAGCTTGACAAGTCTGATCTGTAAAGTCATGGAGCGTATTATTATGGATCTCATAAACATGGACATAGGCAATCTCCAAGCACTCTACCCCTACCAATTCGGATTTGTCAGGGGCAGAGCTGGCCTACTGAACATAGTTGACTTCTTTGAGACTGCCAGCAAGGCCCTGGATGAGGGAAAGTCAGTACACACAGCTTACCCTGACCTGGCCAAGGCCTTTGACACAATCTCCCACTCGGGCATCATCAAAAGTTAACCCAACTTGGTGTTAATCCCTATCTAGTCAGATGGATGGCCAACTGGCTCACAGATAGGACCCACAAAGTAAAAATAGGTGCTGCCACCTCTGACAGCAGACCTGTCACTAGTGGTGTTCCCCAGGGATCTGCCCTGTGACCCCTACTGTTTGGTATCTACTTCTCATGGGTCCAGGCAAAGACAAAGGGCCTGTGGCTGACCAAGTTTGCAGATGACTATAAGTTGGGTGCTGTCGCTGACTCCCCAAGTCATGTTAACATACTGCAAGAAGGTCTCACAGCTACAAATAACTGGTGCCAAAGTCATGGCTGTAAGTTAAACACAAAAAATGTATTATCATACCATTCAACAAACACACAGCCCCTACTGACTACCACATCAATGGCAACCCCCTAAGTACACAACCTGTGGTGAGTGATCTGGGTACTCAGGTTGACAACAATCTCACATTCAACCATTATGTGGTGACAGTGGTCAGAAAAACCTTTTACCTGGTTCATCTTATAAGTAAAAGGATTGCATCCAGAAAAAAGGAGGTTATTACCTCTCTGCACTCCTCCCTTATTAGACTTATAACTGAATATAATGCCCTGTTTAGTATGTACCTCTCCAAACACCTGAATCAACTGGAAAGGCCACAGAAATACCCCACAAAGAGAATCACATATGAACTGTGACTATAATGTAACAATGAAGTTTTCAATACTTATTTGAGCATCTTTTCTTTTTCTTTTATAATGTAGCTTAACTATGCATGTAGTATATTTTAAATGTGGAACTGAATGCAAACATTAGAAAAAAAAAACTAAAAAATTACTGCTCAGCTTGCTGTAAGAAGCTCTTTTCATACAACCAAACACCCTAATACTGGGTGATTTCAACTACCCTGCCATTAACTGGGAAAACTACTCGGGTACCAACACCTTTTCCCAACAGTTCTTGGAATGCATAAATTCCAACACCCTGGATCAACTAATCCATTGTCCCACCAGGGGCTCCAATATCCTAGACCTGGTCATTACCAGCATGGGAGATAGATGTTCCACACTAGTGGTCACCCCCTCATTTGTCAGGTCTGACCATAAGCAAATCACCCTTGACATCCACAGCTCACCCCTACCCCCAGTAAGTAAACTTCCGTAAAAAGCTTCTCTAAAGCTAACTTCATGCTACTCAAGTCAGAAATGACAAACTTCATGACACCCGTGCAGACGGGAGCTGAAAGTTCGACTGCTGAATCCTACACTAAGGCACTGTAAGAGCACATCCACTTGTGCATGAATCGTGCCATCCCAACTAGAACCAAGATGCTCTTCTCCAAAAAAAGGAAGCCAATCTGGTGGTCCACTGCCATAAACAAACTATACAACAGAAGAAAGAAACTGTTGCAGAAAAGAAGAAAATTCCAGGATGCAAAAAACTCCCTTACCAGCCTCAGTAAGAAGCTGAGATCCCTCATAAAATCCTCCAAAGCTAGTTACGAAAATAAAATCGCCAAAGATTCCAAAGACAACTACAAGGCATTCTATAGTTATGTCAAGAATCTCAATGGCAATGCTCAGATATGCTCTGAGCTACAACAGAATGGCATTAAATATACTGATCCCAAGTATATTGCCAATATCCTTGCAGATCAATTTAGTGCCAACTTCACCTCCCTCTCACCCCCTAAGGGGCCCATCTCAATACCAAAAGATTGCCAAATTCCGGTAATCACGGCCACACAGGTAGAAACTGCACTCTCCAAAGCTAAGAATATAGCATCCATGGGACCAGATGACATCCCGGGCTGTGTACTACATGAACTACAAAATGAACTGGCACCTCACCTAAGTGTCATGTTTAATCATAGCCTCACCTCAGGCTTTGTGCCCACCGAGTGGTGCACGGCTACAGTTATCCCACTCCACAGGGGGGGATCCACCTTGGATCCCAGGAACTACTGGCCCATAAGTCTGACGAGCCTGATCTGCAAGGATATATAACGCATTATCATAGAACTTATAAACAAAGACATTGGCAACCTTCAAACACTGGAACCCTCTCAGTTTGGGTTCATGAAAGGCCGATCTTGTCTCCTGAACCTTATTGACTTCTTCAAATCAGTTTCCAGAGCTGTGGATGAGGGTAAGGCGGTCCACAAAGTCCATGTGGACCTCGCCAAGGCCTTCAACACCATCCTCCACTCTGGAATCATAGATAAACTTACTAAGCTAGCCATAAATCCTTACATCACTCGATGGGTTGCCAACTGGCTTACTGACTGAACCCAGACTATAAAAGTAGCAGACTCAAAATCCAGCTCCAGAGAAGCGGAGTACCTCAGGGTTCAATCCTGGGACCGATCTTATTTGGCATCTACTTCTCTGAAGTACAGGCCAACACTAAGTGACTCTGGCTAACAAAGTTCACAGATGACTGCAAACTGGGAGCCATTATTGAATCCCCAACTGATTTGGATATTCTACAAAAGGGTCTTACAGAAACAGATGCTTGGTGCCAAAGCCATGGGCTCATGTTTAATGCCAAGAAATGTATAGTTATCCCCTTAGGGAAAAACCATGTACCCATGAATTGCCACATAGGTGGCAGTACACTAAACACCGAAAATGTGATAAGAGACTTAGGGACACAGGTGGACAGTGGTCTCACCTTCAATAACCACATTGCCACAAGAGTCAGGAAATCCTATGTGGCACACCTCATCACTAAGGATTTTCATCCAGAAAAAAGGAGGAGGTCATTGTCCCACTGTACTCATCCCTCATTAAACCCATTATAGAGTACAACGCCCCATTTGGTATGTACCTCACAAGACATCTGCAACAGCTGGAAAGGCCGCAGAAATACCTCACTAAAAGAATCACAGGCCTAAAGCAGATGCCCTATGCTGACTGTCTAAAAAAACTCCAGTTATAGTCTGTGGTACATCATCTACTCAGAGGCAATCTCTGCTTAACATACAAGGCCATGTCAAACCCTGAGCTGTTGGACATGCTCCACTTAAATCTCAATCCCTCAGAGCCACACGCTCCAGGGATCTAAATCTTGTCATCACAATGAACAAAACATGCTGGAGGGATAGGTTCCTGACCCAGAGACTCCCCATACATGTCAAGCAGTGCGCCTCCTTGGCCCTCTTCAAGAGGAACCTTGACAATTGGATGGGAGATAGGAAATTCACCCTGGGGATCATGTCAATCACCCTGCTAGACAGGGGACCAGGGAAGTAAATATTGTGGGAAGAAATATCCAGGGAATTGTTAGGGCTAGGCTTGTATAGGCCCTAGGGCCGATAGCCTAGTACTAACCTATGAAAAGTAATCAAGATCTGTCCTCAAAATGCACTTATGGCAGGACTTTGTATCACCACCTCACCTGCTAGAGCTGACAGAGCATTTGGACAGGGAAAAAATGACAGATCTCACCATTAAGTATGATGTGAATATTTGATGGCAGTTTGGACGGTTCCTAATGCTACTTTTCATAGGTTGTCTTCTGTATGCTTAGTATTATTTTTGAGCAAGATCCTTTTCATAAATTTTAATTAGGTTTGAAATTGTTTTATGCTAGATGCAAAACACTTTTGAATATATTTATAGCAAGAGTATAGTATACACAAAATTCTCAATGCATGGCTAATGTGCATCACTGCACAAGACTCACATAGCGAATTCAAACATCAGTGCCATCCTTGCACCTTGACTACGAAACAATACAGTACTTTAAGGAAAGCATACAAAGCAAGTACATTTTAGATAATATTAATATTAATGTGCCCCCTGCCAAGCCTTGCCAAGCATGTTGTTCCACCCCCTTGCCAACAAGGTTGAACTGCCTACACTAGACAACCACCAAACGTGTTCGAATGTAACAGTATTGTCTGTGTGGTTAAACAAATTACTCATCACTTTCCTCTATTTAATGCAAAAAAAAAAAAAATGAACTTAAGAAAACCTCACATGCCTCCAACTTTTGCTCAGGCTCCCTGTCCTGGTGTAATAATCAAGAAGCTTTTGCTATAGCACACCTGGAGTAACACCTAGAGTAAGATCAAGTGGAATACAAGAAATTTTGCTTTTCCTATATACAGGTAAAATAAAATGCTACTTCTGACATCATGTCAGACCTGCATGTTAGCATGGTTGCAAGTTAGAAGCTTGTTAATAAATAGGTTAGGATGCAACATGGAGGAACAGAAGATACAAGCAAATGCGCACATGCACACACGTATTCATTCACTGTGCCTTTATTCACAAGTGCAAGGCACTACAGTCACATGACTAACACTCTAGTAATTCTTAAAGACATAAACCATCTAAGCATCCATTTACAATGACCTTGAAAAATACATCTCTACATACATACAGTCTGGTTATATGACAATAGATTCAGAACATACGAGTGAGACACTGGATTTCCTGATTGCCACAATTTGCACCTATGCTGTACATGCCACATTTAAGTAAGACAAAATACTTCACATGCATCCAAGAGTTTGCTTGTGTCTTTCGGCTTTTTCCCGGTTAGGGGTCGCCTGACCTATCCATATTTATGCCACTCTACATACTTTTTAGCACTGCTAAAAAAACTGAACCAGAAATGAAACTTACCAGGATTGCTAGAACACTTCACCACTGACGAAGTACTCCCAGACTGAAAGATGGATTCTGAAAATAAGAACAGCACAATGAATTTCCAAGCCATCATAACTTAACTGATTAACTACTGATGACAAGTTTCCTTGGTACTACACAAAATAGAATAGTAGGAGCTAAGATAACTGTTTTAACATATCTCTTCTTTTTACTTCAATCTGATACTGATAAGATTCTAAACACTTTCATACCCTCCATGCATTATGTTACTATATTAACTATTACTGTAATGATTTACCTAAAGCTTCTCATTACAAAGCATGAAAAATAGAGCCTGAAAATGAGACTTCATGTTGTCAATTACTACAGCATCTCACCTGCAACCCATACAGTAGCAGGCCATTGCTACATGACAACTTCTATTATTATGTGAAATAAGCATTTGAAATCAGCTGCTCACAGCTGACCTGGTGATTTCTAGAGAGGCCACTGGCAGCACATATCTGGACCTCAGAGGAGAGTTTTCAGTTTCATTTATGCTTGTAAAGATAAACCATGGTAAGACATAATATGCATCTGTGGGCAGTGAAAACAGTGTACAGTGTTCACTGCACCAATCTACTCAGTTTTCTTTTTTCTTTTTTTTTTTTTGTTTAATTTATTGTGGCCATGTGAGGCAGGTGGGGGTATTAGAGACTCTTTTTTATTCTTTAAATTGGGTGGACATCCTACTAAGGTGTATAATGCTGGAGTGGGTTGTGAGTGAGCAGACTGAAAAGAAACCACATGTTATATTTGACCACTGTTAGAAGACTGCTGACACTGTTTTGTATGAAGAAGCTGTTTGTATGTAGGACTGCAGCACAGTCTTGTAGACATTATTTCTTTCAGTTTAATCATATTCACAACTTTAGAATGCAAACAGGGGTGAGAAGAGGGAAAAAAGTGTGTGTAACAAACTGGTATTTACTTTATAACTGTTAGATGACTGTTGACAATTATTTCCATGAAGGACCAGTTTGTGAGTGCCACGGCAGCAAGTTGAGAGACATTACTGCTGCCATTATTTATATGATTTTAGTCAGACATCTGAAGGGCAAATAAGAGGTGGAGATGTAGACTGAAATCAAACAGACAATTCATTACTGATCAACAACCGTCGATATGGCTTGAAAAGATCAGTGTATATGTGGGCAATGCAAATTGAAATATATTGTTGTGTCCATTTATTTCATTTTATTATGTCACACCATCCAAGATGTACAGACAGTAGCTAGCTATCTTTGAGAAGAAGCATGCTACAGTGAAAGCAAAGGGTACTTACAGGATGACTGTTATTAAACATTACTGTTCAATGTGTTTTAAAATTTCAACCCATATTTTGCCCTTAGTTGTTACTATTATACCTTTATTACACCCCTATTGCAAATGTTTTTAGACTCAGATCACAATAAACATGTACGTTTACTTATTCTTGGGTGGCGAGTATGTAATACATAACATAGGTTCATAGGTAGGTACTAGGCTATCGGCCCAAGGTCCTATTTAAGCCTAGCCAACAATGTTCCCCGACTTACACCACCCAAGAAAGTTATTTTCCTGTGCCACTGTCAAGCAGAGACACAGAAGTGATCCCCGGGGTGTATTTCCTATTTTCCATCCACTCATCAAGATATTTCTTGAAGAGTGCTAATGATGAACTTTGCTTGACATAGATGGGTAGCCTCTTCCAGAGTATGGGAAGTCTCTGGGACAGGAATCTATCCCTCCAGCGTGTCCTGTTTATTGTGGTGACAAGGTTTAGGTCCCTAGGGCATGTAGCTCAGAGGGATTGGGATTTCTTTAGGTGTAGCATGTCCAACAGCTCTGGGTTTGACATAGCTTTATATGTTTGGCAGAGATCACCTCGAAGTAGGCGATATGCTATGGAGTAAAGTTGGAGTTTTTTGAGGTGGACAGTGTAGGGCATTTGTTTGAGGCCAGTAATCCTCTTTGTGAGGTAATTCTGTGGCCTTTCCAGCTGCTGCAGATGTTTTGTGAGGTACATTCCAAAAGGGGTGTTGTACTCTATAATGGGTCTGAGTGTCGAGTAGAGGGGAACAATGACCTCTTTTTTCCTGGATGAGAACCCTTTTATGATGAGGTGTGCCACGTAGAAGGACTTCCTGACTACTGTGGCAATGTGACTATCAAAGGAGAGACTACTGTCCATCTGGGTCCCTAGGTCTCATTACACATTCGGTGTTAAGTAGATTGCTACCTATGTGGTAGTTCATGGGCACAGAGTTTTTACCAAAGGGGATGACACTGCACTTTTTGGCACTGAGCTTGAGGCCATGGCTCTGACACCAGGCATCTGTCTCAGCGAGGTCCTTCTGTAGGATGTCCACATCATTTGGGGAACTTGACTATGGCTCCTAGTTTGCAGTCATCTGCGAACTTCGTTAGCCAGAGGCCTTCTGTGTTAGCCTGTACTTCAGGGAAGTAGATACCAAACAGGAGAGGTCCCAGGCCGGAACCTTGTGGCACTCCACTTGTCACTGCTTTGAAGTCAGATTTGGAGTCTGAAACTTTTACAGCGTGGGTTCTGTCAGTGAGCCAGTTGGCAACCCATCTTGTGACGTAGGTATTTATACCTAGTTTAGTGAGTTTAGCTGTAATTCCAGAATGGGGGATGGTGTCAAAAGCCTTGGCGAGGTCAAGATAGGCTGTGTGAACCACCTTACCCTCATCTACGGCTTTGGTGACTGCCTCAAAAAAGTCGATCAGGCTCAGGAGGCATGATCTGCCTTTCACAAACCCGAACTGGGTGAGATCCAGAGTTTGGAGGTTACCAATGTCTTTGTTTATGAGTTCCATTATGATACATTCCATGGCCTTGCAGACCAGGCTCATCAGGCTAATAGGTCGATAGTTCCCAGGATCAGTGGTGGCTCCCCCTTTGTGGAGTGGGATAACTGCTGCTGTGCGCCATTCAGTGGGCACAAAGCCTGATGCGAGGCTATTATTTAACATGGTGCTTAAGTGGGGAGCCAGTTCATTCTGAAGTTTGTGTAAAACGCAGCCTGGGATGTTGTCCGGTCCCATGAATGCTGTGTTTTTGGCTTTAGAGAGTGCAGCTTTTACCTACGTAGTTGTGATTACAGGGACTCTGCATTCGTCCTGTATAGATATGGACCCTTTAGGGGGTGGTGGGGGGGGGGGTAAAGTTAGCACTGAACCTATCTGCCAGGATGTTGGCACTATCAGTTGGTTCTGTAATTTTCGTGCCGTTGTGCTGTAACTCAGAGCAGATCTGAGTGTTGCCATTGAGATTCTTGACATAGCTATAGAATGCTTTGTGGTTGTCCTTAGAATTAGTGGCAATTTTGTTTTCATAGCTAGCTTTGGAGGATCTTATAAGGGATCTCAGCTCATTACTGAGGCTGACCAGTGAGCTCCTCCACTCATGGGATTTTACTCTCTTTTGCCACAGTTTCTTCCTTCTGTTGTACAGTTTGTTTATGGCAGGGGACTACCAGATTGGCTTCCTTTTTTTGGAGGATAGTGTCTTGGTTCTGTTTGGGATAGCACGATCCTTGCACTCGTGTAAGTGCTTATAAGAGTGCATTTGTGTAGGATTCAGTAGTTGTAACTGTACTGTCCATCTGCATGGGTGTCATGAAGTTCACCACTTCTGTCTTAAGATGCATGAAGTTGGCTTTGGGGAAATTTTTTACCGTGGTTTCCTTAATGGGGGGTGGGGGCAGGATGTGGATATCAAGAGTGATTAGCTTATGGTCAGATTGGACCAACGAGGAGTTGACTTCAGGTGTGGAACACTGGTCACTCATGTTGGTAATGACTAGGTCTAGGATACTGCTGCCCCTGGTGGAGGTGTGGATAAGTTGATCCAGGGCATTGGAGTTTATGAATTCCAGAAAGTGTTGAGCTAAGGAGTTGGTACACGAGTAGTTTTCCCAGTTAATGGTGGAGTAGTTGAAATCGCCCATTATTAGGGTGTTTGGCTGAACCCTAATATTTTCCAGTACATCAAGAAAAGAGGAGTGGGAATCCTGGGGCATGGTGGGGGATCTGTAGCAAGCTAGAATTTGGATTGCAGTTTTGCCCAGAGTTAGTTGCACATGGATAACCTCAGATGCATTATCCTGAGCAACTAGCCTGGAGGTGTGGATATCCTTAAGAAATATGGACACACCTCCACCTTTGGTGTTTCGGTCCAGGTTACATGGCCGAAAAGTGTGGTACGAGTTATAGCCTGGTAGTGCAGGGGTGCTCTCTGGAGCCTTGAACCAGGTCTCAGTCACTGCACAGATATCGATGTTCTCCATTTTAAGGAGTGCCTCGAGTGAATGCATTTTGAGATTTAGACATCTAGCATTGAGTAGCATTACCCTCAGTTTTTGCTTGCCTGTTCCTGTTACGGTGGTAAATTTGTTATTTGAACCTTCTCTAAAAAAGGCACTATAGGGGTAGCAAGAGCCTTAGCCAGTATCTGGAATCAAAGGGGCGACAGGTGCAAGACATCTTTGGCAAAGCATCGTGGTCTGTCGACCATGTCATCCCAAGCGGACAGACACTGGATCCCCTTAGAATGACACCAGAAGCTTAGCCAATTGTTGAAGTCAATCATTTTGTCCTTGTACTGCGGTATCATTCTGGGTGATGGCAGAATGCTACTCAGGGCTAGGGTCATACCTGCCTGGGCTACAAGATCGGAGAGCTCTTCCATGTCTCATTTCATGTAGTCCAGGGAGGTACGTCTCAGGTCATTCACACCAACATGGACAATGAGAGTCATATTTGTACTTGTTGTGGAGTGACCTGAGTGCGTGGGTTATGTGGCGGATCCTGGCACCCGACAGGCAGCTGACCGTAACCTTCTCCTTGTTTAGCCTGGTGAGTGGGACATCAGTGTGCCTGACTATAGAGTCACCTATGACTAGTGTGTTGGGTACGTTGTTTTGCCTTATTGTCCGTGGTTGAGTGGCACACGGAGTCTGTGGGCTGTGTGTCATTTGGGTTGTGTTGGAGTATGGAGGTTGCTTGCGTTTCTGATTTGGAGGTCTCTGTTGCTTAGACAGATTATTATTGAGAGCCTCCGTGAATGTTTTTGTGTTACTATGTGTGGATTTTGTTGGTGTAGATTTAGTGGGACTATGTGACGAGTGTGGTGTGGTGCAAATGTTTACCTTCTCCTCATGACTGTCAAGTTCAGTCTTGGTTGGAGAGAGCTTTACCTCCAGTTTGGCTAGATAAGTGCATCTCTCACAGGTTGTAGTGTTGGGTGGTAGGAGGAGAGGGTGGTCTGTGCACGAGGAAATTTCTACATTGCCTCATGATGCCCAGATTCATCAGATAGACAGGAGAGAACACTGGGAGCTGACCCTTGGACATGCCTGAATAAAAAAACATTTTCCTCTAGATAGTGGGGAAAGTGAGTACAAGAGCTGTTTTTCTCTAAGCAAGTGAGAAAAGTAAGTACAAAAACTGTTTTCCTCTAGGTAATGAGGAAGGTTGAGTGCCATAGTAATTAGTAGCTTATTTAGTGCTTACAAGTACTGAACAAGTGCTGAGCACGAATAAGCAAATTTAAGTGCTAAAACTAAGAATCTGTATCTGCACTAGACGAGTTACAGGACAGAAACAAGTGCAATTGCAGGCTTTCAAATCAGAAAGTTGAGAGTGATGGAAGAGATTGCCCAAACGGCCAATAACTACAATTTCTGGGCCAGAACCACTCCTTATGTGGTAGACAGGTTACCTAGTGCTTACCACTCCCACTGATAAGCTAGAAGACTTCCCTCCAACACAGAAAGGCTTTGGGGGGGGGGGGGGGGGCTCAGAAGCTTACATACAGTCCTGGATTCAGCAAATCTGTATCTGGAACACTAGTTACAGGAAAGGTAAGAAACAGACACGTTTTTTTTTTTTTTTTTTTTTTTACAGAAAAGTAGCAAAAACAGCACACTTGTGTATGTAGCAATATTAGAACAAACACAGTTTAAAAAATTCAATTTAATATTAGGTAGAATGTGGTAAAGAGATGAGACTGGGGGAGTGTCTCACATCAAATCTACAGTGGGGCGGGCAACTGCAAAAGCCACCAAATTTAAACAAGGCAAAAATAGGGAGAGTGGGTGGGACAAAACAGTTTCAACAAAGATCTAAGCAACAACTAACAGTACAAACTCAAACCAAAAACATATACTCAGCTCTGTATATTTGCAGATAGACTGGAAAGCAGTCTCTCAGAACACAGGTTCCAGCAATTAAATTCAGGCTGTTACTAACAGGTCTAATTTTATGCAAGTGATCCTTGAGTTAGATAACACACAAGCTGTAAAAAACAGTTATACCAACTGAAGACACAGCAGAAAATGGGGGGCAGGCAGTTTCAACAGAGATCTAAGCAACAACTAACATTACAACGATGTTTTACTTTTATAAGATAAGTATAAACCATCATTTCACAATGAAAGTGATGCTTCTAGCATACGAAATGTTAACACAAAAAAAAAGGAAAAAAGAAAACTTTACGGGAATTGTGGCTCAGCAGTCAGTAAGTCATCATACAGCTGTTCTAACACTTCTGCACCTAAAAGCACAACCTATGTACAAGTTTAAAAGTGACTATCCAGATTTCTTATCCAGAACCTTGATGCTGTTTGACACATATGACCTATATTGTTACAATGCACCAACAGTCCTACAAGGCCAACACGGAGTTCTAGGCTGCCAAGTGGCATTATAAGGGTATATAACTTCTGTTTAGGGTAGGTAATGCAGTACATATCAAAAATGCATTTTATAGTAATGTCATTATATAACTGTGGTGAATGAGAAAACTAAGAATTTGGAGGCATGCAAGATCATTCAAATCAGTCAATGCTTCAGGAAATAAACCCAGATTGTTCAATGGAAAGCCGTACAGTTAAAAACTAAAACTCGAACACCTTAAACAGTACAAAAAAAAAAGAGACAAAAATATAAATTTCATTACATAAAGAAAGTACAGTTGTGTAAAAATGTTACCATAACAGAAGATGTCCTCTTTACTGTTGCAGTATTCTTTTCAATAGGGATTCCCCTGCCTAGGGCAGCCCGACATCCAGCCAGTATACCAAAACCTTTTAGTTGCAAAGAGTATGCTGTAGATTACAGATATACTCCTTGTGCATGGCGTAGGGCATAAAGGTGACTCCAGATGTACCATCCTCAGAATTGAAAAGGCCCAGTAGGAACAACAGCCTAAGAATATAGGAAACAAGAAAGACAAAACCAAATCTCCGTAAACTCAAACAAATAGACGAAAGGAGCCAAGCAGTCCAAGAGTAGATAAAACCACACAGTAGTAAGTGGTAATAAAAATTAACGTATCACAAGTTTATTAGCACAAGACACGTTTTCGTCTCACCAAAATGGGAAACTTCTTCAGGAAGAATATATATAAACAGAATGTCACTAGAAACTTTTAAAATTTTTAAAAGTTCCGCCCAAAGGCAGTTCAGTGCTATTGACCAATCAGAAATTCTCACAAAATTAAAGGTACAAGCAACTGCGAGCACCTAAACAAACAAAACAAAAGACTCAAATAAGTCGTTCAGTAAAATCAAACGTAACAAGTACATACAATTCTAAATTAATAAATTGTGAAACATACTTTTAACTATTCACATAATGATCTATACTCAAGTACGTAAAGTACCCAAAATACTAGTATTGAAACACCAATACTAGTACTTTGGGTACTTTACGTACTTGAGTATAGATCATGTGAATAGTTAAAAGTATGTTTCACAATTTATTAATTTAGAATTGTATGTACTTGTTATGTTTGATTTTACTGAACAACTTATTTGAGTCTTTTGTTTTGTTTGTTTAGGTGCTCGCAGTTGCTTGTACCTTTAATTTTGTGAGAATTTCTGATTGGTCAATAGCACTGAACTGCCTTTGGGCGGAACTTTTAAAAATTTTAAAAGTTTCTAGTGACATTCTGTTTATATATATTCTTTCTGAAGAAGTTTCCCATTTTGGTGAGACAAAAACGTGTGTTGTGCTAATAAACTTGTGATACGTTAATTTTTATTACCACTTACTACTGTGTGGTTTTATCTACTCTTGGACTGCTTGGCTCCTTTCGTCTATTTGTTTGAGCCTAAGAATATAATCAGGTAGCAGGCGCATTCAGAAAAAAAATTTAAAAAAAGGACCACGGGAGGAGGGAGGGAGCAAATACTGCAACAGTGAAGAGAGGGGCATCTACTGTTATGGTAAGATTTTACACAACTGTACTGTGTCTTTCCATATCACTGTTGCAGTATCCTTTACAACGGGAAAGTACAATAGCCTAGGAAGAAGACTGGCAGAAGGAAGGGCCAGAGGTCCTCATGGAAGCCATGGAGCTGGCAAAAGTAGCTCTGGCCCTAGAAATCACATCTAACTTGTAGTGATTGGTAAATGTATGCACAGAAGTACAAATAGCTGCCACAAGAATAGAATTAGTATCCAAACCACTGAAAAACACACCAAAAGAAGCCACAGCCCTAGCAGAATGAGCTTTAACAGAATAAGGAAGGCTCATACCATGAAAGGAATAACAAAAAGAAACAGCTTTTGAGATCCAAGCAGAAACAGTTTACTTGGATACTATCAACTTTTGAATGAAGGCTGCATTAGTACAAAGGTTTACCTTAACCTTGTGGAAGATGAGGAAGAGCTCTCTGCACATAAAAGCCTGAAACTATGAGAACATTCAAGCAGAGCTAACTGCCACCAAGAAAACAGTATTTCAGGAGAAAAATTTGAGTGGTTTGGAAGGTTCCCTATTAGATGAACAAACGCTTAAAATGTCGAGTACAACATGCTTGACAGCTTTTAAGCGAATGTTCATCTAAGCGAAACCCGAGAATGTTGAAACAAGGAGCTTTGAAAAGTTAGAAAAAAATCCACGACACTGCCAGGTGACACCAACCGTTTATTACATCCAAGACATTTTTGAAAAGTTACAGTTGACCAGCTGTGAGGAAGCCAACGGCTGACGTCAGAAAGTTTACCCTGTCTCGCCGTTCTCACAGTCCTCCACTGTGGTGCAGTCTCAACGTTCACCCTGTGTAATGTTACAACGATCCTCCACTGTGGTGCGTCCTCGGAGTTGGTATATTTAAGTAGGGGGGCACAGCCCCCCAATTTAGTTTGTCATTTTTTTTTCTTTTTGGAGAGGTTGTAATGGTGTACAGTATATATTGAAGTAGTCGGACGTTGGCTTCCTGATGGCTGGCCAACTATAACTTTTCAAAACTCCTTGTTTCTATATTCCGGGGTTTCACTTAGACGAACATTCGCTTAAAAGCTGTTGAGCAGGTAATACTCAACATTTTAAGCATTTGTTCATCTAATATAGACCCGTTTGGAATCATCTGGTTCAAACTACGTCGAGGTAAGTTTCTCCAAAATGTAACTGAGGTGTCATGATGGAGCACTCTCTTTTTCAAATGATCTAAAATGTAGGACACCCTCAAAAAATTGCTTAGCTGACCATCAGAAGTACAGAGGACAATCTCAAAACAGAGAAGCTGAGATTACCGATGCAAACTCCTTGACCAAGGCATATGACAGTCATGCTTTTTAAAGGTCTGTCAGGTATGCAAGTATCAATGACAGATATGCTGCATTTGGGTCCTGATTTCTTCTGAGCCAACAAAGGAAGAATTGTTTCCATTTAGTTAGGCATGATTTCCCTGTGCTTGGCTTCCTAGTCTCTTACAGATCAGAAAGTACATCTTCTGAAAATAGCTATCTAAAAAGGATGACTACTAAATCATCCAAGCTGTCAGCCCTAGAGCCCTTCACTTGGAATGTACAAGTGACACCTTATTCAGAATCAAAAGGAGCAGCAGGACTGGTATTTTAAACACAGAAGAAGAGAGAAAGTACAGTTGTAAACTTACCAAAGCAGTAGATGTTCCAGTGATAACTCCTATAGTAGCCTTAGCTATATGGGTTGTATCCTGCACAGGATACAAAGCTTTCAAAGCTTCATGGGCACATTTCCACACACTCAGTCAGCCAGTTCAAGCATGGCTGACTAAAAGGAGTAGTTTGGGTGCCAAGCCCTTCACAGCTTTCAATCCAACAAAAAGAGGGTGCTAAAGCCCTGCAAATAAGTTAATACTAGGAAAGAAAAAAAATCTATATATACACGTGTCCTCGCCCTGACAAAAACATACAAAACTATTGGTCGTGGAGAAAGGGAGTAGCTATTGCAGCAGAAATCACTTGAGCAACTACAGTTATACTATACTTGCAGAAATGTATTATCGTCATCATCATGGTCACTGCTACCATAGCCTTCGCTACAAAAGTAAATCACCACAGCTCTGACTAAGAGGAGGAAGGACCAAGTGTCCAGGAGCCACTGGAGAATGGTCCTAGCAAAGCATGTCCTAGACTTGGAGAAGAAATCTGGTGTATAGTGCTTTGCAAAGGTATGCAGAGGACCAAGTTACTGCTTCTAGAAACCAACCCTTTCAAAAAGCCACAGATGAAACCAAGGCCCTGGTAGAATAAGACTTGACTCTGCCTGGAATCACTATTTTGGTTGCTGTAACAAAAAGTAACTGCGGTAGACAACCACTTGGAAATAACCTGTGTCAAAGCTGATGGTCTTTTTCTTATCTTCACAAGAAATGAACAAATGATCAGAGTTCATAAAAGATTTTATTTTTGTCAGGATAGTACCAGAGCAGTCTGTGGACGTCCAAGGTATGGAGTATCCTCTCATTCACTTTTAGGTTCTGGAAAGACAGCAGAAGGATTGCTTGGCTCAAAGTAAACTCGGATACAACTTCAACATAAATGAAGGATTATCGGACGCTCCATCTTTGTGGAAAGTGAGATAAGACTGACCCAAAATAAAAACTTGCAACTCAGATACTCTTCTAGCAGAATGAGAGCAATGAGTAAGACAGTTTTCCATGTGAATTGATTTAAATGGAGCAAGTGTTAAGTTTTTTCTAGCACAAGATTAAGATCTCAAGGAGGAGCCATTTTTTGGGCGCCTTTTGGGCGCCTTTTTATGTAGAACCCCTTTCTAAAATATTTTGACATGCGATTACACTGAAAGTGGGGGATCCATGGGCACACGTATGCTGAAATGGCCAACAAATGTATCTTGATAAGGAAGTAAGTAGGATAGTAACGCATGCAAAAGTCAGAGCAACCAGTATTTATTTATTTATTGACATTTGTTTACTGTGAAAGTCCTACTGGATAATAAATAACCATTTTCAGTGGAAGCCCAGGGAAAAAAGCTACACAGAATTAAACATCAAATAAAAGACTAGTACAAATGTAAATTTAAAAAGCATACAAACATACATACGGTTTGGTAGTAGAATACATGGAATACATTAAAGCATGAGCAGATACCAGTGATGTAAAACTAAAAAGTAATGAAAAAAAATGACTACACATGACAATCAGCACTGACAAAAGTGTTAGAAATGCAGTCTATTATGCCGAGAAATAAAAATAAAAAGATACAAGTCCATCCTAAAAGTGGTGATACTTCAGGTATTGAAAGGTATAGCCAGATAATACTATGAGAGATTTGGTTAGTAAGAATGTAAAGTATTTGTTAATATAGACCATACAGGTGAGTTGCATGGGCATAGCCATGAATTAATGAGAAATTCTTTGAAAGAGGACTTAAAAACATGGAGGCTAGATATAGTTTTAATTGAATTTGGGATAGAGTTCCATAGTTTGCATATGCAGTGAGTATAAATTTTGCCCCATACTTTTTTTTTGGTTTACAGATTTCAAGCAGGTTTTTGTCTTCAGAGTGCAGAAGGCAAGTTGGGAGACAGCGATGAAGTACTGAGGAGACAGAAGGGCAGGCAGAGGAGTTAACATAGTATTTGATGGGTGAGAAGTTGCATATGGGCTAAATGATATCGGACATGGGCTGAATATTTTTTACTCTCTCATTTCTGGTAGGGCCAAGAGTATGTAAGGTATTCATGAATATATTGTTGACAGATTTGTCTAGAGATAGGGTTTTGAGTGAAGACCAGTTGATGGATTTTAGTAGATTATTGTGTGTATCAGCATGAAAGTTAGAAAGATTCTGGGTAGGTCTGTATTTATATTTTTTAGCTGGTGGGTGATTTCTCTATTGGTGAATACATGGTTATGGTCACTAAGGGAATCAGGTAGTATTCCCCGAGACAGCATACTTGCTGGGGTCAGAGACAATTATCCAGTCAAAGATCATTTTTTTAATGATTCACTTTGCTGAACTGAGTCCGATACAAGTCAAGACTGGTAGCTGGGGTGTTATATGACACAGATAACTGTTGGATGGTGTAGAGGTCCAGCGGTAGCACTGTCGCTTCACAGCAAGAGGTTCTCCACTTCGATTCTTGGCAGGAGTGCCTTCTGTGTGGAGTCTGAATGTCCTCCCTGCGTTCATGTGGGTTTCCTCCAGGTGCTCTGGTTTCCTCCCATGTTACAAAGACATACGTCTAGAGCATTTCTCCCTGAGCCTCTGCTGAAAATTGGCTTCGTTCCAAGTCAGACTTTCCAGGTTAACAAATATTAAATAAATAAAATAAATAAACCAGTCGATGTTAGCATTACCCAAGATAATGATTTTAGTACTAATGTTTGTAGTTACCTAGTAAAGAATTTCTTCTAACAAGCTATTATTAATACCTGGTGGTAAGGAGTGGGCAACTAAAAAAAAGCTTCTTATGTACTGACGTGACAGATAAGACTTTCTGCATTTTGGAATGTTGGTGTGTTAGTTTTGAGGGGTGAGAAATTTGGTTATATACAACTGCAATGCCTTCCTCTTTTCTTTAGTCTGTCACATCAAATCATAATGTAACCAAAGGAGGAAGGTTGGTATGCTAGTTTTGAGGGGTGAGAAACTTGGTTACTATATACAACTGCAAAGCCTCCCCCTTTTCTGTAGTCTGTCACATTGAATTATACTGTAGTCAGGGGACTGAATTTCAGAATCTTTTATGTGGGGTTTTAGCCACTGTCATTACCGAAACATGGCTAAAACCCCACATAAAACTTTCTGAAATTCTGTCCCTGGCTACAATATAATTCAATGATCTGGTAAGTATTGAAGAAACCATGCTTGTAGGTCTGCAACTTTATTTAGAATACTATGAATGTTAATGGAAGTAAGGAAACATTTTGTGGGTGTCCCTGGCAGTCAGGGATGGAAGAAGCAAGAGGGCCTGGAAGTAGGTGGTGAGAGAGAGAACCATTTTGGGTGGTAAGGAAGCCAACATTCTGTCTGTCTGGATTCTGCATCCTAGGAGGACATGGTCTTGTGAAGGAACCAGGGTAGACTGTTGGTATTTGATAGTGAATCCTAGACCCTCTAGCAGCGACACTATGAAAAGTAGATTCTCTTGGAGGGTGTCTTGAGCCTGAGCCTGGAGAAGAAGATTGTCCAGGTATGGGAAAATATGGCTACCCCTTAGTCTGCATTTGGCTATGACAGGAGCTAAGCATTTTGTGAAGACACTTGGGGCCACAGACAAACCAAAAGGTAAGGCAGAGAATTTAAAATGTGAGGAAGCAATAGCAAAGTGAAAATACTTCCTGAACCGAGGGTGAATGGGAATGTGGAGATAAGCATCCTTGTTGTCCAGAGACACCATGCAGGTCTGAGGAAGGATGAGGGGAAGAAGAGTACACAAGGACAGCATGTGAAAGGTGGGAACCTTCAGGAATGTATTTAGATGGGATAAATCTAGGATGGGTCTCCACAGACCATCCATCCTGGGGACCAGGAACATCCTGACGTAGAACCCTTTCCCTATTTGAGAAAGTGGCACCTCCTGAATGGTGTTCTGACAGAGAAGACTGAAAATAACTTGGGGAAAGAAATCCAGCTGTTCCTTTGGGGGTCATGGTATACTGCTGAAGGAAGGTGTAGTTTTCCACACCATGAAGTATCCTTGAAGAATAATGGAGAAGTCCCAAGAGTCTTGGGCGATCTGTTTCCAAGCAGGGAGAGAAAGGGAAAAGTGTAGGGAAAGAGGAGTCTGGTTGCCAAGGGACAGGTAGTCACAGGCTACCTGGCTTAGCCTGAAAGGGCTGCTTCTGAGCAGCAGGAGTAGATGTGGAAGATTTGGATGAAAACTGTTTCCTGGCATCTCTTTTACCCTTGGAAGACTGGGTTCTAAAAGGTTTCCTAATAAAGGGTATTTTAGAGGGGCAGTTACTCTGAAATCTTGGGACCGGGAACACAAAAATGTGCTTAAGGTCTTGCAACTCTGCTTTTTTCTTGTAATGACTTGAAGAGTTCTGCAGCAGAGTTACCAAACAATGCCTTGTTGTCCAATGAGGCATCCATGACTTTAGCCTTTATATTGTCTGGCGAGGGCTACAGTCTGAGCCATGAGTACCTCATAAGAACTAACCCAGAACCAGCCACTCTGGCTGATGCCTCCACAGCATCACAGCTACACTTAATGGAATGGTGTGTAACCTGAGCAGAAGAATTCAGAATGGATGATAACTGAGCCTTTGTAATAGTAACTGGAAGCTCTGAAAGTAACTTACAAGCAGCCAAGAGAAGGGCCAAGGAATATTTAGTCATATGGGTCTGGTAATTTATGGCTCTGAATGTCAGACTTGCAGACGTATAGGCTTTCTTCCCCAGCCTCTCCATAACTTTACTCTCCTTGTCTGATGGGAGAAGGGAAGTAAAGGGCAACATCTGGAGAAGGGAAGTAGAGGGCAACATCTTGGAGGCCTTGTCAGCAGACACAGAAATTGTTGCAGGGTCTGCAGAGGAACACTTATTTGGAATCCTCTAGCAACTTCATACCTGTCAACTGCATAGAGCAAAAAATCTAGATAAATAATGAGGGAACAAAGGCCCAGAAATAGGGACAATTTTTAAATATTGTTCTTGCAAATGTAGAAAGTTGAAAAAATAACAGGTTTTGTCTCAGCATGAAATTTCTAAAGGGTATGAAGTCTGAAACTCAAATGCCTGTCATTACTTTCTGACTTCTATCCTCAAACATTTGGCAATGATTTGCCAGAAAAACAGAATTTTATGAGGAACAGGCCAAAAATATGAAAGAAAAATCTGGACATTCTGTGAAAATCTGGACAGTTGAGACGTATGCACCTTATAGAACCTGTCTGTTCCTTTGGGGGCAGGAAGTTGAGATTCAGGGCACTTACAGGCTGCTGAGAAGGCATCTAAAAATGCTGGCAGAACAGGGGGTATATGGCAGATGGGGAAGGGGAATCCATCTGCAGAAGGTCATAATACCTTTTTTGGATATCTGACACCAGAGTACAATCCCATTTAAAGAACTCCCTCATTTTAACAATGGTTTCCCCAAAGGAAATGTCCTCTTCTGGGGATGCACATCCTAAAGGTGATAAATTTGGGTAGAATATGCCAAAGACTCATTCCCAGATGAATCCTCTTCATCTGATGAGACCTTCACAGAAATCCTCTTATGTGGAGTAGAAGGAGAAAAGAAAGGAGAAGGGAGAGAGAGAGAGAGACCTGAAGAGTGCCTCAGGGCCACAAAAGCACTGAAGAGTCCTTGGGAGAAGGCTTGCCAATCAGCAGGCTGTTCTTGGTGAGCAGGAGAAGCACAATTAGTTTTTCAGCTTCTTCTTTTGTGGGACATCCATGCAGTGGAAGGACGAGGGGCCTGACATAGTACAGTTGTGTGCCTACCATAAATGTAGATGTTCGAGTGTATTCACTGTTGCAGTCATTACTCTTTGGTTATCCTGCTGGCAGGCTACCCGCAGTCGGCCTGAATTCCAAAGTCTTGGTCCGGCGTCGGTTGCTGTCGCCTCTTCCCTGACGTCAGTGCGCCAGGGGTATAAAAGATGCAGCCGACACCATTTTCTTCAGTTTTTCTTGCCCCAGATGTCAGGTGCCCCCAAAAGGGTAGGCTAAATATTATGCCAATAAACATGCATGCACTAAGGTAATCATTTCCTGCATCTACAAGCAAATACACCACATAAGTTGTATAGAATAGAGAAGTACAGATAAGACCCAGTGAAAGAAAGGGGGATGGAGGGAGGGTAACCTGGACTGCAACAGTGAATACACACTCGAACATCTACATTTATGGTAGGTACACAGCTGTACTATGTTCATCGTGTTTCACCGTTTCAGTCATTACTCTTGGGTTGAATCCCAAAGCTGAGGATGGGTGGCTGGGGCTAAATAGGATTAGGAGAGGCTATGAGGCCCTGCAAAGCCTGCTCTGGATTTTGAGTAGAGAGGTAAGTGGTAGTGCTTTGTAAAGGTGTGCACCGAACTCCAAGTTGCAGCCTCTAAGATGTCTGTGGTTGGTACTCCTCTGAGGAAGGCTGCTGAAGTGGCTGCTGCTCTGGCTGAATGTGGCCTAATGTCCTTAGGCACTGATTTGCCATGTTGTGAATAGCAGAAATGAATGCAATGGCCTATCCATTTTGAAATGGTCTGTTTTGAGATGGCCTTTCCTTGTGATCCTGCAGCATATGCCACTAAAAGTTGCTCAGTCTTTCTGAAAGCTTTAGTTCTGTCCAAGTAGAAGCGTAGTTGTCTGTGTATGTCCAAAGAATGCAGAAGTGTCTCACCCTTGTTCTGTGGGTTTGGATAAAAGGTAGGCAAGTGAATGGTTTGGTTAAGGGCCACACTGGACACCACCTTAGGCATAAATGTCGGGTTTGTCCTCAGAGAAACCCTGTCTGGATGGAAAATGATAAAAGGTTCCACCGCCATGAGTGCCTGTAACTCCGAGACTTGTCTTGCAGAGTTTATTGCTAGGAGCAGAGCTGTTTTCCAGGATAATAATTTTATATCAGCTGTTGAGGCTGGCACAAAAGGAGGCAGTGTGAGTTTTTCCAAGACATAATTGAGGTCCCATGCAGGTATTGGTGCTCTCCTTGGAGGTCTTATGTTTTTGGCCCCTCTGAGGTACTGCCTTATTAAAGGATGAGAAAAGATAGGTGGTCCCGTATTCTTATGGGCTGAAATGGCAGAGGCATGGATCTTAATTGATGAAAAGGATAGGCCTCTGTCCAGCATCTCAGTTAAGTATTGTAAAATCTGAGGAATGTACAAATGTGTAAATTCCTTGTGCCAGGTTACAAGCACAGAATCTCTTCCATTTTTCTACATAAGATTTTCTGGTACTGGGCCTCCTGGCCTCCAAAATAACATCAATCAAAGCTTTGGAGAGAGGAGTGTTCTGAATGGCTACATTATCCGCCATGCTGCCAGATTTAAGGTACTGAGTTGGCTGTGCAGGATCTGATTGTTTTGTTGGGTCAGTAAGTGAGGAATTTGAGGCAATGTCCAGGCTGGACCTTGAGACAAGTTCTTTAGGACTGGGTACCAGTGCTGGTGTGGCCAGTCTGGGGCAATCAGTATCATTTTTGGCTTCTCTTGTCTGACCTATAGGAGTACCTTGGGGAGGAGAGGCAGTGGAGGAAAGGCATATACTGTTAGGTTTTTCCAGCTGAAGGATAGGGCATCCACTTTCCATGCTTGCTTGTGATAAGTCCTTGTGCAGAATCTCTGTAGCTGGCAGTTGTGAGGGGAGGCAAATAGATCTATGTCTGGGCATCCCCATTTCCTTGTTATGCTGAAGACTTGTGGATCCAGTTTCCACTCATGGGGATCCATGAGGTTTCTGCTTAGTTCGTCTGCCAGAGTATTTATCTTTCCTGGCAGGAATTGTGCTTGCAAGTGAACTTGATAAATCAATGCTGTGTCCCACAAAGTCATGGCTTGTCTGCAGAGGGGGTAGGAATGTGTGCCTCCCTGCTTGCTTATGTGCCACATGACTGTAGTATTGTCCGTTTTTATCAGTAGTTGTCCTAGATGAAGTAGATCCTTGAAAGCTGTCAGGGCATTTTGAACAGCTAGCATCTCTTTTTGACGGATATGAAGATGCATCTGGCTTGTGGGCCATGTGCCCTGAATACATTTTTCTGTCATGTGGGCCACCCAGGCATAATCTGATGCATCCGTTGTTAGTGTCTGCCTTGCTGTGGGTAAAGTGAATGGCTTTCCCTTGTTGTGGTGACAGGCATGTGCCCACCATCGAAACTCCTGTTGCAGGCAGGGAATGAGGGTAATTAATGTTTCCAGACTTTGGCAATGTTGAGTCCAAACACTTTTTAAATACCATTGTAGTTTCCTCATATGCAGTCTGGCATATGGAATTAGCAGAATGCAGGATTCCATGAAGCGCAAAGCCTGCAGAATTTTTCTTCCAGATAACTGGGTCTTTGTTGCCAACATGAAGTAAGAAGTCAGTTGCCTTTGTTTGTCTAGCATGAGATAAGCCATCTGAGCAGTTGTATTTAAGCTTGCACCCAGGAATATTATCTCTTGAGAGGGTACTAGTTTTGATTTCTTTTCGTTTACTGTGTACCCTAGGCAAATTAGTAATCTTTTTACAAACGCCAGATGCTTTAGTAGAATGTCCTTGTTCTCTGCTTGAAAAAGGCAGTCGTCCAAGTAAGGATATATTTGAATTCCTTTGTCTGCAAAATGCAATTACTGGTGCCAGGCATTTTGTGAAGACCCTGGGCGCAGTAGATAAGCCAAAGGGCAGTGCAGAGAATTGGTAGTGCATTGAGCCAGCTATGACTCTGAGGTATCTTCTGCAAGATTGTCTGATCGGGACATGCAGGTATGCCTCTTTTAGGTCCAAAGTTACAAGCCAAGCCTTCTTGCCCAGCATGGGCAGAAGCTGCTGCAGAGTCAACATTTTGAATTTTGGAACGTCCAGAAATGTGTTTAGAATAGACAGGTCCAGTATTGGTCTCCAGGCTTTGTCCTTTCTGGGTACCAAGAAAAGTCTTGAGTAAAATCCTTGTCCCTGCTCTTACTGTGGTACTCATTGAATGGCCCTCATGTCCATGAGGGATGAAACTTGCTTTTGTGCCTCTGCCCACAGATTGTGTGGCAGGTGTGGCATACCTTTTGCCCTTGGCAGGGTGTAAAAGTGGAACCTGTAGCCCTGAGACACTATATTCAAGAACCATTTGTCCTGGGTGATCATGTGCCAATTTTGTGAAAATAGTGCTAGTCTTCCCCCTAAGGGGGCTGCCAAAAGATACGTGCTTGGTGCTGGCAGAGGAAAGTCATTGGGACCGTCTCCTGTATGGCTGTGATTTGTGTGCTCCACTTTTGGAGGTAGAAGCACCCCATTGTTTAAGCCTGTATGAGCCTTGGGGCTGGGATCTGCCTCTGGGGCATGTGTATCTGCCTCTTTGTGGCCTGTCTGGCACTGGAAAGGACCAATTTTTTGTAGGCCAGTTCCTGCTAAATCTGGGTGGCTGCACCTGTAAGAAATCCTTAACTGTCTGCATAGATTTTGCTTTGTCCTCCATTTTCTTCAACACCTCTTCTGCTTTAACACCAAACAAAGTATCATGCTGTAATGGAGCATCTAATAATTTTGCTTTAACATGATCAGGCAGATTCTGTTCCTTTAACCAGGCATGCCTCCTAATGACAGAACCCGTAACAGCGGCCCTGCAAGAGGCCTCCAGAGAATCAAAACCACATTGCAAAGTATGCCTTCCCACTTGTTCAGTTGCATGCAATAAATCCTGCATTTCCTTGTTTTCTGCACATTCAGAATGTATTAATATTTTCTGTTTAAGCAGTGACATTACGTATTGCTGATATTTAAGCATATGAAATTGACAATTTAAAGCCCTCTCAGCCAAGGTAGCAGAAGTGTAAACCTTTTTCCCCCATCTGTCCAGTACCCTTGAATCCCTATCAGAGGGGATAGGGTTTTTTGCAGTGGAAGCCTTGACCCTTTTGGGACCCTGATAAATAGTTTCTGGGTCAGCAGCAGGGTTTTTATAAAGAAATTTATGTGAATCTGGAACCCTGTAGTATCTGTCTGGCTTAACAGGTGCAGGGTGTAAGGAGTCAGGAGACAGGCCGGACTCTGAAAATACATCATCTACAATGTCTAAAACAGGGGGGATAGCAAGAGGCCTGTGCTGAGGTAGTAAAATAAAGTATGAACCTTTTCTTAGATTCTGAGTGGTCTTGGCTCCCCAGTGGAAGTGCTCCCTCATGGTATGCAGGGTTTCCCCAAAAGAATAATCCTCAGGAGGAGAGGCTGAAGGGATAGAATCTTCAGCATCAGAATCTTCATAGCGTGGAAGAGAGCATTCCTGTTCAGAAGAGGAGTCACAGGAAATGGAAACCTGATCTGAAGATTCATATTCTGTCTCTTGCCTAGGCCTCTTATCAGGAGGGAAATGAGAACCCCTGATCAAAGTAATTAAGTCTTTGGCCATTTTGAGCATCTGTTTTTTAGGCATGGAGGCCTGTCCATGGGCTTGATGCACTTGTTTCTTTGTCTTTAGTGGTGCTTTAGTCTTTGCCTTTGAAGCTGTAGTCGGTTTTACATATAACTGTGTAGGCCTGAAAACACCCTCAGAAGCCGATGCCTGCTCAGCAGCTCCAGACCCATCTGAGGGAATATTTTCCAAGTGCCCAATACCTTGAGTTTCCAGTGGCCTAGTCTGCTCCACGTGGGAGTCAGAAGCAGCCTGCGGCTCTGAGGTAGCGGGCGTCAGGGGCTGCGAAAGCACCTCACTGAGAACCGGCGAACTGGCGACTGGCTTAGAAGAAGCCTCGTCGTCAGTTTTGGACCTCGGATGCCTGTCCTTTTCCTTGCGTTTCTTGTGAATTGCGGTAGTCAGATGGCTATCCGACGACATCGTGTAATTACATCTTCGGCCAAAGTAATGAAATGCAAAATCGTACCGACGCTTAGTGCGTTGGTTAAATCTAGCACAAAACCTGCAATTAGCAACATCATGTGGAAGTCCTTATGAGGTATTTGCTTCCCACAAGAAATACAATTATTAACTTTTTCTGACATCGGTCTGGAGCAAGAAAAAAGTTTCCCCAACGGGGTACTTGGCTTTAAATGAAGACTTCGGATCTGAAATTCGAACACAAAAATCTCAGGATTCGGACGACCGGCACTTGCAAACTGCTTCTGCTTCGGGCACCGCACAGCAAGAAAGACTGAAGAAAATGGCATCGGCTGCATCTTTTATACCCCTGGCGCACTGACGTCAGGAAAGAGGCGACAGCAACCAACGCCAGACCAAGACTTTGGAATTCAGGCCGACTGCGGGTAGCCTGCCAGCAGGATAACCCAAGAGTAATGACTGCAACAGTGAAACACGATGAACATCGGCCTACACTCTACAACATTAGTAGGGACATGTTCTCAAACAATGATTTGTGGAATAATACGAAGGCCTTCAATAAAAATGAGCCTAGGTACTCCCTACATCCAGAGCGGATGCCTGCGTATCCCCGAAGGACATGGTAGCAGGATCCTTCACGGTTCCACACCAGTACCCATGGAAGGTTCTTCTACAGACTCCGAAATGGTATCTGGGCCAACATCAGGCTCAGGAAAGATGTCCGGAATTGGAGGAGCAGCGGGTAAATCAGGCCTAGATTTCTTGGCCTTCTTACCTGACGTACCTTCCATATTCCAAGCTAGGCACTTAAGGCACTGTTTTTTTAGGTACAATTTAAGGGAAGTTTAATGACTGTGCAGGGCCTTGGGGCCAAAGGCCTTGTAAATATGGTCAGGACCTAGGCAAAAGAGCAAAGGTCAAGGGAGTCTTTATGTGGAATTTGCCTTTCAAACTGACAGTTGTCCTTCCTAGTTGACATGTAACCTCAACAATAACAGTAGCAACTAAAGCAATAAGAAAAAACACCAACAGGGCACTTATCTGATCAGAATCTGCAACTTCTCTGATGAGCAATGACTGCGGAAGACGATCTGACTGGCGTCAAAAAAGTTCTGAGATTTGGTATGTGCCAACGTCTGCTTTATACCAAACATCATTTTATGCCCAACACAGAACCCGAACTATGTGTGATGTCACACATACCCTACAGTAGCATTAGACTTTTGTTTACTGGCCGGATGTATGAGTCAGCCGGCGGCGGACTCCCTTATGTTATGAATACTGCAACATATGAAGAGAAGGACATCAGAGATAATTTTATAAAGAAGGATTGGGAAAAAATGACGATTTTCGAGACTAGGTGGAAGCGGGCAGTCTTGCAAGCCTAGTGGCAGTCGCACCGTTTTCCATGTTAAGAACATCAAGTCTGCCAAATGTGCTGGTTCAAATGAAGCAAAAGTTAATTTTTCCAAGACAGAATTTATATCTCAAAGAGGAGCCACCTATTTTCTAGAAGGCTTGGTATGCAACACCCCTGTTAAAAACATTTTCACATAAGACTGCATTGAATGAGGTGGACCCATGGGCAAACATGCTGAAAGGGCTGACAAATGAACCTTGATGGTACAGTAAGACGAGCTCACACAAATGCTGCAGAACCGGAGAAACACTAGCCCTGAAAGGGTGCCGTTTCCTGTCTTGACACCAAACTATAAAATATTTTTCATTGACTGATATATGATTTTCTAGTAGCAATTTTCTTGCCTCCTTTAATACTTGCTGCATGTTCCCAGAAAATATCTGCCTAAAAGGTATTATGATTCTATCATCCTGACTGTTAGCTGCAATTGTTTAGGGTTGGGATTTATCAAACACTGCTTATGTGAGTAGGTCCAGTCTGTGAGATAGGTTGTGATAACTGCTCCTCACCATTTCCAAAAGAAGAGAGTCTATAACCGTTGTTTGGGTCAGAAGAAAGACACCACCAATGATCTTTGGTGAGTCCTTCTGAACCTTTAGCATGACTCTGGATATTATGGAAAAGGCATACAGTCCAAGGAAAAGAAAACGCATTTGTTTACCAAGACTTCAAGTCCAGGAGTAGAATTTTGCTAAATAACTGTTGAGAGTATTGGAGAAAATCTACCTATGGTGTTCCCCACAGCTGGATCAAATCCTGGACCTCCGAACAGTTTCTATTTGTGAGGATCTGTTCTGTTTTTGGCTCAGCTTGTCTGCCACACAGGTTTGCTCTGTCGGTATTGTAAGATGCCTGCAGAGTGAGACTGTCCTGAAAAACAATATCCAGGCTATCATGACTAGTCTGCACAGAAGGCAAGATCTTGTTTCCCCCGTTTGCTTATGTACCACATCACTGTAGTGTCTGTAAAAACTTGTAGTGGTTCTGAGGACCACAGATGACTAAGAGCCTTTATAACTGCCAAAATCACTTTTAAGTTTGTGTATTTTAGTCTGTCTTTTCGGTTCCAGAGACCCTGCACTTTTATCCCCACAGACACTGTTCCCCATGCAAAGTCTAAGGCATCTGTTACAGACTGTATTGGAGCTGGAATAGAAAATGAAGACCTGGATTCTGATGAATCTGTTCTCCCCACCAAACAAATCTCCCTTTTCACAAAACCCCAAAATTGGAAAAAGGAATATCCAGGGATGTTAACATTGGGACCATACACATTTCAGGTACCACTGGATTTTTCTCATGTGGAGTCTTGCTAGAGGAATCATGGGAATCATAGAAGCCCTGAAACCCAGAATCTTGAAAAAATTCGCCAGATGAGACAGTAGTCTGAGGGGAAAAACTCAGGAAGAGATCCAGTGAGAGAGAGAGAGAGAGGGAGCGACTTTTTCCTACGGAAGAAAAGCTCTTTGAACCAAAGTATCTAGGTGATACCCAAGAAAAATAATCCTGTTAGAAGCAAAGAAGACTTTTGTATGTTCTCCTGGAATCCCAATCTGGGTAGGAGATTCACTCACCCAAGTGACAGAATCTGGACATTTGGAAAAAGTCTCCGCAAAGACAAGCAAATCATCTAAAAAAGGAAAAATGTGAATGTTTTGCAGACTGCAGAAGGCTACTACATGAGCTAGACACTTTATGGATGCCACTGGAGCTCTAGCTAGAAAAAAAGAGAAATACAGAAAACAGAAACTGTGATCCAGACAAATAAAACATTAACAAACATCTAAAATATGGATCTACAGGAACGCGATTATGCAACGTTTAAATCTAAGGTTACCAAAAAACTCAGAGGGGAATAAGTGACATTAAGTTGTGAATGGATAACACTTTGAACTTGGGCACTACCACAAAAAGGTTTAGAATGGAAAGATCCAGAACAAATAACCTCAACTCTTTTTCTTTGGCACCAGAAACATTCTGAAACAGCTTTCATCACTGAGACACTAGATGTTGAATGACAGGAGGAAAAAGGGAAGTTTGATCTGGTAGACAGGTGGAGGGTTTCACAAAAAGGAGGGAGAGATGCTGACTGCTATTTATAATATTGAAGGATTACTTTCAGAACCCATCTGTTTGAAACTATCTGTTGCCAAAAAGGAAAATGGAGGTTCCGATTTTCTGAAAAGATTACGGGTTTCCCAAGGTGGAAGGGGGAGGGAAGTTTTGAAGTCATTCAAACTCGTTAGACTGTCCTCTCTTCTGGGAGATTCCTCCTTTCTTTTTGGAACTTCCATGCAATTGCAGTTTAAACAGTCACTTACTGGCAGCTTGCTGTGTTTCTTTATTTTGCTGTTTGAAAAAGGTTATAGGGGTAAAATTAAACCCCTTGGCAAACTTGAGAAGGAAAGCCGAGAGAATCCTTAAAATCAGCTTACCTCTTTCATAACACATTTTAACGGCCTCTGCAGCAGATGGTCCAGAAACTAACTCTCTGTCCAAGGCAGAATTCAACATTTCAGCTTTGACATCTTCTGGAAGGTTTTCGGCACACAGCCAAATGAACCTCCTCATAATATTTCCAATGACGGCAGCCCTAGAAGTGGCAGCAGCAGAATCAAAAGCACATTTCAAACAGTATGTAGTCACCTGACATGCAGAAATAATTAGATTACACAAAGGAGTTTAACAGTAAACCAATGACATAATATTCTTCATGTTCTCAAGCGAGGAAGGATAAACTAACACATGAGCTTTGCAATTGTGAATTGTAAGAATAAGTGTTGTAGCAGTCATACTTGTCAGACAATGGGGGATTAGTATTAACCAGATGTTTAGCAGCAGATAGGTTCAGTAAAACAACAGCTACTGGGGTCATTTATGAAACAAGTGTAAAAAAACTTACAAGACTGAGGAATATCATACAATCTACAATACATATGCTTTCTTGGGAGCAGCAGGCTGTCAGGCAAACTACAGGATGTGACAAAAACATCCTCCAATGCTGAAAGAGCAGGAGTAACTGGAGAAAGTTCTGGAAAATCCAGTTTAATAAATCATAATACTTCAGGGACAGTGGAACATCATTATATTAACAATGAAACAAATGATTCATTCCGAAAACATTTTCAGAGAAAGAGAATCCTTCTAATGTACTGGTAAAAGCCACACTATCCTCAGAATCTGAATCAGAAAGATTAGTAAACATAACAGAATCTGTCCTTTCAAAATCATGTCATGGTTCAAAAATTGAACCTCTTCAGAAAATGAAGAATCCTTTTCTCTTTTACCAAAAACAGCTAAACTGGATGGGTTAAGTGCCTGAACTAAACCTTGAGTTAAGTCCAATAAATCCACAAAACCAAACAAAACCAAGAAGTACACAAAAAAGCTCAAGCCTTCACAAACAGGTGCTGGATTTATTTTTCACACTGCAAGTAGGCACTTTCGTTCCAAAAAGCATTTACAAGGAACTTCATCAGACAATTACAAAAAATGACTGCCTGGTTAAATACTTTTAAAGCATGACATCACTTCCTGACTCATATTTAAAAGCACAGTGTTTTATTTACATACAAAATGATTTAAAAACATATACAGTAAGAAAAAGTGAAACATGTAAATGTGCATGAATAGCAAAACATGTTCCCTGACATTAAAAACTATGAAGTATTTTAAAAAAAACAAATACAAAACATGTGTATTCATACTATTTACATATATATGACGTTTCTGACTTAATAATCCTTCAGAGAATGAATGTTATCACAAAACACATTTTTCTACCAACTTTCTACGGTTATAACAGCAATACTTTAAACTTTTTCCTTGTTGTGACTTCTCTAACTTGAAGCCGCTATGTAATGACAGACATCATTTCCAGACTTCATGCCCTTCAGAAAAATGTGTACTAGTGCAAAACACATTATTCTAGCAACTTTAACTATATAACAAGACCTATTTTACACTTTGTCCCTGACGTTATTCCTCTCCAACTTGAACTCACTAGATAATGAGATCGACATTTTGAGTTTCAGACTTCATATCCTTCATACTATTTACATACATATGAAATTCTCACTAAAAATTAACTGCTATAAATAATTCTATCTATTCAGGGCTTCAATATTAAAATACCAGCTACAGACATGATGTCATCTAGTCCAGGCCAGTGTACTGAATCCAAACGGATCTGCCAGCTCAATTCATTCCTCTCAAGGAGATATGTCCATGCACCCCCCCCCCCCCCAATGTGATGGATTAACTACATCTAAATCTATAAACTTAAAAATAGAAGTTATGTTCTTACCATAACGTTCCATGTTAGTTGTCTTCTTCTCGCCTTCTTCTTGCTGGATGGGTTCGGAGCCGACCTCGGCTCCGACTCGGCCACTCTAAAGCTCGAGAGTTGGTTCCACCGGCTCGAGGCTCCCCTTATATCCCACAATGCTAGGCGAGAGTTACCTCAGATCTCGTTTGTAAGCTAACCCCAGCTTATAATAGTAACAGAATAACTATAAACAGAGTCCACCTCTAACAACAGGGAGAAAGAAGGGTGACCTACATCCTGATTCAGGAAATATGCAAAGCAGCATATGCCTAAGTAAAGAGGTGGTAGAAAGAGAGGTCACAATCACAACTCCTCTAGGTCTGTCCAGGCCAGGGGAAGGAGGGGGACGCAAGAAGAAGGCGAGAAGAAGACAACTAACATGGAACGTTATGGTAAGAACATAACTTCTATATGTTAGGTTGTCTATCTCGCCTTCATTCTTGCTGGATGGGACCACGTCCCTAGCACCTTGTCCCGGGTGGCCTAACGGAACAGACTCCTGAGAACAGTGGAACCAAAGTTAGCTCTATGCCTAGAAGCTAAATCCAACTTATAATGAGAAATGAAAGTGTGAGGAGTAGCCCAAGTAGCCGCTGCACAAATGGTGTCAATAGGCAGTCTGTCTTGGAAGGCTATGGAAGTAGCCAAAGCTCTGGTGGAATGGGCCTTAGGTTTGTTAGGCAGCTTTTGGTGTCTAATTTCATAAACAAGGGAAATCAGAGATGTTAGCCATCTAGATAATGATACCTTTGAAACTGAAAGTCCCTTCCTGCCTTCTGCATAGGAGACAAACAGCTGGTCAGATTTTCTGAATTGTTTTGTTCTATCCAAATAGTACCTTAACTGACTATGAACATCTAGCCAGTGTAATTTTTGTTCAGACCTATTGGAATATCCTGGAAAAAACACAGGGAGGTCAATGCTTTGATTTAGATTAGACGTCGAGGCTACCTTAGGCAAAAAGGACGGGTTGGTTCGTAAGGATACCCTGTCCTTATGGAACAATAGATAAGGAGGTCGACAGCTGAGTGCATGAAGTTCCGAAACTCTTCTAGCTGAAGTAATAGCTACCAGAAAGAGAGTTTTCCATGATAGCAATTTTAAAGAACAGGAGGCTGCAGGTTCGAAAGGGGAAAGAATTAAAGAACTAAGAACTAAATTTAGGTCCCAAGGAGGAGGATTTCTTATAGGAGGTCTGAGTAGAAAAACTCCTTTCAAAAAGGCTTTGCAAAGCTTGTGGGACATTATGGCAGACTCTGAAATACCCACATGAAAGTTAGAAATAGCTGCCAATTGAACTTTAAGAGTAGAAGGAGATGAACCTGCATGGAAGAGTTCAGCTAGAAAATCAAGGACCATTTGGATGGAAGCAGTGAAAGGATCTATGTCCCTTCCTTGAGCCCAATATGTGAAGCGTTTCCACTTACTCAAATATATCTTTCGAGTGGAAGATTTATGGGAAGCTATCAAAATATCTCGAACAGAGTGAGATAATTGAGGAAGCCTGGCTAAGGTTGGAACTGGAGGAACCAAGCAGTGAGGTTCAGAGAGGGAAGGGAGCGATGAAACTGACCCGACTGATGGATCAAAAGATCTGGAGCTAGGTCCAGATGCCAAGGTCGCGCCAACAGGAAATGATGTAGAAAGGGGAACCAAACCTGTCGAGGCCAATAAGGAGCAATGAGGATCAACGAGGCCTTCTGAGCGATAGCTTTCTGTATCACTTGAGAGATTAGTGGGAAGGAGGAAATGCATACAGAAGTCCCCGAGGCTAATCTTGGACTAGAGCGCCTCGGCTGGACTGTCCTGGTAAAGGGAATAGTGTGAAATAATCTCTGCACTTGCTGTTTTGGGGAGTAGCAAAAAGGTCGCAGCAAGGCGGACCCCACTTGAGAAAAATTTCTCTCACAACAGAGTCTTTCAGAGACCACTCGTGAGGCATGAGGATAGCTCTGCTCAACTTGTCCGCGATTTGATTGGACTTCCCGGGATGTGCGTTATCAGAAACCGCTGAGAAGAAATCGCCCATTGCCACAGTCCGAGTGCTTCTCGACACAGGGGTAGGACCTGGTTCCGCCTTTGTTTGTTGATATACCACACTACAGACATGTTGTCTGTCTGGATTGCAATCGCTCCCAAAGGAAGAGAGTCTTGAAGGGCTTGCAACGCTAAAAGCACTGCTCTCATCTCCAGAACATTTATGTGCAAGTGGCATTCGCCTGGTTGCCATGTGCCCTGGACAGTCCTGCCCTGATAATGCCCCCACCCGATCAGGGAGGCGTCCGCTGTCAGAGTAGCAACCGGGGGGAAGGAACAAAGGGTCTTCCCAATAAGAGCTGAGGGGAAGACATCCACCACAGGAGATGATTTCTGCATGTCTGCGTAATCATAATGGTGTGGGACATCGGAAGTTGCTGGAATGACCATTGTGTAAAGAGCATCCATTGAAGGATTCTCATGTGGAATCTGGCTAATGGAAGCAGAGGTATGGCAGCCGCCATAATTCCCAACACTTTCAGAACTAACCTGGCTTTGATTCTGTTGTTGCTGAAGAGGAATGAGACCAGTTTGTGTATGTCTGCTATTCTCTGATCTGTTAGTCTCGCAGACATGTCGACTGTGTCTATATTTGCGCCTATGAAGGTAATAGTACGACAAGGCGACAAAACAGACTTTTCGCAATTTATTGAAATGCCTAACTTTTGACAAATGCGAAAGGTGTAATCCCTGGCCATTAGAAGAAGATGCTTGGTGGGAGCTGTGAGGAGCCAGTCGTCCAAATATGGAAACACCTGGAATCCTTGTCGCCTCAGGTGAGAAGCTACCACTGCCATGCATTTGGTAAACACCCGGGGGGCAGTGGTGAGACCAAAGGGCAGGGCCCTGAATTGAAAATGACTGGTTCCCAGCCTGAAGCGGAGGAATCTTCTGGAGCGCCTGTTCATTTTATGTGATAGTACGCATCCTGAAGGTCTATAGAGCACATCCAGTTTCCTTTTCCCAATAGGGGAAGGATGGACTGCAGCGTGACCATCCGAAATCTTGTTTTCTTGACTGATCTGTTCAAGATACTGAGATCCAAAATTGGTCTCCAGTCCCCTGTTTTCTTTGGAACTAAAAAGAACCTTGAGTAGATTCCGGATCCTTGCTGGTCTGCTGGAACTGGCTGAATTGTTTTTCGCCAGCAGCTTTGAAATTTCCAAAGCCGCTAGATCCCTTTGAGCGGTGGAACATCTGGAAGGGATTTTTGATTGGTTTGGAGCGAAGAAAGGGAATGGAATAGCCTTCGAAATGATGGACTGTACCCATTTGTCTTGAGTCAGGGATAGCCAGGCTTCTGGGTACAGTGACAATCTTCCCCGACTGCCTCGAAGATGGGCAGTCGGGCAACACCTCAGGGATGCTGAAAGGGCTTATCAGAGAAGGCTTCTCGATTGTCCTGGTTCTGGACCCCCTGCCTCCAGGGCTTACGCCTACCATTGTTATTCCCGCCTCTGCCTCTGGCGGGAACCGACTCTGTGCCAGGCTAAGACCCTTGAGATTGTTTATGGAACCACATTTTTCCACTTTTCTGACCCTTGGGGTAAGGCCTAGAAGGAGTAGAAAACGGACTCGACGGCAGAAAGAGTCTTGCCATCAGTCTCGCACCTAGTCAAGGTTTCTTTCACTTGAGGACCAAAGAGAGATGATCCATCGAATGGGGAATTAGTGAAAGAAGTTTTAAAGGGGTCCGCAGTTGCATAGCCGCATCCAGGCATGCCTACGTAAGGCCACACCTGTCCCTGCGGCCCTGCTCGCTCCATCAGCCGCATAAGAGAGGAGGCGATGGAGGAGTTGGCTATGGAGTTCAGGGTAGCCAGCTGAGTGTTCATCTTATCTTGAAAACCCGCAGCCGTAGGATCCTTCAACATGTCACTCGCTTCTTTGATCAAGTCCCTTTGAAGACGAGTAAAATGGCATAGGTAGTTCAGCTTAACGCATTGCAAATGTCGCTGACGAGAACATCCGCTTCCGCACCTGTCCATGGACCTAGATTCCTTGTTAGGTGGATGGACAGGCACTGAAGGATCAGCTAGTTCCTTCTTAGTGGCAGCAGCAACCACCATAGCATCCACAGAAACTCCTTTTGTCAAAAACTGTTTATCTGCTGGTGCTGTTATGAATTTTGAGGGTCTCCTGGGAGTGGGGTCCACCGAATCAGGAGCCGTCCATGCCTTTTTTGCTACCACCTGCATGAGGGGGTCAAAGGGGGAAGACACCCAGGAGGTGGAAGGACGAGAGCCAAACGCCTCAAGGTACACAGATTCATCCTCCGAAGGGTTGAGGGCTGGCCAATTTCCCCTCTGCTTAAGGATCTCCAGAATGTCTGCAAAGGAGACAGCTTCAGAAGGGGAACGGGGAACCTCGAATCCTCTAAATCTGTGTCAGAGGTGACGGACTCAGGTGAGTCTATGTGTTTCCTCTTACACTTTCTCTTCCGAGGGGGCTCTTCTGCCAAATCAGGAGAGGCCTCGAAGAGGATGAGATCCCCGGGGATTCCTGAGGAGCTGGCTCTCTGCGGTCCAGGATGAGGGAGTGAGTCGACTTGACCTGAGGCAATCAAGAGGGGGCGGACGGAGCCGACTGTGGGTAGAACCAGGTTCTAACACACTCCGCATGACCTCGAACGCACCCCTGTCAGGCAGAGCCAGAGGTCCCCGCCCAAAAGCTAAAACCTCCTCGGCACCGACAGTGATGGCTCCGAGGCCGATGTCGGAGCCGAACTTACCAGCGCCGAAGCACCGAGAGGGAGAGCGGGGTCGGACAATGGTCCGATGCCACTCACCCCCTCGGAGCCGACAATGGAAGTCCGGCGCCGAGATTCTTCCAAGGAAGAAATCAGAGCAGACGATGGAGCCGAAGACAATTGTATCGGCTCCGATGCTACCACAGTCTCGGTTCCGAAACGACCTGCCCGAGCTCAACGGAGTCGGAGGAGGAACATATTGATGGACAGGGGCAGGCATCGACTGATGAGTCGGGCTCTGAAGCATCTGGGCCAGTGCCTCGGACTTAAGAAGTCGACTCACTACCCTCTGAAGGTCATGATCCGACAGCCTCGATGACCTAGAGGAATGAGACTTATGGCTCCGTTCAGACAGCAGAGGAGATGCTGGAGCCGAATGAACGGAGCCAAGGGATGGTGACCTAGATCTCTTCCTAGATGTCGGCTCTGAAGGTCTGGTCGGAGCCGACAAGGAATTTCTAATACCTCGGCTCCAGCCGGAGCCGAGGGAACCACAGAAACTGTAGACTCATCGGCTCCAGCCGAAGCCGATGTAGACTGAAGTTTAGTAGCCTTAGGTCTCGGCTCAGTGGCTGGAGCCGAGGACCTAGAAGCCTTGGAGGGCTTCCCAGAGACAGAAAGGGAATCCTCAGGCTTGAGTAAACCTCTTAGGATCAATTTGTTCTTTCTTTCCTGCAGGACCCTGGGACTGAAGCCGTGGCATACAGCACAGGAGTCCTGCAGGTGCAAAGGCCCCAGGCAGTAGACACAAGAAGTGTGACCGTCTGTCAGAGACATTTTCTGACAGCACGCATCACACTTCTTGAAGCCTGAGACCTTTGTGTCTTTAGACATCTTAGAAAGAAAGTGTAATCACACACACCCAGTCAAACACACTGATTACACCCTATCTTATTTTACACTCAAAAATTAAAACAACTATCAAGGTTTTAAGTTAAGAGAAACAACACACACACACCACTAGGGAATGGAAGAAGAAGGCCAGAAGGCCCGAGAGAAGAACTTATAAGTTCTTGTGGGGAAGAAACGGGATTTTAAAGAAAAAAGTGAGAGAATTCCACTAAACTAAGGGAAACAAGAGTTAGAATTAAAAATAAAGGGGTTTAAGTACACTAACTTTACTGAAAGTTTACTTACCAAGAAGCCGGTAGAAAACCAACACCTCGATCGCTGTAGCGGCAAACGAGATCTGAGGTAACTCTCGCCTAGCATTGTGGGATATAAGGGGAGCCTCGAGCCGGTGGAACCAACTCTCGAGCTTTAGAGTGGCCGAGTCGGAGCCGAGGTCGGCTCCGAACCCATCCAGCAAGAATGGAGGCGAGATAGACAACTTAACATCTGTGGTTTGGATATTGTGTGATATGTTTAGCTAATGCATTTGGTTTCACAGTGGTCTCTAATATTTCTTAAATGTTCACCAATTCTGTTTGAGCTTATGCTCAGTTTTGCCTATGTAAAAACAAGGGCTGCATTCACATGTAAGCACAATATCCGACTTTCTCAGTAAAGCAACACTACCCATCTCTAATTAGTAGTCTCATCCCCTTAATACTTATTTCTCTGACTTCCAATATATAGGGACAGAATTTACAGTATCCACATTTATACATATAACCACCCTTATTTATTTTACTCTGGTGTTCTAAGATATGATGTTGTTGCCTTTTCTAAAAACACAGACTGGCTTTTCTCCAGTTATTCCTCTTATATTGCCACCTATCAAAAGTGGCCAATTCTTTTTTAAAATAGCTTTTATATAATATGCATCAGTAGAAAAAGTTGTGATAAAACAAGATTTATAATTATTCTTATTATTATTATTAGTATTAACACTTACTACTTGATGGTTATCTACAGAAGTATTGGCAATATGCACCTGTTAATCTGCTAAGTCAGTAATACCATTAACAGACATATTGTCATTAGATTTCAATAAATGAATGAAATGGCCATTTTCCCTTTTCTTGATAACCTCATTCATGAGATTTTCAACCAGGGAATGGGGATAACCCCTTCTGAAAAACATGTCTCGAAGAATATGGCATTCATAAATAAATCTTTCATACTGAGTGACCATTCGGACTGCTCTAACAAATTGCCCTTTTAGAACACCTCTTTTTTGTGGAAACAGACGGTAGCTCGTGAAATGCAAAATATTATTACAATAAGTTGCTTTTCGGAAGATCTCAGACACAAACTTATTATTGTCAGTGTCTTTCTTTAGCAACACATCCAAATAAGCAACTTCTACCTCATTTATAGTGTGTGTAAATTTTAAAAAAGGGGTCGTGTTGTTAATATTTTGAAGGAATGGTTCTATGCTTTGTTCAGGTCCGCTCCACAGAATAAAAATATCACCCAGGAAGCAGGTATGTAAGTGGCAGAATGAGAAATAATGAGATGTCATTAAAAATCTCTTCTCCCATTCTAGCATGACGATATTTGCATACATGCCGCCACAAGCAGACCCCATTGTTACCCCTTCTTTTTGGATATAAAGCTGTTGTTCAAACAAAATAAAATTATTTTTCAAAACTATATTGAATAACTCCTCCAGTGTACTAATTTTATCCTGAGGTAGATTTTTACTATGTAGATATTCACAAAAACATTTTGAGTGCCGGAATCATGGAGAATCAGTGTAGAGGTCCTTTACATCAATAGTTATAAAAATAAAGGACCTATCAAAAACTACTGTGTTGATCTTACTTAAAAAAAAATCCTATGAATCTCTACACAATGATGGTTCTGTCAACATCAAGATATTTCGCTAGTGGCTGTGTGATGGAGCCACTAGAATTTACAATAGGTTGAAAAGGGGGTCGGGTGTGTGTGTCCTTATGTATTTTAGGAATCCCATAAATAGTTGGGGTAATGGGATAATCTGCAGACAAAACCTGATGTTCTTTGACAGTAATTAGGCCATCTATAAATAAATCTTGTATATGCACCATTTGCTCATTCAGAGAGGTTGTACGCATATGTATCTGTCTCCAGAATTTCAAGCATTTTCTGTATGTAATCATGTTTCCACATAAGGACCACACCCCACCCCCTTTATCTGGTTTTATGACCCTTCATTAGAAGTCAAATATTCCAATTCAATTATTTCATCAATACACGTATTGTTCTTAAGCAGATTTTTATCTGTCATCTTCCTGTGCTCCCTAATATCTAGTTCACATACACGTTTAATATATACACACACATATATATGGGTCTATATCATACGAGTGAATCGCAAAAATTGAGAATGCTCATATCATCGAACATACCAGACCTCGAAGTGCTTTTTCTGAGATTGCGGTACATTGAAGAATGAGATATTTGCCCTCTCCTCACTGCAGTGCGATTTCTTCAGATCCTGAAGAAGCGTAGTAATACGCGAAAGCGCTCATCTCTATTTTTATACAATAAATACATTGGATTTTGTAACTGCTTTTGCCTTTCCTGTGTTGGGACTGTACGTGTGTTTGCTGCCTATTCACCTTCATTATTTACATGAATGGATAAAGATGGCAATGAATAAGAAGTTATGTACCTACCATAACGTTCTATGTTAGTTGTCTTCTTCTCGCCTTCTTTCTTGCGGGTTGGTTCGGAGCCGATCCTCGGCTCCGACTTGGCCATCTTCAAAAGCTCGAGAGCTGCCTACTGGCTCGAGGCCCCCCTATATCCCATGATGCCTGGCGCTAGATACTCAGATCTCGTTTGGTAAGTCTAACTGCAGACATAATAATAATAATAATAATAATAATAATAATAATAATAATAATAATAATACTAATAATATTAATAATAATACAGGAATCCTGTCCTAGAATGCATAAATCCTACTGGGGAGACTACTAGTCAGAAGGAATAGCCAGAGAAGACTCAGCCAGTGAGAAAAACATAAGGAACTCTTCTCAGTCTACTAGGACAGGGGAATGGAGGGTGGGACGCAAGAAAGGCGGCAAGAAGAAGACAACTAACATGGAACGTTATGGTAGGTATAGAACTTCTTAATGTTAAGTTGTCTATCTCGCCTTCATTCTTGCTGGGTGGGACAGCGTCCCTAGCACCTCAATCCTGGGTGGCTCATCAGAACAGACTCTTCAGAACAGTGGAACCAAAATCAGCTCTGCTCCTGGAGGTCACATCAAGCTTATAATGTGAAATAAAGGTATGAGGATTGGCCCATGTAGCTGCCGCACAAATAGTTTCCATTGGCAATCTTGCCTGAAAAGCCACTGAAGCAGCTAGAGGTCTAGTGGAGTGTCCTTTTGGTTTAGCAGGAAGCTCTTTATTCCTCAGCCGATATATAAACGTAATAATAGATGTCAACCACCTAGATAATGTTACTTTCGATACAGGTAGACCTTGTATACCCTCAGCATAAGACAGGAACAGCTGGTCTGATTTTCTGATTTGTTTAACAGCTGGTCTGATTTTCTGATTTGTTTAGTTCTATGCAAGTAAAAACGTAACCATCTATGAACATCCAACTGATGCAATTTGTATTCTGCCTTGTTGAAATAATTTGGAAAAAATACAGGCAAATCAATAGACTGATTCAAGTTATTGTCAGAAGAAACCTTTGGAAGGAAGGAAGGATTAGTCCTGAGAGAAACTCTGTCATTGTGGAAAACTAGGTAAGGAGGGCGAACGCAAAGAGCCTGAAGTTCAGAAACTCTTCTGGCTGAAGTAATGGCAACCAGAAGAAGGGTTTTCCAAAAGAGAAACTTTAAAGAACAGGAAGCTGCAGGTTCAAAGGGGGGCAGTATCAGGGAAGCTAAGATCAAATTTAGATCCCACGGCAGCGGGGGATCTCTCACTGGGGGCCCTGAGTAAAGTAGTCCCTTTGAGAAAAGCTTTACAAAGCTTATGGGACATAATACTAGCATATGATAGACCTGTATGAAAGTTGGAAATTGCTGCTAACTGAACTCTAATCGTGGCAGAAGATGATCCAGCATGAAAAAGTTCTGCTAAAAAATCCAAAATAGGGTGCACAGGGGCTGAAAAGGGATCTATATTCCTAGCCTCTGCCCAGAAAGAGAAACATTTCCACTTACTAGCATGTCTTTCTAGTGGTAGACTTATGCGATAAGATGATTTCACGCACCGAGTGGGAGATGTTCGGAAGCCTGGCTAAGGTCGGAAGTGGAGCAACCAAGCAGTGAGCTGGAGAGATTGAAGGGATTGGTGCAGCCCACCTGATTGATGGATCAGGAGGTCTGGAATTGGGTCCAGGGCTGCTCCAGAATGTGATGATGCAGGAACGGGAACCAAATTTGTCAAGGCCAGTAAGGGGCAATGAGGATCATCGTGCATCCCAATGCGGTAGCTTTCTGAATTAGTTTGGGAATCAGGGGAAACAGAGGGAATGCATAAAGAAGTCCCTGAGGCCAATCGTGAACTAGAGCATCGCTGGGGGAGTGTCCGGGAAGAGGGAGGAGAGAGAAGAAATTGTTGCACTTGCTGTTGAAGAGGGTGGCGAAAAGGTCGCAGCAAGGCTGACCCCATTTGCGGAAGATTTGGTCCACCACTGTCTGATTGAGAGACCACTCATGAGGCATGAGAATTGCTCTGCTCAGCCTGTCCACTATAACGTTGGACTTCCCAGGGATGTGCGCTGCCAGAAACTGTTGGGAAGAGATCGCCCACTGCCAGAGTCTGAGTGCTTTTCGACATAGGGGGTAGGACCTGGTTCTGCCCTTCTTGTTGATGTACCACACTACCGACATATTGTCTGTTTGAATTGCAATGGTCCCGGTGGGAAGAGAGTTGTGAAGAGCTTGCAACGCCAAAAGCACGGCCCTCATCTCCAAGACATTGATATGCAGATGGTACTCGTGCAGCTGCCAGGTGCCTTGGACTGTTCTGCCCTGAAAATGCCCCCCCCCCCCACCCGATCAGGGAGGCATCCTTGGTCACCGTAACTACTGGAGGAGGAAGAGCAAATGGTCTGCCCTGGGGAACTGATGGGGAAACCATCCACCAAGCAAGCTGGTTTTTGCATGTCTGTGTGATCATTATCTTGTGTGACATTGGAAGTTGTTGGAAAGACCATTGGGTGAACAGCATCCACTGAAGAATCCTCAAATGAAGACGAGCAAGGGGAACTAGTAAGATAGCCGCTGCCATGAGACCCAAGGTTTTTAGGACGAATCTGGCCTGAATTTTCTTGCATCCTAATAAGACCTGCACATGTCGGCGAATGTCTAGCACTCTGTCTAATGGAAGTCTCGCTGACATGTCCTTTGTATTTAAGTTTGCGCCTATAAAGGTGATAGATTGACAAGGCGACAATGCAGACTTTTTGAAATTTATTGTGATGCCTAGTTTGGAGCAAGTTTGGATGGTGTAGTCTCTGGCTCGCAGCAGGTGATGTCTGGTGGTAGCAGTAAGGAGCCAGTCATCTAAATATGGAAACACCTGGAATCCTTGCCGTCTCAGGAGAGCGGTAACTACTGCCAAACATTTGGTGAACACCCTGGGGGCTGCGGTGAGACCAAAGGGCAGAGCTCTGAACTGATAATGACTGGGTCCCAGCCAGAAGCAGAGGAATCTTCTGGAGCGTCTGTCCATTTTGATATGGTAGTACCCGTCCTGAAGATCTATGGAGCACATCCAATTGTCCTGACCCAGAAAGGGTAAAATGGACTGTAGCGTGACCATCCGGAACTTCGTTCTTTGAACAGACCTGTTTAGTCTGCGGAGATCCAGAATGGGTCTCCAGTCCCCTGTCTTTTTTGGTACCAAAAAGAACCTTGAGTAAATTCCGGATCCTTGATGGTCTGCTGGGACTGGCTGGATGGCTCTTTTTCTTAGCAGTTTTGAAATTTCTGCTTGATCCCTTAGATTGGGTGAAACATCTGGAAGGGATTTGTTGGGAATGTGTGGAGTGCGATAAAAAGGATTTTGTAGCCTTCAGATATGATAGACCGTACCAATTTGTCTTGTGTTATACTTTACCAGGCTTTTGGGTACAGCGATAATCTTCCCCCGACTGCCTCCGAAGGTGGACAGCCGGGCAGCACTTCAGGGATGCTGGAAGGGCTTGTCAGAGAAAGATTCTCTTTGGCCCTGATTTTGTGGACCCCCTCTGCCCCAAAGGCGGCGTCTATTGTTGTTCCCTCCTCTGCCCCTGGAAGGAAACTCTCCACGTGTGTCAGGCACGGCTCCCTGGGGTTTCTGGAACCACATCTTCCCACTCTTCTGACCCTTGGGATATGGTCTTGAAGGAGTGGAAAAACGGACTCCCACAGCAAAGAGAGTCTTGCCTGCCTGTTCACACCTGTGGTCCAAACAGAGCAGAACCATCAAAGGGGGTGTTGGTGAAAGACACCCTGAAGGGTTCCGCAAAGTTCCATAACCACATCCAAGCGTGCATCCTCAAAGCCACGCCTATGCCTGCGGCCCTACTCCCGCCTTGGCTGCATAAGAGATGAGCCGCATGGAGGAGTTTACTACCGAATTAAGAGTCGCCAGCTGGGAGGCAACCTTAGCCTGGGCCCCCGCAGCTGATGGATCTTGAAGGGTATTTAAGGAGATCCCTTTGAAGGTGGGTAAAGTGGCACAAATAGTTCAGCGACCTCATGGAGAAAGTCGCTGAGGAAAACATCCACTTCCCATATCTGTCCATCGTCCTAGATTCCTTATTAGGGGGATGGACAGACGAAGTTTCAGCCAACTCCTTTTTTGTGGCCGCTGCTACCACCATGGCATCAACGGGAATACCCTTAGTCAGAAATTGCTTATCCTGTGGTGCAGTAATAAATTTTGTGGGTCTTCGGGGAGTTGGTTCCACTGTGTCTGGGGCTGACCACGCCTTCAGAGCCACCACAGACATCAGTGGATCGAAAGGCGGAGGCACCCAGGAGGTGGAGGATCGGGAACCAAACGCATCCAGGAATACCGACTCATCCTCGGAAAGGTTAAGGGTGGTCCAGTTCCCCCTCTGCCTAAGTATCTCAAGAATGTCTGAGAAAGAGATGTCCTCAGAGGGGGCTCTCGGGAACCCTTCCGAATCCTCTAAGTTGGTATCTGAAGTGACAGACTCAGGGGAGTCAACATGCTTCCTCTTGCATTTCCTCTTTCGAGGGGGCTCCTCTGAATGATCAGGGGAGGCCTCAGAAGAGGAAGATACACCCAATGAGGTGCCCTGGAGCGCTTGTTACCCACACTTGGGGTCTGGAGAAGGGGCAGACGCAGGCACCATGGGGGGAGTAGCCAATGAGGCTGATCGTGGGGCTGACTCAGAGGCCAGCACACTCCTCATGACCTCGAAGGCGCTCCTTCCCTATAGCGGAGAAGGCTCCGAAGAGACCGGAATCCGTCCCGGCACTGAGAGGGACGACTCCAAAGCCGATGTAGGAGCCAAACTCACCTGCGCCAAAGCTCCGAGAGGGAGAACGGGGTCGGACAATGGTCCGATGCCATTCGCCCCCTCGGAGCCGACGAGGGAGTCCCGGCGCCCAGATCCCTCCAAGGACGGCACTATGGAGGCGATCGGAGCCGACGGAACCGAAAGGTAGGTATCGGCGCCGACGGTTCCACGATCCGAGCCCCATTGAGCTCCGGCTCTGAACTCAAAGAATGAGTCGAAGGAGGAACTACTGCAAAGACAGGAGGAGCTGAACCTTGATGAGGGGGGGCTGGATAACATTTTTGCCAGGGCCAGAGATTTTAGAAGCCTGCTCACCACTCTCTCCAAATCATGGTCAGATAGTCTAGAAGACTGAGAAGAGTGGGATCGATGACTTCACTCCAACTGTAATAGAGGCGACCCCAGAGCCGAGCGTATCAACTCTAGGGATGGAGATCTAGAGCATTTTCGGCTCCCTGACGGTTCGGACACTAGAGTCGGGGCCGACTGGGATACAGGTCCTTCGGTTCCAGCCGGAACCGAAGTTGAAGCAGATGCCACGCCCGACGCCGGCTCCGAACTGGGAGCCGACAGCTTCATTGGCTTAGAGGGTTTCACTGGCTGAGCCTTAGCCGGTGACCCTTCAGGTTTGAGCAAACCCCTAAGGATTAGTTTATTCCTACACTCCTGCAGGACTCTTGGACTAAAGGGGTGACACACCGAACAAGAGTCCTGCAGGTGTAGGGTGCCCAAACATTAGACACGAAGTGTGACCATCTGTCAGTGACATCTTCTGACAGCATGTGTCACACTTCTTGAATCCAGATACTTTAGTATCTTTGGACATTCCTGTAAAAAGGAAAGTCAAAAGCAGAGAAGCAATAAAAGGGAATAAAAGGGAAGTAGGTAACTAGCAAAAAACGCACACACTCAACACAAGTTACCACACCCTAACAGCACACACACACTATATAGAAGAAAAAGTAAGTAAACCTGTTGATAAATAATTTCTAATAAAACTACAATATAAAAGAACAAGGATTAGCCTCTAACTAAAAACGGCTACCTTGAAGAAACAAAGGGGGAGGGAGAAAACTAACAAAAACGAGTTTCCAAGAAAGGGACACTAAATTACAAAAAACTAACTTGAACTACTATAACTATAACTACTATAATACAAACAATGTTTTAAAAGCTAACAATAAAATAGAAAAATACGACCTGAGCCAGTAAAAGCAACCTCACAGCAGAAGCGGCAAATGAGATCTAGGTATCTAGCGCCAGGCATCATGGGATATGGGGGGCCTTGAGCCAGTAGGCAGCTCTCGAGCTTTTGAAGATGGCCGAGTCGGAGCCGAGGATCGGCTCCGAACCAGCCAGCAAGAATGAAGGCGAGATAGACAACTTAACATTAGATGTTAACATCACTAGTAAGTGTATCTAAACATGCATTTAGTATCTCCCTTGATTCCCCCTCCGTGGTCCCCTGTAATGTCTTCTGTTTTCTCTGTTGTTGCCCTGTTGGTATTGGTAAGATTGTTTCCCATAATTGGTGCCCCTCATCTGTTGTCGATTCTTGATCTGCTCCGATCTCCTCAGAGGCAGAAACTCTTCTTCCCCTAAAAAAAGAGTTGTCCATATCATGGTCTACAACTTCTTGGTTATCAAACACTAAGTCCTGTCCATCAGCATGTCTATTATTGAGAGTCCATACTTGAGATGGAGGGGGTGGGAGGTAGGCATTGTTAGAATTTTAGTCCTTTTCATCTTTTATTTTTTTCAACTTTTTATTTTGAATAACTTCAATTTGTTCCTCAATGGAACGGAATATACAGTCATATTCAAACTTGTCTGAATGAAACAGAGGGTCTTGTGTGATTTTACTGTCCAGAGATTTGACCTCTTGGCCCAAAGAATCAATTTGGGCCTCATTATACTGTATTACCATCTCCATATATTCCATACCAAAGCGATCAAACAGTTTAAGCAAGTCTCTATGAAAAGGAGAATTTTCTATGAGGCCTGTGGGATAACACCACATACGAAGCCCTTTAGGAACTATTCATTATTTATACATTCATGAAAGTAACTGTTGTCTATCTGTAATGTCTTACTTAAATTCTGGTTGAAAGAGTGATTACTGTTATTCTCATTTGTCCTATGGCTTAAAGTGTATTTATTATTAAGCCAGGCAGTTAAATCATAACTGTTATTTGCTAAATTCACGGTATTAACATTGTGCATGGTATCCGAGTTGGAAAAGGCATTCGGAATACCACTAACCTGTGCTGTAGCGTGCTGAATAGGTCTCCAAGGTGAAGAGTTGCTCAGAGGTTGGGAATTCAGCTGAGAAGACAGTCTATTAGCTTCCGACATAGTCAAGGTACTCTGTGTAGGATGAACTGAGAAGCTGGGACAAGGTAGTTTTTTCCAAACGATACATTCTAGAAATGTTGCTGTATTAAAACAGAAAGGTCCCCAGGTGAAGAAGAAACTGCCTGGGTCGATTCAATCACATTTTCCATGTTCCACAATATGCAGAAAGGCAGTCAGTTCAAATTTAAATCCAATTCAGCAAACGGCAGCCACTCCTGCTATATACTTGAGCAAACCAAATGAAACCAAGTAGTACACAAAAAAGTTCAAGCTTTCATAAACAGGTGCTGGATTTATTTTTCAAACTGAAAGTAAGCGTTTTCGTTCCAAAAAGCATTTACAAGGAACTTCATCAGACAATTACAAAAAAATGACTGCCTGGTTAAATACTTTTAAAGCATGACATCACTTCCTGACTCATATTTAAAAGCACAGTGTCTTACTTACACATAAAAAGATGCGATTTAAAAACATATTCATTAAAAAAAGCGCTTACTTGCAGTTTGAAAAATAAATCCACCACCTCTTTGTGAAGGCTTAAGCTTTTTTATGTACTTCTAAGTCCAATAAATCACTCGTCTCCAAAGTGATGGAGAGAGGATACAGGCCTAAGTTTTTACTGCTTTTTGACAGGAATTTATGTCTTTTATCCCAGGATAGATTAGAGTGGTTCTCCCTTGCACTGTGTCCGTGTGTCTGCGTGTGTGTCTGCGTGTGTGTGTGTGTGTGTGTGTGTGTGTGTGTGTGTGTGTGTGTGTGTGTGTGGAATGTGCCATTAAAACTTTGGAAGTTGCCCAGCTGTTGTTCCCTGTGCAGGATAGAACTCGTATAACAGTCTAGGGCAGCAGTGATCAAAACAAATAATTTCCAATGCTACCTAGGCCCAAAGGGCACTATAACCTTTATCGGCAGTAAAACCTTTGGGATTTGAGATATTGGAAGAAAGGCACAGAGAAACAGACCACCCAGAGCTATGGAGAAGGTAACTGTTGCCCAGGCAATCCAGTGTTGGTAACCTAGTACAAAATGTCTTCAGATGTTTGCCTTTTGGTGAAACAAAAAGGTCTACTTCTGGCACACCCCAGCTGTGAGCCAGGTCCTGAAACATGTCTCTGTATAACACTCCCGTGTGTAGGGCTGTTTCTATCCTACCCAGCTGGTTCACTAAACAATTCTCCTAAGATGAAATGAAAGATGCTATAAGGGACAGTTCTGACTATGTACAGACCCCAGTGCTTAAATGTCCTAACCTGCACAGCTGGTTGGAGTGGGTCTTTCCCTGTTTGTCTACCACATCACAAGATGTCTGTCATGGTTTGCAATATCCCTTACTGCCAAACAGAGTTGAATGTCTTAATGAGTGCTACTATCAATAAGTATTTTCATAGAACCTGCACTTTATTTTGAGGGGAATGAGAAGGCCCTCTGTTATGGGGTTAAGAACTGGTATAATGGGTAAGGTGTTTATCTCACAGACAGAAGGTACAGGGTTTGATTCTCACCTTTGAAAGGAAAATTGGCTAGGCTTAAAATGGCCCAATAGGGCAGTTAGCCTAGTACTTGTCTATGAATAGAATGCCGAAGACATGTATCCCAACAGTCATAAGAACTCACTTGCAGCAATGCAACAGTACTGCAACAGTGAATACACTCGAACATCTACATTTATGGTAAGTATACACAAAGTACAGTTTTGTACCTACCATAAATGTAGATGTCCGAACTGGATAGCATCTGCAGTCATAACAACTGGGTTGTCCTGTCGTCAGGCAGCCCTTCGGTCGGCCGGATTCCAAAGTCCGGGTCCGGCTTCGGCTGATGTCGCACTTCACCCGACGTCATCTCTGCTGGTCTTCGGGTATAAAGGCATCAGCCGACGCCATTTTCCTCAGTGTTTCTTGCCCCAGATGCCAGTTGCCCTCTTGGAAGGCTAAATTTTGGGTAAATGCCAATGTTTCCAAAAAGATAGAAGGCAAATACAAAAAATAAGCATGTATGTACATATATACAAACAAATACACCATAAGAGACCTCCCCCCACCAGCTAGCTATTAGGAGGGTAAATACCCTAGGAGTACCACAGAGGGGAAGGAGGGAGGGTAATCCTGACTGCAGATGCTATCCAGTTCGGACATCTACATTTATGGTAGGTACAAAACTGTACTATGTCCTTCATGGATGCATCTGCAGTCATAACAACTGGGTAGAATACCATAGCCAACTAAGGGAGGAGGAAGAATAGATTATGGTGTGGTTAGGATCCCTTGCAGTACAGCAGTGGCAAACCCTGTTCGGGATCTGGAATACAGAGGTAAATTATAATGCTTGGCAAATGTATGCACGGAGGGTCCAAGTAGCCGCCTCAATAATGTCCTTGGTTGCCACTCCTCGTAAGAAGGCTGTGGTAGTGGCTGTTGCCCTTGTAGAATGAGGCCTTATGTTCTGTGGAATTGGTTTTCCATGGAAGGAGTAACAGAATCGTATGCAATTTCCTATCCATTTCGAGAGTGTCTGTTTGGAAATAGCTTTTCCTTCCCTTCCTGTTGCATAGGCTACAAAAAGCTGGTCAGTTTTTCTGTTACTTTTTGTTCTGTCCAGGTAGTAGCGTAGCTGTCTATGTACATCCAAGGTATGCAGCATTCTTTCCCCTCTGTTTTGTGGGTTGGGGAAGAAGGTAGGTAGGTGGATTGCCTGGTTTAAAGACACTCTGGATACCACCTTAGGCATAAATGTAGGATTAGTCCTCATGGACACTCTATCTTGGAGAAAGATTAGGAAGGGTTGTACTGCCATTAGGGCCTGAAGTTCAGAAACCCTCCTTGCTGAGGTTATTGCCAGTAGAAAAGCAGTTTTCCACGATAGATGCTGCAGGTCTGCTGTTGCTGCTGGTTCAAAAGGTGCGAGTGTCAACTTTTCTAGCACAAAGTTCAAATCCCAAGCTGGCAATGGTGGTTTCCTAGGAGGTTTTACATTCTTGATCCCTCTGAGGAACTGCCTGAGTAAAGGATGTGAAAAGACAGGTGGATCAAAGCTGTATTCTGCTGAAATAGCTGATGCATGTATCCTGATGGAGGAATAGGACAGGCCTGTATGTAGAAGCTCTGCCAAATACTCCAGAATGTTAGCAATATCTATATTCGACACATCTTTTCCTCTTTCAGCACTCCAAATGACAAACCTTTTCCATTTTCCTGCATAGTTCCTTCTTGTTGAAGGTCTGCGGGCTTCATGGATAATGTCTTTAACCCTTTGGGAAAGTTCTGGATTTGTTGCTGCTATGTGATGTTCCATGCAGTCAGTTGCAACGTTTTTAGGTTTGGATGCATGATGCTGTAGTTGTTCTGAGTTAACATCAAAGGCATCAGGGGTATTGACCACATTTTGTCCCGAGACATGCTCCTCAGCAATGGGTACCAGTGTTGTCTTGGCCAGTTTGGAGCTATCAGGGTTATCCTTGGACGTTCCTCCTTGATTTTTAGTAATACCTTGTGTACCAAGGGAAGAGGTGGGAATGCATATGCTGTCAGACCTTTCCAGCTGAAGGAGAGCGAATCCACTTTCCATGCAAGTGGGTGGAATGTCCTTGTGCAGAATTTTTTGAGCTGGTGATTGAGAGGAGAAGCGAATAGATCTATCTGTGGCATTCCCCATTTCTTTGAGATGGTCTTGAAGATGTCCGGGTGTAGCATCCATTCGTGAGCATCCGAGGTGGTTCTGCTTAACATGTCTGCTAGAGTATTCTCCTTTCCCGGTACAAATATTGCCTGTAACTGGATGTTGTAGCTGAGTGCCAGGTTCCAAAGGTCCAGTCATTCTGCATAGGGGGTATGAATGAGTGCCTCCCTGTTTGTTGATGTACCACATGACTGTGGTGTTGTCTGTCCTTATCATCAAATGGCCTTCTTTGAGAAATGGTCTGAATTTTTGGATTGCCAGTTTTACTGCCAGCATTTCTTTTAGGTTGATGTGCAGGTGAAGCTGGTCCTGCATCCACAATCCTTGTACGCATTTGTCCAGCATGTGAGCCCCCCATCCTAGGTCTGAGGCGTCTGTTGTGATGGTTTGGCTTGCTTGATAGTTGTGAAAGGGTAGGCCTGGGTTTGACTGGCATGCTTGAGCCCACCATAGGAATTCCTGTTTTAGGCATGGGATTAGTGGGATTTCTGCTTCTAGGCTGTGCCTGTGTTGTGACCATAAATTCTTTAGGTACCACTGTAGTTTTCTCATATGTAGTCTGGCATGTGGAACCAAGATTATGCATGATGCCATGAAGCCCAAGGCCTGCAGAACTTTTCTTGCTGTTAGCTTGTTCTGTCTTGTTAGTGCCAAGAAGTAAAGAGGGAGATCTTTTTGTTTTTCTGCAGTTAGGAATGCCATTTGCTTTACTGTGTCCAATTCCGCGCCCAAGAATGTCCTTGTTTGGGATGGTATCAGCCTTGACTTTTGTAAATTGACTGTGTATCCCAGTGCTTGTAGCAAGTAAATGACGCTTTGTAAATCTGTTGTCAGCTTGCTTTTGTTGTCCCCTTGTAGCAGGCAGTCGTCCAGGTATGGATAAATTTGGATTCCCTGTAGTCTGCAGTGGGCGATTACTGATGCCAGGCATTTTGTGAATACTCTGGGCGCAGTAGATAAGCCAAAGGGCAATGCTGAGAATTGATAGTGCTCTGATCCTGCAAGAAATCTGAGGTATCTTCTGCAAATTGGTCGAATGGGGACGTGCAGGTATGCCTCCTTGAGATCTAGAGTTACCAGCCAAGACTCCTTGCCCAGCATGGGAAGAAGTTGCTGTAGGGTCAGCATTTTGAATTTTGGGACAATGATGTATGTATTTAAGGTGGACAGGTCGAGAATAGGTCTCCAACTTTTTTCCTTTCTTGGAACTAGGAATAGTCTGGAGTAGAATCCTTTGCCTTGTTCTGTTCTTGGTACTCTTTCCACAGCTCTCATCTTTGTTAATAGCATTATCTGCTGTAGAGCTTCTGTTTTTTGATTTGGAGGCAGGTTTGGCATTCCTCTTTTGACTGGTAAAGTGTGGAAGTGGAACCGGTAACCTTGGTCTATGGTTTGCAAAATCCACTTGTCTTTTGTGATGTAGTGCCAGTTCTTGGAAAATAAGGTTAATTTTCCGCCTAATGGTGCTGCTATTTGCTCCCTGGTAGGCGGAGTTAGAATCAAGTCACTGTGATTGTGCTGTTGTAGTGGTAGTGGCTGTGCCTGTGCCTCTGTTATTACCTTGCCACTGTCGTCCTCTGTAGGCACCCCCTCTGGATTGATTTCTGCCCCTGGAACGTCTATTCCTGCCCCTTTGGGATCTAGTGGAGTCAGGAAAGGACCAATTTTTGGCAGGCCAGTTCCTGCTAAACCTTGGGGGCTGAACCTGCAAGAAATCTTTAACCGTTTGTATAGATTTTGCCTTTTCTTCCATTTTCTTCATTACCTGCTGGGCAGGTGTACCAAACAAACTGGCCTTATCCATAGGAGCATCTAATAACTTAGCTTTAACATGATCCGGTAAGACCTGTTCCTTCAGCCATGCATGTCTTCTTATCACTGTGCCTGTCATGGCTGATCTAAATGAAGCCTCCAGTGCATCATAGCCACATTTTAAAGAATGGTTACTAACCTGTTGGATGTTATTTACCATTTCTAGTACATATTTCTTATCTATAGAGTCATCAGAGGATAGCTTTTAGTTAACTGATCAAGCATAAACTCTTGGTATTGTATCATGTGAAACTGACAGTTTAAAGCTCTAGCTGAGAGAGTAGCTGAGGTGTAAACTTTTTTGCCCCATCTGTCTAAAGACCTGGCTTCCCTTTCAGAAGGAATAGGGTTTTTTGCTGTGGTCGAGGCTACTGCCTTAGGCCCCTGGGATCTAGTTTCGGGTCTGCAAGTGGGGCCTTGTATAGGTGATGGTGAGTGTCTGGTACCCTGTAAAATCTATCTGGTTTGGCAGGGGCTGGAGGTAAGGAATCTGGTGCAGTGCAGACATCATTAAATGCATCGTCCACAACAGAGAGGACAGGAGGTATAGCTAAGGGCCTGTGTTGTGGAAGGTGCAGAAAAGTCCTAAGTCTTTTTCTGGAGTCTGAGAAATCCTGTTCCTGCCATTGGAATTGTTCTCGCATGGCATGTAAGGTTTCCCCAAAGGAGAATTCTTCTGGTGGAGAAGCAGCTGGAATGGATTCTTCAGCATCTGAGTCTTCATAATTGGAGAAAGGAGCCTCTGGCTGGTCTGTAATATCGGAGTCATCCGCAGAGTCAGAGGACACAGGCTCGGGGGGCTCTGCTCTAGGTCTCTTTTCTGGGGGCTGAGAGGCCCTGTCTGGGTGAGATTGAGTTCCCCTAATTAAAGATATTAAATCTTCTGCCAGAGTAAGCATTTGTGAACTAGAAGTGGGCCTGGTTGAGGGGGGTTTAACAGGCACTGATTTAGTAGATTTGGCTGCTTTAGCCCTGGCAAAGGCCTTAATAGACATGGCTGCAGGAGGCCTAGCAGCACCACGTGCTGGGGTAGAGACATCCAAAGGGATGGTGTCTGATAAATCACTAGTAACCACTGTAGTAGGTAAAATTTCTGAGGCCGATTCAAGTAAGGTAGCAGGAACCTCAGTAGTAGTCATTGATTCCGCTGTATTTTGATCAGTTTTCTCGGTTTCGGCCGAAACCGAGACACTCGCGGTTTGCTTAACCATGGTTTCGGCCGAAACCGTGGACCGCGAGTGTCGGTCCTTTTCTTTGCGTTTTTTAACAATTTGGGTAGTCGGAGGATCCGACGGCATAATGTACGCAAAATCTGAGCCGAAAAACTGTTCAGCAAACTCCGACCGACGCCTAAGCGTTCGTCGGTTGAATGAGGCACAGGCCGAACAGGCTGCTACGTCGTGGTCTGGGCCTAAACAAGGCAAACAGTAAGAGTGGAAATCTTTATGAGGTATTTGTTTCCCACAAGTTAAACAGTTATTGACTTTTTCTGACATCGGCTGAGGCAAGAAAAGGTCCCCAACGGGGTACTTAGCTTTTAGAAGTCTTTGAAGTAATATTCGGTAGTAGTAATCTCTGGATCTGACCGACCGGCACTTGCGAACAGCTTCTGCTTCGGGCGCCACGCGGCAAGAAAGACTGAGGAAAATGGCGTCGGCTGATGCCTTTATACCCGAAGACCAGCAGAGATGACGTCGGGTGAAGTGCGACATCAGCCGAAGCCGGACCCGGACTTTGGAATCCGGCCGACCGAAGGGCTGCCTGACGACAGGACAACCCAGTTGTTATGACTGCAGATGCATCCATGAAGGACATCTGTACTACGTTCTTCGTGTTTCATTGTTGCAGTCATCACACTTGGGCAGATTCCCAAAGCTGAAGAAAAGGGTGGAGGCAATCAAGACGACTGGGGGATGGCTAGGATGCCATGTAAGACAGCAGTGGAAAAGCATGCCCTAGATTTGGAGAAGACAGGCAGGTGGCAATGCTTGGTGAAGGTATGAACAGATGTCCATGTTGCAGCCTCCAGGATGTCCCTGGTGGGGACCCCTCTGAGAAAAAATGCAGAAGTGGAGGTTGCCCTGGTGGAATGCGTCCTGACCCCCTTTGGGGGCGGTTTCCCGTGCTGTTTGTAGCAGAAATTGATGCAGTGTGCTATCCATTTGGACACTGCTTGTTTGGATATGGCCTTGCCCTCTGCCCCTGCTGTGAAATTGACTAGCACTTGATCAGTTTTTCTAAAAGATTTAGCCCTGGCCAAATAGAATCTGAACTGTCTGTGCAAATGTAGAGAGTGCAGAATCCTTTCCCCCTGTTTTTTGGGTTAGGGAAAAATGTGGGCAAATGAATGGAATTGGTTGAGAGCTACACTGGACACCACTCTAGGTATGAAGGATGGGTTAGTACTCAGGGAGACCCGGTCAGCATGGAAAAGAATGAAGCGCTCTACAGCCATGAGTGCTTGTAGCTCTGATACTCTTCTAGCTGAAGTGATGGCCAGAAGCAAGGCTGTCGTCCAAGGGAGGAATTCTTAACTCTGCTGAAGCTGCAGGTTCAAAGGGGGGTAGGGTGAGCTTTTCCAACACAAAGTTAAGGTCCCAAGCTGGGGTAGGAGCTCTTCTGGGTGGCCTTAAGTTGTTAGCCCCTCTTAGGAACTGTTTGATGAGAGGGTGTGAGAAGAGAGGTAGCTCTGTGCTGTAATGAGCAGAGATGGCAGAGGCATGAATTTTAATAGAATAGAAGAATAGATCCCTGTGTAGTCTGTCTGCTAGGTAATCCAGGATGAGAGGTAGGGAGGGCTGTGCTGTTCTGGCTCCCTTAGCCTGGATCCAGGTGCAAAACCTTTTCCACTTGTCAGCATAGGATTTTCTAGTGCTGGGGCGTCCGGCCTCACGTATAACATCTAGGACTTGTTTGCTTAGGCTGGCAGCTTGAGGAAAGTTCAGGGAATAAACCAGGCTGCCAGGTTGAGGATCTGCAATTGGGGATGCATGAATTCTCCATTCCTCTGGGTCAGGAGTGGGTACCAGTGCTGGCGTGGCCAGTCTGGGGCAATCAGGATTGCCCTCTGTTTTTCCTCCCTTATTTTGAGCAGTACCCTTGAAATGAGTGATAGAGGGGAAACACATAGACCCGAGAGGTTGGGGCATCCACTTTCCAGGCCTTGTTGTGAGGTTCCCTGGTACAGAATTTGCTGAGCTGATGACTGGAGTGGGAAGCAAAGAGGTCCACCTTCATGGTGCCCCATTTCTGGGTTACAAGGGTGAAGGTCTAGCTGCCACTCGTGTGGGTCTAGCAGGTTTCTGCTTAAGTTGTCTGCCAGAGAGTTTAGTGAGCCTGGCAGGAATTGTGCTAGCAGGTGCAGTTGCATGGCTGAGGTCCTGTGCCAAAGGGTCATGGCGAGCCTGCAGAGAGGATATGAGTGAGTCCCTCCCTGCTTGTTGATATACCACATCACTGTGATGTTGTCTGTTTTGATCCGTAGAGGCCCCGGCGAGTGTAGGGGTCTGAAAGCTGTCAGGGCATGCTGAACAGCTAGCATCTCTTTTTGGTTGCTGTGCAGATGTATTCGATTTGGGCACCAATGGCCCTGAATGCACCTGCCATCCAGGTGTGCATCCCAGGCATAGTCTGATGTGCCTGTGGTGTAGGTCTGGGCAGCGTGGGATTGTGAGAAGGGAAGTCCCTTGTTGTGGTTGCATGCTGCTACCCACCAAAGAAAATCTTTCTTTAAACAAAGTATCACTGGTATGACGATTTCCGGGTTTTGAGAGTGTTGACACCAAAGGCTTTTTAGGTACCATTGTAGTTTCTTCATATCAGTATGGCATATGGAATGAGCAGAATGCAGGAGGCCCTGAACCCTAGAGCTTGCAGGGTTTTCCTTGCACATAACTGGGTTCTGGTGGCTAGTTGAGAGAAGTAGCCTGTCAGGTAGGCTTGTTTTTCTGGAGTAAGAATGCCATCTGGGATGCTGTGTCCAGTTTTGCTCCCAGGAATGCAATTTTTTGTGTGGGGACTAGTTTTGCTTTATTTTCATTGATAGTATACCCCAGGGAGGTCAGTAGGTCCTTTACAGAGGTCAGGTGCTATAACAGCTTTTCCTGTCTGCCTGAATCAGGCAATCCTCTAAGTAGGGGTAAATTTGAATATTTCTTTGTCTGCAAAAAGCAACGGCTGGAGCCAGGCATTTTGTGAAAACTCTGGGAGCAGTGGATAAGCCAAAGGGAAGCACAGAGAACTGAAGGTGCATAGATTCTGCTCTGAAACATAGATACTTCCTACAAGATACCCTGATTGGGATGTGTAGGTAGGCCTCTTTTAGGTCTAGGGTGGCTAAACAAGCATCCTTGGAAAGCATAGGAAGAAGCTGCTGGAGGGTGAGCATCTTGAATTTTGGTATCAACAGAAAGGTGTTTAGAATGGATAGATTGAGGGTTGGGCATCAGGTGCCCTCTTTTCTGGGTACCAGGAAGAGTCTGGAATAGAAAACTTGGCCTATCTGTTCTGCAGGAACATGCTGTATTGCCCTCATGGAGGGCAGGGAAAGGACTTGCTTTTTGGCCTCTGCCCACTGGTTTGGAGGAAGATCTGGGAACCCTTTTGGAGTTGGCAGAGTGTGGAAATAAAATTTGTATCTCTGGGACACTATGTTGAGGACCCATCAGTCGTTGGTAATAGAGGCCCAGTTGCTTGCATGGAAGGAGAGTTTTCCTCCAACGGGCACAAGCAGGTGGGCAGAGGCAAGGGGTGTAGGTGTAAAGTCATTGTGAGTTCCTACCATAAGGGGATGGCTTTGCACTCCGTTTTTGAAGAGGAGGTACTCAATTGCTTAGATTTCTGCATTCCCTGGGACTGCTGTCTAGAGGGGGGTCTGCTTCCCCTGGGTCTGGGCGGAGCTGGCCTGGAGGGGGCAGGAAAGGACCAGTGCTTGGAGGGGCAATGCCTACTGAACCTCTAGGCTGGACCTGTAAGAAGTCTTTAACTGTCTGCATAGATTTAGCTTGTCAAAATAAATTGCCTTTGTTCAATGGTGCATCATAATTTGGATTTGACATGGTCTGGCAAGGTCTGTTCCTTAAGCCAAGCAGGCCTTCTGAGGACAGAACCAGTGACGGCTGCCCTGCAAGATGCTTCTAGGGTGTCAAAGCCACATTGCAAGGTGTGCTTAGTAACTTGTTGCAAAATGCATTAGCTCTTATAATTCTTTATTTTCTGCACAAGCAGGAAAGGAAGATATTTTTTGTTTGAGGAGTTCCATTGTATGCTGCTGCTATTTCAGCATGTGGAACTGGCACTTTAATGCTGTAATAGCAAGAGTAGCAGAGGTGTATACTTTTTTATTCCATCTGTCTAAAGCTTGGGAATCCCTGTCTGAGGGGGTGGGATTCTTAGCTGAGGTTGCTTTAATTCCTTTAGATCGTTGACAGATGACCTCTGGGTCAGCAGTAGGATTTTTGAAAAGGAATTTGTGAGAGTCAGGGACTCTGTAGTATCTGTCAGGTTTCCTGGGAGCAGAAAAAAGGGTGTCAGGAGTCAATCTGGATTTCATAAAAACATCATCCACAACATCCAGGAGGAGGAATGGCCAAAGGTCTGTACTGTGGCAAATCTAAGAATTCCCGAGTCTCTTTTTTGACTGGGGATAGTACTGACATTCCTATTGGAAATGCCCCCTTTAAGTATTACGGGTTTCCCCAAATGAAAAATCCTCGGGCGGTGAGGCAGAAGGAATGGATTCCTCTGCATCATAATCCTTGTAAGCAGAGAGGGGTTGCATGTCTTCATATTCAGAAGCATCAGAGTCATCGGACTCCTGCTCCAATAAAACTACTGGGGAAAAGTCTTTTTTTCTTTTAGAAGAGGTAGCCTGGCTTCCCCTAATAAGTCTTCCGCCACTTTAAGCATTTGAAATTGAGGCAAGGAAGCAGGTGCCTGAGCGTGGGTTGTTGCTTTCTTGGGCATAGTTCGTACCCTGGGCCTTAAAAACTTGGTAGTTTTAGAAAGAACTGAAGATGCAAAAGAAGTTGTCAGTCTGTGTTGAGTATCGGTACTGCGAAGTACTTCCTTGGAAGCCAGTGCCTGCTCAGCGGCTCCGGACCCATCCAAGGTAGAAACATCTGCAGGATCCTTAGTCGAAGAAGAGTCTTGCAGCATACCAGACTCAAAGGGTCTCGGTAGCGGCCTGTGAATCCACAAAAGCGGGCATCAGGGGCTGCGAAAGTGCATCACTGAGGACCGGAGAACTGATGACTAGCTTAGTGGAAGCGTCGTCAGTTTTGGACCTGTGCGGTCTGTCTCTGTCTCTATCCTTATGTTTTTTTGGAAGATCGGTAGTCGGATGGCTTATCAAAGCCATATCGGAATTCGAGGACTGAGAGCAAAAATATCTAGCTACAATAAGGGCCTGACGACGTATAGTTCTGGCGTTGAACAAAACACAAAAGTGACAACGAGGGACGTCATGGTCTGGGCCTAAACAGGTGACGCAGTAAGAATGGAAGACTCGGTGTGGTATTTGTTTTCCACAGGAAAAACAATTGTTAACTTTTTCTGACATCGGTTAGAGCAAGAAAAAAGGATCCGCAATGGGGTACTTAGTTTTAGAAGACTTCAACTTCAATTCGGAAATGAAAACTAAGGTAGCGGCCAACCAGCACTCGTGCAAACTGCTTCTGGCTCCCTGGCAAGAAAGACTGATGTAATGGTGTCAGGTGCCTGTTTTTATACGAGTGACAACCTGACTCAGTCCTGGAGCGACAGCAACCGCAGAAATACTAAGCTTCTGATATTCGGGACGACTGAGGGCTACCCCTGGCAGGATAACCCAAATGTGATGACTGCAACAATAAAACACGAAGAACATCTTTAGTTTGCCTAAAAAAATGTGTCTTACTATTTGAAATACCCATTTAGCTTGAGTGGTAACCTACTATTGATTCATTAAACAGCCTAGTGATTCATATCTTTGCTATGCAAGGGTATGCAGGCTGAAACTGAGACAGGTAAGAGTGAGGTATCTGAAAGTTGTGGGGAGGGATCAGTTTGGATGAATCACAGCTATTCTCCTTTTCTCAGACCTAAAGATCCCCAAGGATTTCCCTTTAAGGTCTGCTTGCCATTTCTTCTTGAAACAGTCTTTCTTACCTTTTGGTTAACTCTCATCATCTTAGTATCATAGTAGAATACAAGGCTATTGATCCAAAGGGCATTTTTAACTCATTACATCCGAGTGACACCTCCAGGTACATCTGCAGTTAACACCTACTGACGCCTCTAGGCTAGGATTACCAGATACCTGCAAACCCAAAGGAGGACACTGAAGGTCATATAAAGGAGGACAAAGCCATGATAAAGGAGGGCAAAGGAGTACGCTTCCTGTTCTGCTCACAAAAGACAGTGTAGTGCTGCTACAAATAATTCCTTACTGACACAGTGGCACATAGAAATTCAGGAATTACCTTAAGCCTAGAATAGATTTGCCTTTTAAGTGCTGCTATGTTATATTTTTCCTCTTTATGAAAACCAAAAACATTAAATGGATTCAAATATTCATTTTGAGAAACATGCAGAATACATACATGAATATTGTACCTTTTTAAACTTCAGTGTGAAAAGAATCATATTTCTGGAACCAGAGTGTTCCACTTAATGCTAATTTCTTGAAGTAAAGGAGCACACTTGGGGAAGCACTGGATACTACATGTGCTATTTTAGATCAAGGTCTTGTCTGGCAGTATAAGTAAATTATTAGCAAATTCAGGTTCTAATCACATCTATTAATGATGGCTACTGTTCATTCAGCTGAGCAGACTTTTTACTATGTAATGCTGCTGCTTTATAACCATAAACCGAACAGTTGTTTTTTAAGTGAGCACAAAGCACTACATGGACACAGTTAGTTTACCAAGGCTAAATCCAGTCACCCATGCATGTGGAAATATTAAGACTTTTCTGTTCTACACAACTCCTTCAACTTACTCTAATGTTTAATGAAGTCCTTCAGTGTACCAACATTTTGAAGGAGGTGATAACAATAAAAAAGTGGAACTTAATCAGAGGACTGAAATGCATTGAGTGGAATTATTGGCACAAAAGTATTCTATTTCCACCTAAATCAAAAGGACTGAAGAGAACATTAAAATGTATGACGTGGAGAACAGATTTCAAAATAAGAATCTTAAATTCATCAGCATGCCAGAGAGAAAGGAAAGAAAGGAATATGTGGACTTTATGCAGTAAAAGTTGAAGGTATTTTTGCAGCATCAACAACAAGCAGTAATTATTAAGGTAGCTCTCCAGATAAACAGTAAAACAAAATATACTATTCCTTTAAAGCAATTTCTTAACTAGTCAGATGGAAAAGAAGCCTTGAGGAAGTGTAGGGAGTACTATCTTGCCCGTAAAATAAATAGATCACCAGTAGACTTTTTCTGTATTGGAATTCTGCTTTATTCAACAAAAGAAATGCCTCTATTCCAACGTTAAAGCACTTTAATTATGTTGGAACCTATGTATATTATTGTGAAGACCTTAACCTATTTTGGTCTTTGTTATAAATGTTATACTCATCATCATTAAACCAATATGGTCAATATATAACCCTCTCCTTTCACTTGTTATGTTATCATCTGTATGTTATAAAAACATGCTACACCTTCTCAAGAAGAGCTGCAATTTCTGGTGACAAGATACTACTAATGTTGTAAATACATTAGTCAAAGCAACACTTAAGGTTTGTCTAATCAAGACAACATGAAAATTAAGTCCAACTGCATCCCTGGTTGTTGTCACTCACCTCTCCTCATTTCTGTAATCAGCTGTACTGCAAAGAAAAAATCCAGACCTTCCCAGGAAGAGTTTAAAGGATTAAAATATGTTAGAAAAGTGCTACATTTACAGATCTTAACATTAAAATTAGATACAACTCAGAATTAAGTTTAATCAGTTTTCTGAGTGATCTGCTGGAGGCAAGTTATTTATACAAGCAGAAAGTATAGTTGTGTACACTTACCATAAATGTAGATGTTCGAGTGCATTCACTGTTGCAGTTATCACATTTGGGTTACCTGCTTGCAGTAGCCCTCAGTCGGCCTGATTATCAAAGTCTTGGGTCCTGCGTTGGTTGATGTCTCATCTTCTGTGATGTCAGGAAGCCAGGGGTATAAAGCATGCAGCCTTTGCACGGCTATGAAGTATTCGAACATCAGATGTTCGAATACTTCATATTACGGCAGGTGACATGAGCGAAGGTTTGCATTGCGAATGAACTGTGCATTCGCAATTCTAACTTTTGGTCATGGGAGGGGATCGCGGTACAGTGCGGTTAGGGAAATGCATCCCTTTCCTCACTGTAGTGCGAACTCGGAGTTGGAATATTAAGTTAGGGGGGTGTGGGGGGCACAGCCCCCCACAGGGGGGGTGCAGGGGGGTGCAGCCCCCCTGCATAACTGTGTGTTCGGTTAGGTAGGTAGGTGATTATGGGAAGGGTGAGCGTGCTGTGTATCGCCGTAAATGTCGCAAGCGACATTTTTGACAATACACCCTTGTTTTCGAGTTTATTCGAAAATGTTCATTTTCGATGCATAAATTCGAAAATAAAGACATTATTTATTTTTACTTTCGAATTTATGATAGTAAACCATATATATATATATATATATATATATATATATATATACATTTACATGTATATATACACACAAGGTTATACCTCCAACAAAAAAGCAAATACACCAAAAAGCTTTTAAGCATAGCAAAAGAGAGTAGAGGTATAGCCAAAAGAAGTCAGGGGGCTGGAGGGAGGGCAACCAGGACTGCAACAGTGAATGCACTCGAACATCTACATTTATGGTAAGTGTACACAATTGTACTATGTTCTTCGTGTTTCACTTTTGCAGTCATCACATTTGGGTAGATTCCCAAAGCTAAGGATGGGAGGAGGAATTTAGATAGCATTAGGACCAGCTATAAGGCCCTGCAAGACTGCAATGGCAAAGCCAGCTCTGGATTTAGAGAAAATTGGCAAATGGTAATGCTTGGTGAAACTATGTACAGAACTCCAGGTAGCAGCTTCTAGGATGTCTCTGGTAGGGACACCTCTGAGAAAGGCTGTAGAGGTAGGTGCAGCCCTGGTTGAATGGGGATCTAATCACCTGTGGGATAGGTTTTCCATGGTGCTTACAGCAGAAATGAATGCAATGGCCTATCCATTTAGAAATGGTTTGCTTTGAAATAGCCTTCTCCTCTGCCCCTGCAGCAAATGCCACCAGCAGTTGTTCAGATTTCCTTTGAGGTTTAATCCTATCCAAGTAAAATCGAAGTTGTCTGTGCACATCTAAGGAGTGCAGTATCTGTTCCCCTTTGATCTGTGGATTAGAAAACAAGGTTGGCAAATGAATGGATTGATTAAGAGCCACACTGGATACCACACCTTGGGCATGAAGGAGGGATTGGCCCTAAGGGACAGCCTGTCCGCATGAAAGATGATGAAAGGCTCCACTGTCATAAGGGCCTGTAATTCAGATACCATTCTTGCTGAAGTGATTTCCAAAAGAAAAGCTATTTTCCAAGAAAGGAATTTTAACTCTGCACTTGCAGCTGGCTCAAATGGAGGAAAGGTGAGTTGTTCCAATACAAAGTCAAGATCCCAGGCTGGAGTTGGGGCTCCCCTGGGTGGTCTTAAGTTTTTGGCCCTCGAAGGAACTGCTTAAGCAGTGGGTGAGAAAAGAGGGGTGGTCCTGTGCTGTAATGAGCTGAAATGGCTGAGGCGTGAATTGTGATGGAGGAAAAGGAAAGGCCCTTGTGAAGCATCTCAGTTAAGTACTGAAGAATCTGAGGTAAACTGGGCACTGCCATCCCTTGAGTTTGGTTCCAGACACAGAATCTTTTCCACTTTTCAGCATAAGATTTTCTAGTACTGGGCCTCCTTGCCTCCAAAATGACATCCAACACTTGTTTACTGAGGGATGGTAAAGGAGAGATTAGGTAATTAGCCAGGCTGCCAGGTTCAGGGTTTGAAGCTGTGGGTGCAGAATCTGGCTTTCCTGCTGAGACAGCAGGGTAAGGGTCTGAGGCAGGTGCCATGGGCTAGCAGTGACACACTGCACAAGAGGGGGTACCAGTGCTGGCATGGCCAGTCTGGTGCAATCAGTATCATCCTTGGTTTGTCCTGTTTGATCTTTAGTAGTACTTTGGAGAGGAGAGGCAGAGGAGGAAAGGCATAAACTGATAGATTTTTCCAGCTGAAGGACAGAGCATCCACTTTCCAAGCTCGTTTGTGAGGAGTCCTTGTGCAGAATTTGTCCAATTGGTAGTTCTGGGGGGAGGCAAACAGGTCTATATCTGGGCTCCCCCATTTGTTTGTCGGCATGTTGAAAGCCTTCGGTTCCAGTTTCCACTCATATAGGTCCTTGAGATTTCTGCTTAGTTCGTCTGCCAGTGTATTTAGTTTTCCTGGCAGGAAGTGAGCGTGTAGATGCACTTGGTAGCTCAAGGCTGTGTTCCACAGAGCCATGGCTAGTCTGCAGAGGAGGTAAGAATGGGTAGCCACCTGCTTGTTTATGTACCACATAACAGTGGTGTTGTCCATCTTTACCATTAATTGTCCTGGAAGAATGTGGTCCTTGAAGGCTGTCAGAGCATTCTGTACAGTTAACATTTCTTTTTGATTGATATGCAGGTGCATTTGACTTGGGTTCCATTTGCCCTGAATGCACTTCCCTGCCAGATGAGCCCCCCACGCATAGTCTGATGCGTCTGTTAGGGTTTGGGCGGCAGGGGGTAGAGTGAATGGTAATCCCTTGTTCTGGTGGCAGGCCTCTGCCCACCAAAGGAATTCTAACCGTAGGCAAGGTATGATAGGAATCATTGCTTCCAGATCCTGAGAATGTTGACACCATAGGCTTTTTAGAAACCACTGTAGTTTCCTCATATGCAGTCTTGCATATGGAATTAGTAGAATGCAGGAAGCCATGAACCCCAAGGCTTGCAGTACTTGCCTTGCAGATATAGCAGGGTTTTTGTGGCCACTAGTTTGACGTAAGTTGTCAAATGAATTTGTTTCTCTGGCATGAGGAAAGCCATCTGGGAAGTTGTGTTCAAGCTTGCTCCCAGGAATATAACTTGCTGACAGGGTACCAGATGTGATTTCTTTTCACTTATAGTGTACTCCAGACAAGTTAGCACCTTTTGTATAAATGCCAGATGATTCAAAAGTATGTCCTGGCTTTCTGCCTGAATTAGACAATCATCCAGGTACGGGTATATTTGAATACTTCTTTGCCTGCAAAATGCAATGACTGGAGCTAGGCACTTTGGCTTATCTATTGCGCCCAGGGTATTCACAAAGGGCAGTGCAGAGAACTGATAGTGCATGTAGGCTACTTTGAAGCGTAGGTATCTTCTGCAAGATTCCCTGATTGGGATGTACAGGTAGGCTTCCTTTAAATCCAGTGCTGCCAACCAGGCATCTTTGCCTAGCATAGGAAGTAATTGGTGAAAAGTCAGCATCTTGAATTCTGGAATCACCAAAATGGTGTTTAAGATAGAAAGGTCCAGGATAGGATGCCATGAGTTGTCTTTTTTGGGTACCAGGAAAAGTCTTGAGTAGAAACCTTGTCCCCTTTCCTCTTCTGGTACAGTTTGAATAGCCTTCATGCTTAAAAGAGAGAGTACTTGCTTTTGACCCTCTGCCCACTGATTTGGGGGCAGATCTGGCCAACCGTTTAGGGTTGGTAATGTGTGGAAGTGAAATCTGTATCCTTGGGGAACTATACTTAAAAGCCATTTGTCCTGGGTAATGAGTTCCCAGTTTTTTGCCTGCAGAGCAATCTTTCCCCCTAAAGGAGCAGTCAGTTGAGAAGTGCTTGGAAGTTTTAAAGTTAAGTCATTGAGACAGTTTACCATAGTGGGGAGTCTTACTACTCTCTGATTTGGAAGTGGAAGCCCCCCACTGCTTAAGTCCTGTGCGTACCCTGGCTCTGAAGCCTGGGTGTTCTGCTGGTTCTGGGTTTGGACTGAGAAGGCCTGGAAGGGGCAGGAAAGTGGCAATTCTTAGAGAGCCAATGCCTACTAAATCTTGGAGGCTGTACTTGTAGGAAATATTTAACAGTTTGCATACACTTAGCTTTTTCCTCCATCTTTTTAAGAACTTCTTCCACTTTGTTGCCAAACAGGCCGTCCTGATTTAAGGGAGCATCCAGAAATTTGGCTTTAACATGATCTGGCAAGGATTGCTCCTTAAGCCAAGCATGCCTCTAAGTACAGACCCAGTGACATCAGCCCTGCAAGATGTCTCTAGTGAATCAAAACCACATTGCAAAGTATGTTTTCCAACCTGTTCAGCAGAATGCATTAAATCCTGTAAATCCTTATTTTCAGCACAATCAGGAATCAACATAATTTCTGTTTAAGCAATCAGCAATCCAATAATATGCTGTTGATACTTTAACATACGAAACTGGCAATTTAAGGACCTAATGGACAAGGTTGCTGAAGTGTATACCTTCTTACCCCATCTATCCAGCACCCTGGAGTCTCTATCAGAGGGGGTAGGACTTTTGGCAGTAGTAGCCTTAATGTCCTTGGATCCCTGTGAAATGGTCTCAGGATCTGCAGTACGATTTTTAAAAAGGAACTTGTGAGAGTCACGAACCCTGCAATATCTATCAGGTTTTCTTGGAGCAGGAGGTAAAGAGTCAAGGGCCAAACTAGATTCCAAAAAGGGGGGGGGGCAGAGGGAATAGAGTCCTCTGCATCAGAATCCTCATAGGTAGATAAGGGTAAATCCTGGTCATCAGACGAAACAGAAATTTCAGAATCCTGGTCAGAAGTATCATAAAGCAAATTCAGTCCTAGGTCTCAGAGAGGGAAGGTTGGCTTCCCCTGATTAAAGTAATAAGGTCTTCAGCCATTCTTATCATTTGTTTTTTAGGCATAGAGGCCTGACCATGTGGTCTGGGCGTCAGTTTTCTTGACATGGTTTGAGTTTTAGGCCTTGAAGAAGAAGATGGCGTCGGTTTAATATGCAAGTCAGTAGGCCTGAATACACCCTCAGAAGCCGGTGCTTGCACAGCAGCTCCGGACCCGTCCAAGGTAGAGACATCTGCAGGTTCCACAGCTGAAGCATCTCGTGGCATACCGGACTCCGAATGGGTCTCAGTAGAGGCCTGTGAATCTGAAATAGTGGGTATCAGGGGCTGCTAAAGCGCCTCACTGATTACCTGCGAACTGGCGACTGGCTTAGGAGAAGTGTCATCGGCAGCTTTGGACCCAGGCGGCCTGTCTCTGTCTTTATCTTTGCATTTTTTCGGAATGTCGGTAGTCGGATGGCTTACCGAAGACATATCTGGATAATTGAACTGAGTACCAAAATATTTAGAAGCGTAAATATACCAACGGATAGTTCATGGTTTAAATAAGGCACAAAACTGACAGCGAGGTATGTCGTGGTCAAGGCCTAGGCAAGGAACACAGTTGTCTTTTGGCTTTTCCCGGTTAGGGGTCACCACAGCGGAACTCCGGTCCACTAATGATTGACAGTAGATTTTGACGAACGCCAAGGTGCCAGCTCGATGTTCAACCTTCAATGAAGGCACGCCCATTTACAAGGAATACAGTACGAATGAAAATCTTCATGAGGTATTTGCTTTCCACAAGAAATACAATTGACTTTTACTGACATCGGTTTAGAGCAAAAAAAAAGCTTCAACAAGGTACTTAGCTTTAGTTGAAGACTTCGGTTCTGAAACTCGAAAATGAAAATTTCAGGAGTCGGCCGACCGGCACTTGCGAACTGCTTCTGCTTCGGGCACCGCACGGCAAGAAAGACTGATGGAATGGCATTAGCTGCATGCTTTATACCCCTGACTACCTGACGTCATGGAAGATGAGACAGCAACCGACGCAGGACCCAAGACTTTGATAATCAGGCCGACTGAGGGCTACTGCAAGCAGATAACCCAAATGTGATGACTGCAATAGTGAAACACAAAGAACATCAAACTGTGGGGTACTCGCCGTGAATGACTGAATGTCCCTAAACTGATTTGTACTTAGTTTGTGATACTACCTAATGTTTACTCAACACATGCTTAAATGGCTTGAAAAGCATAATGATTTTATCACTGAGATGTATCTATTTGCAAAGTGCTATAGTATTTGTAATGCAAGTCATACCACCTCTTATAGCAAGCTTATTTAAATAATTTCATATATAATTTTCTTTTCATGTGTTAGGTTTCTTTTCATGTGTTAATCATCTAGTAGTCAATGTTGTCTAGTGTAGACAAATAGTGTACAAGCATGTGTGACAGCTACCAAACATTTACTTTTGTACTATAGTTATTGCTTTTTTCTTTAATACCCATCATGTCTTGTCTTTTTCCTGTAAAAGAGCTGACACTTGAAATTTCGTTTAGGTAGCACTTGTGTTTCCTAAATGACAATAAAGTTTCTTTGAATCTTGAATCTCTTCCAATTTCTCTTCTAATTTTTTTTGTTTAGGTTTACATTTCAATGTGTGTGACCCTGAACAATTCACTTAACCACTCAGTGCACTAGGATTATTGGTAAATTTGGCTAACCTCCTCAGTTGTTTCCTGGACTGCATGCCTATTAACTACTCATAAAATCATACACTGAGAGGGACAGAGCTCAAGAGCATGAACAAAGAAAACAGCTACAAGGATTATGTGTAGGATATACAAAGATGAGTTGGGAGACTGGACAAGCTATGGAAATGGGAAAGAGATGAAATACACAGGGCTAGAAACAAGGAAGTGATGAACAGGTGAAAAGACAAGGTCAAAGTGGCTACACAGAAGCACAAGACCATCAACTGGGACAAAAGACAGTGCATACCAAAGTGTGAAAAACCTGAAGTGGTGGCATCATTTATATAGTTTAGGTACAAATTTTCAAGTAGAATTAGATCAGATATGACTATCTACAGAGAACAAGAACAATTCTTGTAGCTTGCCAAAATTATTCATGTTTTTAACCTCTCAACTTCTTTTGTTAAAAAACTTTGAACTTTTACATTAAAGCATCTAATTTACAGGCTACTAAATAACAATATATTCTATAACTAACCACAATAGCAATTTATACATAGCTGCAATGACTTTTTTAATTTACTGCATATGCCTTTGAATAGGAAGTGTGCTACAAAGTACTCCTTTGCAATACATCAAAGATTAACCAACATATAGTCTATAATGACTACTAGAACCAAGTCTTTTGATGTACTCCCTATCATTAAAATCTACTCATTCATTTTATAATGTATTTTTTTTCTTAAATTAAATAATGCTACATTTGGTAGCACTGCCAGTGAGACTACAGTGATTAAAAGTAAACCTTCTAAAAATATTCTTGCATCCTCAGTGCAGATAATTACACTGCCAAAATTCACCACCAATAGTTACATCTGAAAACGACAGATCAAACTGGAAAAAAACTGCTACACAAAGTGTTAAGGAACTACTCTATACACCTCAGTAGGATTAAAGGCAAGTAATCTGCTATATGCCCAAAATTAGCCAATGAATACAACAGTATATACACCAAACAGTGAGGTTTTCTGGGTTCACTTTTTCTTGATTCCAGGAAAGAAACCTTCAGCCCTAAGAAAATCTGAGCGAAATTGTCTTACAATAAAGCAACTTCTGCATCAAAAGCAACATAATTTGGAAACACACAAAGTGAGCATCTTATAATTTAACAAGCTTTTAATTAATAATTGCTTCAAAAAGTCCACATTTCTGGATATGTATACAAAACCATCATGGAAATCTGCAAAACTAGACATAAAATTCAGCCACCAGCTACAGGTTATCTTTTACCACTCAAGACAAATAATATCAAGCTTAGCTTATGTGATGCAATTCTCCAGACTGACACTGACACCATGTGGTGCCAATGGTGATGAAACATCTCTTTTATGCCAATACCAAGCTAATACTATCAAACATGGATGCTAACTAGTAAACTAATAAGTAAAACCGTGCTGTACAGCACTGAGTGGGTGTACAATGTATAAAGTTTCTCTTCAAACCTAAAGTAAAGTAGCCTGCCTAAACACATTTTTCTACTCAGAAGTGCAAGTGATGGACTCATTGCCTAAACTCATGCTCTTCATGAAGTAGCATTTAAATACAATCCAGACGGTTATATGTATAAATGTACTGGGGGAGAGGGCGGCTGGGACAGTCTGTCAGTGTATCGGTCACAATGTAGCAACCAATGTTTTCCATACTGGTTCCACAACTTAATATGAATGCAAAATTCAGTTTAAAAAATCTCTAGATCTTAGCATAATTCTAAATAAATTCAAACACCTTAAAATTGAATTAATAAATCTTGTGGCATTCAGTGCTCAAAAATCAGTAAGGTGTACACAAAGAACTACAATTCATAAAGTCTATGAAAAACTGACAATCAACATGAGATCAGTACTTTAAACAAGAAAAGTATCTACCATGATACACATACACCACCAGCATTTACTATGAAGCAGACTGTGTCGGTCTTGGATGCAGTCCCATCTGTTTCTTGCGGTTAGACAGCAATGAATTCTGGGCATCTGCATAGATGCCCTCAGTCTTCTCAATCCAGACTGATTTAACAGTCCAGGGAGGAAAAAAAAATATTTTTTGAAAGCCGGACATTTTTGCCTTTTTAGGCAATGCCTGCTGGTTGGAGGACACAATGCTGAAAAGGAGGACATGTCCTCCTTTTGCCGGACATCTGGTAACCCTACTCTAGGCATCAAATACTACTTGTTCATATTTGCATCAGTAATTCAAAAAACATGCAATGTACAAGGTTTTAAAAGATTTCATCTTAAAGCTTACACAATGGCAAACTAAAGTGCATTAATATTTGACCTCTGACTAGTGCAGGTAAAGAGATATTAACAGTTGTTTTAATGATATTAACTTATATAGATATAGTTTTCACATTTTTCTAAATATCTCAACAACCAAGTTACATAGACAGAACTCCATAGCCTCATATGAAAGCTCTCGGCTAGATGAATAAAATGCTGCTGACAATATGTATGTAACTTGAGTGGTTGCAGTCATATTGTAAGCGGTTTACAAAATATTACAAACGTAAGTTACTGTGCATTATAAAATTCAGTTTAAGACCTAGAACCTAAAGAATACTGCCACTATAAAAATATCTGTGCTGAAGGGTTTGTCATTTATACTTCTTTCTTTACACCTATGGTTCCAGAGATATGAACACTTGTTTGAAATGTGAGGACATAATTTGATTGTGAAACGGCTTAGGCTCAGCCCACTGGACATTACAGTACAAACTTCCTGAGCTCCACTAGAATGAATGAGTTAAGCCCAACTATTCTTCTCAATAACAACTGATAGGTATTTGTTCACAATGGTTTTGTGGGGGAGGGGATATATAAATGGGCATGGGTGGCCGAGCATTTACAAGCTTTCTCTCTCTAACGGAGACATATGTGTTAGATCAGGGGTATATTTATGGTTCCCTATTCACCAATCCAAGCTTCACTTGAATAAGTGCATGAATGAACTCTGCTTCATACTAATGGGAAGTGTGTTCCAGTGAAGGGGAGGCCTCTAAGATAGATACCTGTCTCTCCAACATGTCCTATTCATGTTATAGGCAAGGTTTAGGTTCCTGAACCAGGTGTTCTTGATGCCATTTGTTTTAGGGATGTGTAAAAAGTCTATTAGGGCTGGAATAGGGGATACTTTGTAGGCCAGGACAGGTCACTTCTCAGCAGCCTGTAGGAGACAGAATATAAGGACAAGGCTTTTAGGCAGTATGCACAGGACTGGTTTACCACACAGGTTCATTTTGAGGGGAATCCCTGACGATGATCACAGACAGGTTAATCTAGGATGCATCTTGCCTTGGGGAGGTTGGCCAGCTGAGGAATGAAAATGCTGAGCTGCACACGCTTTTCTTTCTCTTCTAGTCTCAGAGTGTGTGTGTGTGTGTGTGTGTGTGTGTGTGTGTGTGTGTGTGTGTGTGTGTGTGTGTGTGTGTGTGTGTGTGTACGCGTGCACGTCCAAAAAGAAGCACCTTATCCAGTTGGACAGTTAGCAGTTCGTTAACATGGTTTGGCAGGGGCCAAGCATTCTGACAAGCATTTCTCATTAAGGCAGACAAACTGTTGCAGCCCTATATAATGTGTCTATTGCATCATAGCCCACTTAACAGAGTGATTAGCAACCTGGGCACTGACATAGCATAAGTCAGGCAGTTTTCCTTTCAGGGGCTTGTCTTCTATCCTTTTAGTCCTTAGGTGGGACTCGTAGTATTTCAGCTTGTCGGCTTGTTGATCAGGCACTTAAGAGCTCTGAAGACCACTGTAGCAGAGGTGCATGTTTCCTAGACTAACATGTCTAGGTACTTGCTCTCTTTAGGAAGACAAAGTATAGTTGTGTACACTTACCATAAATGTAGATGTTCGAGTGTCTTCGCTGTTGCAGTCATCACATTTGGGTTATCCCTGCCAGGGTAGCCCTTGGCCGGCCTGAATACCAGAGATATATTTCTGCATCGGTTGCTGTCACTTGAGGACTGACGTCAGGTCATCATTAGTATAAAGGAAGGCAGCCGACGCCATTACATCAGTTTTTCTTGCCATAACCGGTCAGGAGTCCCCAAAGTAGGAGGCCAGACTCTGGTGGCAGAACCCCCACCAGTGGAAAATAAATACCAATATGTCCCTTGTAAGGAAAGGAGAACAACAAGGAAGAAAGGTAACAAAAAGAAAAAGGGGGGAAGGAGGGTGGGAAACCAGGACTGCAACAGTGAATACACTCTAACATCAACATTTATGGTAAGTGTACACAACTGTACTATGTTCTTCGTGTTTCACTGTTGCAGTCATCACATTTGGGCAGATTCCCAAAGCTGAGGAAATGGGTGGAGGCAGTCAAGGAATCTAGGGGCTGGCTAGCATGTCCTGCAAGACTGCAGAGGCAAAACCCGCCCTGGATTTAGAGAAGAGAGGCAGGTGGTAATGCTTGGTAAAGGTGTGAACAAATGTCCTGGTGGCAACCTCCAGGAGGTCCCTGGTGGGGACTACTCTGAGGAAAGCTGCAGAGGTGGAGGCTGCTCTGGTGGAGTGTGTCCTGGCCCCCTTGGGGGGAGGCTTGCCATGCTGTTTGTAGCAGAAATGGATGCAGTGTGCTATCCATTTGGAAATGGTTTGCTTGGAGATGGCTTTGCCCTCTGTCCTTGAAGCAAAGCTAACCAGCAGTTGATCAGATTTTCTGAAGGGTTTAGTCTGTCCAGATAGTATCTGAACTGTCTGTGCACGTCTAGAGTGCTGAATCCTTTCCCCTTTGTTTTGAGGGTTAGGAAAGAAGATGGGCAAATGGATGGATTGGTTGAGAGCCACACTGGACACCACCTTGGGCATGAAGGATGGATTAGTTCTGAGGGATACCCTGTCTGCATGGAAGATGACGAAGGGTTCCACTGCAATGAGTGCTTGCAGCTCAGAGACTCTTCTGGATGAAGTGATGGCTAGGAGGAAGGCTATTTTGCAGGACAGAAATTTTAACTCTGCAGACGAAGCTGGTTCAAAAGTAGGCAGGGTGAGCTTTTCCAAAACAAAGTTTAGGTCCCAAGCTGGTGTGGGTGCCTTTCTGGGGGCCTCAAATTATTAGCTCCCATCAGGAACTGTTTTATCAAAGGGTGTGAAAAAAAGGCTGCTCATTGGGAAAATGAACTTTTTCCATTTATCTGCATAAGATTTTCTGGTGCTAGGGCGTCTGGCCTCTCTGATAACATCCAGAACCTGCTTACTGAGGATGGCAGATTGGTCAGGGTACAAGCCAAGCTGCCAAATTGAGTGTTTGCAACTTGGGGTGCATGAATTCCCCTTCCCTCCGAGTTAGGAGGTTTGGAATCTGTGGAAGATTCCATGGAGGCAGTGAGGACAGGCTGCGCAGCAAAGGGTACCAGTGCTGTCTGGGCCAGTCTGGAGCTATGAGAATGGTCCTTGGTTTTTCCTCCCTTACTTTGAGCAGTACCTTGGTAATGAGAGGTAGGGGAGGAAAGGCATAGACAGAGAAGTTTACCCAGGGGAAGGACGGGGCATCCACTTTCCATGTCATGCAGTGATGCTCCCTGGTGCAGAACTTACTGAGCTGATGGTTGGTGTGGGAGGCAAAGATGTCGACCTCCGGGGTTCCCCATTTCTGAGTTATTAGGAAAAAGGTGTTTCTGTTGAGCCGCCCTCATGGGGGTCCAAAAGTTTTCTGCTTAATTGGTCCACTAGGGAGTTGAGAGATCCTGGCAGGTATTGTGCTAACAGGTGTAGTTGCATGGAAGAGGCTGCAAACCAAAGGGACATGGCCAGCCTGCACACCGGGTAGGAGCGAGTCCCTCCGTGCATGTTGATGTACCACATCACAGTGGTGTTGTCTGTTTTGATCAGGAGAACCCCTGGAGAGAGAAGGGGTTTGAAAGCTATCAAGGCCTGCTGCACAGCCATCACTTATTTTTGACTGATGTGCAGCGGGAGTTCCTGGGGGTTCCATTGGCCAGGTGTGCACCCCAAGCGTAGTCTGATGCATCTGTGGTGAGGCTACATGCGGCAGGGTGTGGGGAGAAGGGCAGTCCCTTGTTGTGGGAGCAGGCTGTTGCTCACCACAGAAATTCCTTCATCAGGCAATGAATAATAGGTAGAAGAGTTTCCAGACCTTGAGAGTGTTGACACCAAAGGCTCTTTAGGTTACCATTGAAGTTTCCTCATATGCAGTCTAGTATATGGAATATGGAGTATGCATGATGGCATGAACCCCAAGGCTTGCAGGATTTCCCTTGCAGAAAGCTGGAGCCTAGTGGCCAGCTGGGAGAAGTAAGCTGACAGGAAACTTTGTTTCTCTGGTGTTAGGCATGCCATCTGGGATGTTGTGTCCAGACTTGCTCCCAGGAAGATTATCTTTTTGGTGAGTACCCATTTGGATTGCTTTTCATTAATTATGTACCCTAGGGAGGTTAGCAGGTCCTTTACAAAGGCCAGGTCTTTGAGCAGCTTTTCCCGGCTGTTTGCCTGAATGAGGCAGTAATCTAAGTAGGGGTAAATTTGAATATTTCTTTGCCTGCAAAAAGCTATGGCCGGAGCCAGGCATTTTGTGAAAACTCTGAGAGCAGTAGATAAGCCAAAGTGAAGCGCAGAGAACTGAAAGTGTTGAGATCCTGCCCTGAAGCGAAGATATTTTCTGCAGGACTCCCTGATCGGAATTTGGAGGTAGTCCTCTTTTAGGTCCAGGCTTGCTAGCCAAGCATCCTTGGAGAGCATGGGTAGCAGCTGCTGGAGGGTGAGCATTTTGAATTTTGGGATCACCAGGAAGGTGTTTAGAATGGATAGATTGAGGATTGGGCACCGGGTGCCCTCTTTTCTGGGCACCAGAAAAAGTCTGGAGTAGAAGCCTTGGCCTATCTGCTCTGCAGGAACGTGCTCTACTGCCCCCCCAAGGGGAGCAGGGAATGGATTTGCTATTAAGCCTCTACCCACTGATTTGTTAGTAGATCTGGGAACCCTTTTGTAGTTGGGAGGGTGTGGAAGGAAAATTTGTAACCCTGAGACACAATGTTCAGAACCCACTGGTCCTTGGTAATAATGGCTCAGGTGCTTGAGTGAAAGGAGAGTTTTCCTCCTAGGGGTATGTGATGGTGGGCAGAGGCGAGTTCGGGAGGGGCTGAGCCACTGTGAATTCTTACCAAAAGGGGGTGGCTTAGAACTCCCTGGTTTTGAAGTGGAGGCAGTCCACTGCTTAGACAGTACAGTTGTGTATACCTACCATAAATGTAGATGTTCGAGTGTCTTCACTGTTGCAGTCATAACTGTAGGGTACTCCTGCCGGCAGGCAGCCCGAGGTCGGCCAGAATATCAAAGTCTGGGTCCGGCGTCGGCTGTATCAGCAAGTACCCTGACGTCAGAACGCATGGGTATAAAGCTGACAGCCGACGCCATCTTCTCCAGCCTTTCTTGCCCCTGATGTCAGAAGCCCCCATGAAACCAAAAGGTGTCCCAAGGGAAACACAAATACACCAGAAAGGTAGTGGAAAAGGATACAAAGTAAGCAAAAAGAAACAAGAGGGGTCTGGAGGGAGGGAAACACCGACTGCAACAATGAAGACACTCGAACATCAACATTTATGGTAGGTATACACAACTGTACTATGTTCTTCATGTTTCACTGTTGCAGTCATAACTGTAGGGTAGAATCCCAAAGCTGAGAACACGGGAGGAGGTTATTAAGAAGAAGGAGCAGCTAGAAGACCCTGCAAAACAGCAGAGGCAAAGCCTGCCCTAGACTTAGAGTACAAAGGGAGGTTATAGTGCTTGGAAAAGGTAGGAACTGAGCTCCAAGTGGCAGCCTCCAGAATGTCCTTGGTAGGAACTCCTCTGAGAAAGGCTGCTGAAGTGGCAGCTGCTCTAGTAGAATGAGTCCTGACAGTACCTGGAATCTGTTTTCCATAAAGAGAGTAACAATATCTTATTCCATGAGCAATCCATTTGGAAATAGTTTGCTTAGAAATAGCTTTACCTAGAGAACTGGAAGCAAAAGAGATAAGCAATTGATCCGATTTTCTGAAATCCTTAGTTTTGTCCAGGTAAAAACATAGTTGCCTGTGTACGTCCAATGAATGCAAAATCCTTTCCCCCTTATTTTGGGGTTTTGGGAAAAAAGTAGGAAGGTGAATAGTCTGATTTAGAGCCACTCTAGAAACTACCTTAGGCATAAAAGTAGGATTGGTCCTCAAGGAAACTCTGTCCTGATGGAAGATGAGGTATGGTTCCACGGCCATGAGGGCTTGTAACTCAGACACCCTTCTGGCAGAAGTTAAGGCCAACAAGATAGCTGTCTTCCAGGATAAGAACTTAATATCCGCAGAGGCAGCAGGCTCAAAAGGAGGCAAAGTAAGCTTTTCCAAGACATAGTTGAGATCCCAAGGAGGGACAGGAGGAAATCTAGGAGGTCTTAAATTCTTAGCTCCTCTCAGAAATTGTCTAACCAGCTGGTGGGAAAAAATGGGAGGATCACAACTGAAATGAGCCGAAATAGCAGAAGCATGAATTTTAATGGAAGAAAAGGAAAGACCTTTAAGCAAAAGGTCTGAGAGATAAAGTAAAATAGAGGGAATAGCAGGTAAAAAAGGATCAGAACCACGATCCTGCATCCAAATACAAAATCTTTTCCATTTAGAAGCATAAGATTTCCTTGTACTAGGACGCCTAGCTACAAAAGGAATATCCAAAACTTGTTTAGGAAGAGAAGAAATCAATTGCCTTTGATGAGCCAAGCTGCCAGGCAGAGAGGCTTGATTTGAGAGTGAAATACCTGACCCTGATGCTGGGACAGTAGAGAATGGGTCAGAGGAAGACTCCAAGGGGGTTCCAAACAAAGGTGCAGTAGAGTTGGATACCAAAACTGACTAGGCCAATTTGGAGCTATCAAAATGATCAGTCTGGGTTTGTCCAGCTTTATCTTTAGCAAGACCCGAGGCAGAAGAGGAAGAGGAGGGAAGGCATATCCCGAAAGATTCCTCCAGCTGAAGGAGAGGGCATCCACTTTCCAAGCTGTCTTGTGGAAGGACCTGGTGCAAAAGAGAGGCAACTGATGGTTGAGATGGGACGCAAACAGATCTATCTGAGGACAGCCCCAAACTGCAGTTATCTTGCTGAATAAGTTGGGGTCCAACATCCATTCGCGAGGATCCAAAATGTTTCTGCTTAGGCTGTCTGCTAAAAGATTCTGATTTCCTGGAATGAACTGTGCCTGAAGATCTAGATTCAAATTTAGTGCTGTGTCCCATAAAGTCATGGCAAGTCTGCAAAGGGGGTAAGAGTGAGAGCCCCCTTGCTTGTTTATGTACCACATGACTGTGGTATTGTCTGTTCGAATTAGCAGAGGTCCTGGCTTCAAAAGAGTCTGGAAGGCTAGAAGAGCATTTTGGACTGCCAACATTTCTTTCAAGTTGATGTGCCATAGAAGGTGTTTGTTTGTCCAAGAGCCCTGTTGGCATTTGTCTAGAAAATGAGCTCCCCAAGCATAATCCGAGGCGTCCGTGGTTATGATCTGAGTAGGTTGGGGAAGACGAAAGGGCTTCCCTTCGTTCAAAACACACACCCTGGACCACCAAAGGAATTCCTTCGGGAGGCAGGGAATAAGTGGAATCATTGTATCCAGACTGTGGCAATGCTGAGACCATACACTCTTTAGGTACCATTGAAGCTTCCTCGTGTGAAGCCTCGCATTTGGAATCAACAGGATGCAAGAGGCCATGTAGCCCAAAGCCTGCAGGAATTTCCTTGCAGTGAGCTGAGTCAAGGTTGCCAAGGTCTTGAAGATTGAAGCCAGCTGTAACTGTTTTTCTGGAGTAAGGAAGGCCATCTGTAAACTTGTGTCTAGAAGAGCTCCCAAAAAGATCATTCGTTGAGAAGGAATCAAATGGGACTTTTTTGTGTTCACTGAGAATCCCAGTAGTAAGAGAAGACGTTGAACAAAATGCAGGTGTTGAAGTAAAAGGTCTTTGCTGTCTGCCTGAATTAGACAGTCGTCCAGATAGGGGTAAATCTGAATCCCCTGAAGTCTGCAGTAAGCTACTACTGGAGCCAGGCATTTGGTAAAAACTCTGGGCGCAGTAGATAAGCCAAATGGCAGTACAGAGAATTGGAAGTGTCTCTATCCTGCCTTGAATCTGAGGTACTTTCTGCATTGTTGCCTTATGGGGATGTGTAGGTAAGCCTCTTTTAAGTCCAATGTTACCATCCAAGCATCTTGTGAAAGCATTGGGAGAAGTTGATGAAGTGTAAGCATCTTGAATTTTGGAATTTCCAAAAAGGTGTTTAATATTGAGAGGTCCAGAATAGGTCTCCAGGAGTTTTGTTTTCTTGGGACCAGAAAAAGTCTTGAATAAAAACTTTTCCCCACCTCTAGAGGTGGAACAGGTTCTATGGCTCTTAAGGCTAATAAAGCGTCCACTTGATTTAAGGCCTCTGTCCATTGATGTTTTGGCAGATATGGCCAGCCGGAAGGCCTTGGCAGAGTGTGAAAGTGGAATTTGTAGCCTTTCAAAATCACGTCTAACACCCATTTGTCCTGGGTAATGTGAGTCCAATTTTGGTAAAAGAGAGAAAGTTTTCCTCCGAGAGGGGCATCCAGGGAAAGAGGACCTGTAGCCCAACAGAGGGAGTCATTGGGTCTGCTTTCTTTGGGTTTGAGGTCTGTCTTCTCCCCTTCTAGGTGAAGCAGCAGTCCACTGTCTAGATCTGTAAGAGGCCTGAGCCTGCGCCCGACCTCTGGAGCGTCCATATCTTCCCCATTGAGGCCTGTCAGAAGTGGGAAAAGACCAATTTTTGGAGGGCCAATTTCTAGAAAATCTAGGAGGCTGTACTTGCAAAAAATCTTTTACAGTCCGCATAGACTTGGCTTTTTCTTCCATCTTTTTAATAACCTCCTCAGCCTTAAATCCAAATAAGACATCATGCTGAACAGGGGCATCTAGCAATTTAGCCTTAACTTGTTCAGGTAAATTCTGCTCACGAAGCCAAGCATGTCTCCTGATAACAGTACCAGAGGCAGCAGCCCTGCAGGAAGCCTCTAAGGCATCAAAACCACAATGTAAACTATGTTTGCTAACTTGTTCAGTTGCATGCAACACATCCTGTAATTCCTTGTCCTCAGCACATGCAGGAAAGGTAGAAAGCCTTTGTTTTAAAAAAGATAAAAGAAACTGTTGATACTTAAACATATGAAACTGGCAATTTAAAGCTCTAATAGAAAGGGTAGCTGAAGTATAAACCTTTTTGCCCCACCTGTCCAAGGCACGAGAATCCTTTTCAGAGGGGATAGGATTCTTAGAGGAGGCGGCCTTAGCAGCCTTGGAACCCTGCGAAATAGTTTCAGGATCAGCAGAAGGGTTCTTAAATAAGAATTGATGGGAATCAGGGACCCTGTAAAATCTATCAGGCTTAGAAGGAGCAGGCGGCATGGAATCAGGATTCAAATTAGCTTCAGAGAAGGCATCATCCACAATGTCAAGTACAGGAGGAATAGCTAAAGGCCTGTGTTGAGGGAGAAGAAGAAATTCCCTAAGTCTCTTTTTGGAAGCAGAATAATCCTGACCTTCCCAATGAAAATGCTCCCTCATCTCATGCAAGGTTTCCCCAAAGGAGAAATCTTCAGGGGGAGAGGCAGAGGGAACAGAATCCTCTGCATCCGAATCCTCATAAGGAGGAAAAGAGTAATCCTGATCAGAGGAAGAAACTGAAGATACAGAAGCCTGATCAGAGGAATCATAAGGGATATCCTGTCTAGGCCTTTTCTCAGGAGGAGGGTGAGAGCCCCTAATCATAGTTAATAAATCCTCAGCCATCCGTAGTAATTGCTTCTGAGTCTTAGGAGCTGAATCCGAAGAAGCTTGAGCAGAAAGTCTGGGTTTAACAGGAGTCTTTGACTTAGCCTTTGTCTTTGTGGAAATAGTAATATGTGAAGGCGTGAAGACCCCCTCAGAAGCCGGTACCTGCACAGCGGTTCCGGACCCATCTGAAGGAGCGACGTCCGAAGGTCCTGCAGCAGACAAATTACTAGGCCTAGATGGCTCCCCATGGGAGTCCGCGTCGGCCATTGGTTCCGAAGTGGCGGACGACAGGGGCTGCAAAAGCGCCTCACTGACGACCGCCGAACCCGAAGCTGGCTCCGGCTGCAAAGTATCCTGTTTGGACCTCGGAGGCCTGTCCTTGTCTTTGCGTTTCTTCTGTATTCCGGTAGTCGGTAAAGTATCCGACGACATCCTATAATTAAATCGTCTACCGAAGAAATTCAAGGCCCAATCGTACCTACGCTTGATAGTGCGAGAATTAAACCTGGCACAGAACCGACAGCAAGAAACGTCGTGGTCAGGGCCTAAGCAAGGTAGACAGTAAGAGTGGAAATCTTTATGAGGTATTTGTTTTCCACACGATACACAATTATTAACTTTTTCTGACATCGGAGGAGCAAGAAAAAGGTTTCCCCAATGGGGTACTTAGCTTTGAGAAGAGAAGTAGAAAACTTTGGACCGACGACAATTGCACCACGTTGTCTTGAAAATGCCAACCAACAACTAGCGAACTGCTTTGCACCGCACGGCAAGAAAGACTGGAGAAGATTGCGTCGGCTGTCAGCTTTATACCCATGCCTTCTGACATCAGGATACTTGCTGATACAGCCGACGCCGGACCCAGACTTTGATATTCTGGCCGATCTCGGGCTGCCTGCCGGCAGGAGTACCCTACAGTTATGACTGCAACAGTGAAACACGAAGAACATCTCTGCAACCCCCGGGGACTGCTATCTTGGAGGTCTGTTGGCACAGGGCCTAGGCTGGCCCTGTTTACTAGGTGCAGGAAAGGACCAGTGCTTAAAGGTAAAATGCCTGCTGAACCTAGGGTGTTGTACCTGTAAGAAATCTTTAACAGTCTGCATAGATTTTGATTTTTCTTCCATCTTTTTAAACACCTCTTCTACTTTAGTACTAAATAAGTTATCTTTGTGCAAGGGTGCATCTAACAATTTCGATTTGACATGGTCTGGCAGGGGTTGTTCCTTAAGCCATGCATGTCTTCTAATGACAAATCCAGTGACTGCTGCCCTGCAAGAAACTTCTAGGGTGTCAAAACCGCAGTGCAAAGTGTGTTTAGTTACTTGACCAGCAGAGTGCATTAATTCCTGTAAATCTTTAGATTCTGCCCATGCAAGAAAGGAGGGATTTTTTTGTTTGAGGAGTTCCAAGGTATGTTGCTGATATTAAAGCATATGGAACTGACAATTTAGTACCCTGATAGCAAGAGTAGCTAAGGTGTATACTTTTTTACCCCATCTGTCCAGTGCTCTGGAATCCCTGTCTGAGGGGGTGGGATTCTTAGATGAAGTAGCTTTAATCCCTTTTGGGCCTTAAGTAATGACCTCAGGGTCTGCTGTTGGATTTTTAAAAAGATATTTGTGAGAGTCAGGGACTCTGTAGTACCTGTCTGGTTTTCTGGGAGCAGGAGGGAGGGCATCTGGAGTCAAGCTGGATTCGAGGAAGACATCATCCACTACATCTAGGACTGGGGGGATGGCCAAGGGCCTGTGCTGTGGAAGGTCCAGGAACTCTGAGTCTCTTTTTAGACTGTGGGTAGTCTTGACTTTACCATTTGAAATGCTCCCTTAAAGTATGCAGGGTTTCCCCAAAGGAAAAATCCTCTGGTGGAGAGGCTGAAGGGATAGATTCCTCTGCATCAGAATCTTCATATGTAGGGAGGGGCTCCATGTCTTCACAGTCAGATGCATCGTATTCATCTGACTCTTGTTCAGACAAAACTACTGGAGACAGATCTCTCTTTCTGAGGGAGTAGCTTGGCTTCCCCTATTTAGCAAAAGGTCTTTTGCCATTTTAAGCATTTGAGACTGAGGCAATGGAGCAGGTGCCAGAGAATGGGTGGTAGTCCGTTTCTTGGGGGTTTGACCCGTGGGCCTAAGGAACTCGGTTGTTTTAGAAAGAATGGTAGCTGTGAAAGAAGGCGTTGGTTTATGTCTGGATTCGGTGTCACGAAGGACTTCCTCAGAAGTCAGTGCCTGCACAGTGGCTCCAGACCCATCCAAGGTAGAGACGACCACAGGATCCTTAGATGAAGAAGAGTTCTGCAGCAAACCAGACTCCAAAAGGGTCTTGGTAGCGGCCTGAGAATTAACTGAAGCAGGCATCAGGGGCTGCAAAAGCGTCTCACTGAGTTCCGTTGGACTGACAACCAGCTTAGCGGTAGAATCGTTGGAAGGCTTGGTCCTGTGTGGTCTGTCTTTATCTTTACATTTTTTTGGAAGATCTGCTGTTGGATGGCTTACCAAAGCCATATTGGAATTCGAGGACTGTAAATGGAAACATCTGGCTGGATGACGAAAAGTTCTGGCGTTAAAGCACAAAATCGATGAGGGACATCGTGGTCTGGGCCTAGACAAGTAATGCAATAAGAGTGGAAGTCCCGGTGTGGTATTTGCTTTCCACAGGCGAGACAATTATTAACTTTTTCTGACATTGGTTAGTGCAAGAAAAAAGGATTCCCAACGGGGTACTTAGCTTTCAAAGACTTCAACTTCAATTCGTAAACGAAATTCAGGTAGCGGCCGACCGGCACTTTTGCGAACTGCTTCTCCTTCAGGCTCCACGGCAAGAAAGAGGGCTACCCTGGCAGGGATAACCCAAATGTGATGACTGCAACAGTGAAACACGAAGAACATCTAGCGGTAGGAGCTGCAGCAGTTCTCTTGCTGGATCTTTCAATGGTTTGTTTATAAAGGAAATTGTGGGAGTCACTAACCCTGGAAAAATTATCAGGATTCCTAGTAGTAGGAAGCTGGACATATGGTTCCAAGGATGCATTAATAGAAACATCTTCCAGCCCTTCTGCAACAGGTGGAGAGCCAACAGCTTGGGCTGAGGCAAGCCCAGAAGCTCCTAGCATCTTACCTGGATCCTGGAAAGCTAATCAGCCTCCCATTAGAAGCTCTCAATCATTCTATGAGACGTTTCTCCAAATGAGACATGGTCTAGGGAAGATGCAGAAAAGATGTTGTCAGTGTCACTCTCATGCACAGAGGAGAAGTTCATTTTGTCTACAGAGGCCAAGTCATCTTGCATCAAATTCAGAGGCATCAGAATCCTCTGGTGGCAAGGACTCCATTTTCACTTTCAGAGGAAGGACCTTGGACAATGACTGTTCTTCAGAGGTTGGCAACCTGGCTCTCAGAAACTCCATCAGGGTCTAGACCAAACCTGAAAAATTCCTGGGAGGAAGACTGGGATAGGGATAGGAAAAAAGATGTGGCAAGCTAGTGGACATAATTTTGTTTTGGACTAAGTTGTCACTAGCACTGGATGACGGGAATGCCCCCAGAAGCTTTGAGTTATGGGCAATAACCAATGACATCTTGCATACTAACAATGGGAGGACTCTGACTCATTCTCAATCACTATAAACTGGCTACTGGAACCCAAGACCCATGGAGTGCCCTCCAGACTAATCAAAAAAGGGTGTGCTTGGCTTGTGAGGATGTGTGTACATCAAAGAGTGAGGCATCCTCTGGTGGGATTGTACCATAGGCCTCAGTAAAACAAGACACCAGACTCGTGGGCTGCAAAGGCACCTCACCTAATCAGACACCCTCAAGCCAGGGGGTTTCAGAATCTGACTCACAATCTCTGGCTGGCCTTACATTTCTTCTCTATGTGGAGCTCTGCCAAGTACTTTTTCAGCTATGCATCAGTAGTGGGTCTGGCAAACAATACAGAGGTCTGAGAACAGACACAAAGGTTCTTCGGAGCTAAACAGTCCTAGATCGATTTTGCTCTCTAATTGATTGTCCTTTGGTTAAAACCAAAACTGTGGTGACAATTAGGAATGTTTGTGGCTCAAGCTCTAGGCAGAATACATATTTACTTTGGAAATCATTAATGGGATTGTTGCCTAAATTCAACACAGTTATTAAGCTTTCTCCAGAATCTAACTCACAGCCTTGATTCCTGAATATTAAAATATGCTAATATACAAAGCACAGCAAAAACAGTTAGGAAATTTTCAAGTCTGTACAGACTAATGATACAACACTGCATTTGATCTTGGCTAATGGTGTCAAGAAAGTACTGAAGATGGCATGGCCAATGTCCTTCCTACACCAATGATGTCCAGGAGGGATAACACCAATGATGTCCAGGAGGGATAGCATCCATCCAGCAAAAGGGGGGACTGGTGTAAAATCTCTCAAGTGCCAGGAGTCAAGCCTTCTGTTGCAGAAGTTACCAAATCTCATTACTGTAACAATGAATTATGTCAGGAACATTTACTTCTGTATAAAACAGACATTTTTACTCTTTTCACATGCTGTGGGGAAAAAATATATATATTTCTTACATTAAAGTTCAAGATGCAGTTGCAGCTGCTTTGCCTTTGGGGAGGAGCACAATATAGGGAAGTGATACAGATAATTAAGCCGGTCATATTCTCAAACTTCAAGAGGAAATGTTATATATTTTTTAGATGAATGCATTTATATGAAGGAAGCAAAACAGCCAGTAGAGTAGTTCTGGGACACTCTTCTGGAAAACTGCAGAGAGTAAAGAGCCACACCCATCTAACCCACTTTCAGTGAAAAACTTAAGACAGACAACACACTTTTAGTTAAGGCCCTTTCCATTTCCTGCAGCCACCCAGACATCTTTATCTTGCTTGCAAGTCTTAAAGACAGCATTCAACATTCCACGTCAAACTTGAAGTCCAGAAGCAAAAGTCACAGTATGCCTCAGTTACTCTGCAGTAAATGTATAATAACCAGTAAATACTGGGTGGCGGAAGACTCCATTTTGTGTTCAGTAGTAAAAAGACTGCAAAAGCTTCTGAACTAAAGAGGGAGAGGAAGATTGAACACCTCATCAGGAACGGAATTGTTGCTTGCCTATAATGCTGTTTCATTAACACAGATAATTAGCCAGCAACAGAAAGTAGGCAATGCCATAGTACACTAACTTTGTGACCCTAATTTTGCCACATATTTTTGTCCTGTTCCTTTTTTGATTTTCTGGTAAATCATTGAAGAATAGTCAATAATGCCAGAAACTAGACCTTCGTACTTTCTTACTGTTCAGAAAATGTATGTTGATCTACAATCTGCTGTTTTATTAACCTTCTACAAGAATTAGAGCAATACTTAAAAACGTCCCTGATTTCACGTCTTTGTTCCCCATTATTTTTGGTTTTGTCCAGAATTATTCAGCAAACAACTCAAGTAGTAGGATTCATTCATTTATTGCCTTTATTTGTGGTGCGTGAAGCACTCTTATTATGTTTGAGTTAAAGGACATCCTTAAGCATTGCTACTATAGTGCAAGACCCAATCTTAACAACATTTAGAAGAGCCAGCATTTAAAAGAGTGCTTGTTAAGCACTCCCTATGCTATTAACATTGCGTCTGGTGCTATAGCAGCACTGAATCAGAATGTTATTCAGCTGATATCATGGAGTAAAATACCACCAGCAGACAATGTTGGTTTGTCTTTTGGCTTTTCCTGGTTAGGGGTAGCCACAGTGGAACTCCAGTCCGCTAATGATTGGCAGTTGGTTTTTATGGTGTCGAGCTGCCAGCCCGACGCCCAACCTTCAATGAAGGCACGCCCATTCAACGCATGTCTTTCGAACGTCCACTCGACCGCAGGGAGGACATGCAGACTCCACACAGAAGGCACTCCCAACCCAAGCCGAGAATTGAACGGGAGAACCTCTTGCTGTGAGGCAACAACACTACCGCTGCACCACCGCAGAAGTACCACCAGCAGATAAAATGGTTTAATTTCAATTCCATTTTTATCTGTTGTCTACATTACATTCACTAAAAACGTACTTGGGAACCAGCTGCTTCTGTTACATAGGGAATTATATAAAAACATACACTGACTCCTAACTGCATTACTGGCTTTTAAAGCTAGTAAAACAATTCCCTTTTTCTTCTTTGTAATTCAGCCTTTCTGTAGCTAGCAATACACAGAGCAGACAAATCTACATGCATTACACAGAATTCTGATCGGATCTCAGATCGTAACTTAAAATTGTGTGTTCTTGACATGGATTCCTAGATTCAACTCTCAAGCTTCATTCTCAAGGTGAATTTCTTGGCATCCATGTCTCCAACACATAGCAAGCAAATTACAATTGCCGAGCCAATCATAATACTCTATACTGTGCATTAGCACAAAAAGGTAACAATTTTCTGTTTCGACAGTATGCTAGCAAAGTTGGACAGATGTTTATTCCATTTTATTCACAGCATAAAATAGGGAAAAGACGATAAGTAGCTACTTTCATAGGCTGCAGCTGTGTTTTAACGCAAGCGCAAGACAAGGAGTCACTCTTCCTACACAGTCACCGTAACACCATGAAGGCTAATCAGCTTGCACCTAGTGATCCCCAGCTAAGACTACAGATCCAGGGCGAGTAAGGCATTACAACAAACTACCTACCAGTCTAACAGAAATTTAAGTGAAATAAAATACATTTTCATTTTTAGGCAAAGTATTTGTTTAGGCAAACATGGTTATCAGCCCACACTTTCAGAAAACAGTTAGAGCAATACATATGTCCACTATTTTGTCAATGTAATTTTTAAACAGTTATTTTATTTTAGAAATACATTCACTCATTCCTTTAATAACTGCTTGTGTTGCACTTGCAAACGACCCCAGAATGCAGAGAAACAGTTCACTCCATCAAATTTCCTGTAGGCATGTGATTTGTAGATCTTCAGTTTACTTACTAAGTATTACTGGGATGTGGAAACAAACTGAAACACCTGTGGAAACCCCATAAAGATAGGACAATGACATACAACACAAAAAAAGGTATCACCACAGTGATAACAGCTCAACTGAACTGATCATAACTTGCAGTGCTTTATCACAAAGCATTTTTCATAAAACAGATGAAATTCAGACAAGTTCCTGATAAAGAAAAGCTAGGTAAAACAGTATGTAACATACTCACACATTTTAATAATACAGTTTTAAAAATAAATTTACAAAGTTAAAGCAAATAGTACAAACCATACTTCAAAAACTACAATGAAGTAGCATTTTAACAATTCAAGTACAAAAAAAGAACGTCAACCACAGTGCAATCGGAGTCAGCAATAAGGCACAAACCAGAAACTGAGGCAAATAGATTTAATCCATAAAAACGCACCGACTGAGCGCTTTCGCCAGTAAACTGGCTTCTTCAGAGTCATATACAACACACCCAGCTGTATTCCTTTTAAATACCACATCCCCTGCTTCAATTATCCCATTATTCAATTACTTAGCAATTCATGATGTAACCATTTCATAACTATAAGGTTGTACAAATATTTAAAATGTCATACACTCAAAATACATTAATCAAACACATTAATAATGTTACAAAAAATATATATACATTAAAAATAAAAATGATGATAAAAAAATGAAAATAATGTCACTTGAAAAGTAAATGTGTTTTTATACACTTTAAAATACACTAATAAATGTGTATATATAATACTGACCACCCCGATGACCACAGATGTGGTACAAATTGTGTAATGTAATAAATCTACTCAATCCTAAATTAGAATATCACTAGAACTAAATCTAGTGAAATAAAATAGATAGAAACAAGTTCAAAAAGGTCAAATAAAGTTGGCCCTGTACTTCAATAAAGGTTTTAATGAAATGCTTTCATTAAGCCCTGGAAATTTCGTGGCATTCAATCTGACCTGCCACTCCATTTCACGTAATGCTACAAAGTTGTTATCACAATAATCATTGGATTTGGCTTTATCAACTATAAAAAACAGAAATTTCTTGAATTCAATACAACCCCTCGAATGCAAATAAAGGGCATTATGTTCATCCTTCCTTTTGATAGAGCTACAATGCTCTCTAATCCTTTCTTTCAAACTCCTTGTAGTCATGCCAACATAAAATGCTTCGCATGACATACAAGAAGCGATGTACACACAGTTCCTCGTACAACAATTGCATACCCCAGGGCATACAATTGTACGCCTAAATCCAAATACAGTCAGGTATGCACCCTCAGCTATGTACCTGCATCCTTTACAACAACCACATTTACCCATGAATGATCTCCTATATCCATGACTGGTCTTCTCCAGAATGTCCTTCAAGTTGTACCCCCTACTAAACACTATGTGGGGATCATTACTCAAAATTATTCTAGTGTTTCTACTCAAAAAATAGTCCCAGATACCCTTTAAACTTGCACAAATTTCAGGTGCTGTGTCATTATATTTCAAAATAAATGTTGGGGCAGTCTCATCAATCTTGTTACCTGGTGTCTCATTTTTAGCATTGGCAATTGATTGTGAGACAACCCTAGATCTCAAAATGGGTATATACTTTTTGTTTCTTTTTTTATATACTTCCCTTTTAGTTTTAATTAATAACGCCAAAGGGTAACCCCTTTCAAGGAATAACCCAATAAGGGTATATATTTCTTTTTTAAAGGTCCCATCATCACTAATCAATCTAGATAAGCGGACCATCTGTCTCTTCACAACACCTTTCCTTTGATGCATAGGGTGACAACTTGAATAATGCAACATAGAATTAGCATAACTAGGTTTCCTGTATATGGTACTGATAAATTCCACCTCATTTTTTGAAATTTTGATGTCCAAGTAGTTGGCAAAGTCATAACTCCAATTGTAAGTAAATTTGAAAAAACTGGAGTTTCCATTTAGATAAGCAACAAATTCTTCAACACTCTGTTCATCCCCCCTCCACACAATTAACAAATCATCAAGAAACCTGTTGTATGATAGAATTTTATCATGAAATCTAGATTTGAAAATAGTTTCCTTTTCCCACGCCAGGAGAACCAAATTTGCAAAAACTGGGGCACAGCGAGTTTCTGGTTTGTGCCTTATTGCTGACTCCGATTGCACTGTGGTTGACGTTCTTTTTTTGTTTCAAGTGTATTCCTGGATTGGAGTTTGGTTCGTCATTTCTACAACAATTCAAGTACAGATGTGCTTATATAATTATGCAATATATAATATAATTCATATTTTGATTACAATACCAAATTCTAAATAAATTCTAAATAAAAAGAGAAGTATTGCAAACAGCATTGAGGCAGCAACAGAAAAGTACAGTTGTGTACACTTGCCACAAATGTAGATGTTTGAATGTATTCACTGTTGCAGTCATCACACTTGGGTTATCTGCCTGCAGGTAGCCCTCAGTCAGACATTTCTGCAAAGTTGCTGTCACTTCAGGACTGACGTCAGGTCGTCAGGGGTATAAAAACAGGCAGTCAACACCATTAAATCATTTTTTCTTGCCCCAAATGTCAGGAACCCCCCAAACAGGGAGCTAAGTTATGGTGGGAAAAACACCACCAGCAAAAAGTAAATACCAATAGCCCTGTAAGGGATTAGTAATAGACAGAGGAGAGAGAGAGAGAGAGACAAGGGGGCTGGAGGGTGGGAAACCAGGACTGCAACAGTGAATACACTTTAACACCTACATTTATGGTAAGTGTACAGAACTGCACTATGTTCTTTGTGTTTCACTGTTGCAGTCATCACACTTGGGTAGATTCCCAAAGCTGAAGAAAGGGTGGAGGCAGTCAGGAAGAGTTGGGGCTGGCTAGTATGCCCTGCAGGACTGCTGTTGCAAAACCTGCCCTGGATTTGGAAAAGATAGGCAGGTGGCAATGCTTGGTGAAGGTGTGTACAAAACTCCAGGTAGCAGCTTCCAGAATGTCCCTGGTAGGGACTCCCCTGAGGAATGCTGTCAAGGTAGAAGTTGCCCTAGTGGAATGTGTTCTGACCCAGTGAGGGGTTGGTTTCCCATTGTACTTGTAGCAGAAATGGATACAGTGTGCTCTCCATCTGGAAATTGTTTGTTTTGAAATGGCCTTGCCCTCTGCCCCAGGTGCAAAACTGACTAGTAACTGGTCAGATTTCCTGAAGGGCTTAGTCCTATCAAGGCAGAATCTGAGCTGTCTGTGTACGTCCAAGGAGTGCAGGATCCTTTCCCCTTTACTTTGAGGATTAGGGAAGAAGGTTAGTAAATGGACAGGTTGGCTGAAAGCCACACTGGACACCACATTAGGCATAAAGGAAGGGTTAGTCCTGAGTGAGACCCTGACAGCATGAAAAATAATGAAGGGTTCCACACCCATACGTGCTTGTAACTCAAACACTCTTCTAGCTGAAGTGATGGCCAGAAGCAAGGCTGTTTTCCAAGAGAGGAACTGTAACTCTGCTGAAGTTGCAGGCTCAAGGGGGGGGGGGTTCTTCCAGTACAAATTTAAGGTCCTAAGCACGGGTGGGTGCTCTCTTTGGTGGCCTTAAGTTGTTTGCCCCTCTCAGGAACTGTTTACTGAGAGGGTGAGAGAAGAGAGGTGTCTCAGTGTTGTAATGAGCCAAGATGGCAGAGGCATGGCTCTTAATGGAGGAGAAGGATAGGCCTCTGTGGAGTAGATCTCTGCTAGGTAATCCAGGATTACAGGTAATGAGGGCAGTGCTGTGTCCTCTCCTTTAGACTGAATCCAGGAACAATACCTTTTCCATATATCACCATAGGATTTCTTTGTATTGGGTCTTCTGGCTTCAAGAATGACGTCCAACACTTGCTTGCTTAGGACGGTCACTGGGGGAGAATTCAAGGAATACTCCAGGTTGCGAGAATCAGGGTTTGCAATTGCGATGCTAGATCTGTACCCCTTGCTTGAGTGAGGAGGGCTGGGATCTGGGGTAGGTATCAGGGTGGCACCGGTGACCGGCTGCGCAGTAGTGGGTACCAGTGCTGGCATGGCCAGTCCGGGGCAATCAGAATTGCCCTTGGTCTGTCCTGTCTTATCTTGAGTAATATTCTTGAGAGAAGAGGCAGAGGGGGGAATGCATAAATTGAGAGGTTTACCCACTGGAAGGATAGGGCATCCACTTTCCAGGCCCTGCTGTGAGGTGTCCTGGTGCAGAATTTGCTGAGCTGGTGATTGCAGGGGGTGGCAAAGAGGTCCATCTCTGGGGTCCCCCATTTCTGAATCAGAAGGTCGAAGGTGCTGGGCTCTAATTGCCACTCGTGTGGGTCTAGGAGATTTCTGCTTAAATCGTCTACCAGTGAACTTTGCTTGCCTGGTAGGAATTGAGCTTGCAGATGGACCTGCATGTCCAAGGTCGTGTTCCACAGGGCCATGGCTAGGGCTGCAGAGTGGGTTCTCCCCTGCTTGTTGATGTACCACAGAGAAGTACAGTTGTGTACACTTACCATACATGTAGATGTTAGAGTGCATTCACTGTTGCAGTCATTACATGTGGGTAATCTGCTGGCAGGTTGCCCTCAGTTGGCCTGAATTCCAAAGTCTTGGGTCCTGCGTCGGTTGCTGTCTCCTCTTCCATGACGTCAGGTCATCAGGGGTATAAAACATGCAGCTGACACCATTTTCTTTAGTTTTTCTTGCCCCAGATGTCAGGTGCCCCCAAAAAGGTAGCAAAAAAAAATATATATATATATATATATATTATATTATATATATATATATATATATATATATATATATATATATATACACACATACATATATATATATATATATATATACACATGCATCAATATAAACTTTACCTTCACTACAAGCAAATACACTACATAGGTTGTAGAAGATAGAGAAGGAAAGATAAACTCCAGAATGAAAGGGGGGATGGAGGGACGGTAACCTGGACTGGAACAGTGAATACACTCGGACATCTACATTTATGGTAAGTGTACACAACTGTACTATGTTCTTCATGTTTCACTGTTGCAGTCATTACATTTGGGTAGAATCCCAAAGCTATGGTTGGGAGGCTGGAGCTGAACAGAATTAGGTGCGACTATAAGGCCCTGCAGAACTGCAGTGGCAAAGCCTGCCCTGGACTTAGAATAGAGAGGCAAATGATAATGCTTTGTAAAGGTGTGAACCGAACTCCAAGTAGCAGCCTCTAGAATGTCTTTGGTTGGTTCTCCTCTGAGAAAGGCTAGTGAAGTAGCTGCAGCTCTGGTGGAATGAGACCTAATGCCCTTGGGCACAGGTTTATCATGGTGTAAGAAGCAGAAACTGATGCAGTGGCTTATCCACTTTGAAACTGCTTGCTTTGAAATAGCCTTTCCTTCTGATCCTGCAGCATATGTCACTAGTAATTGCTCAGTTTTTCTTAGAGCTTTAGTCCTGCTCAAGTAGAATCTTAGCTGTTTGTGTACGTCCAAGGACTGCAGAATTCTCTCCACCTTGTTCTGCGAATTTGGATAAAAGGTTGGCTGATGAATTGTTTGGTTAAGAGCCACACTGGAAACCACCTTAGGCATAAATGTAGGATTTGTCCTCAGAGACACCCTGTCTGGGTAAAATATGATAAAAGGCTCTACAGCCATGAGGGCCTGTAGCTCTGAAACTCTTCTTGCTGGAGTAATTGTTATTAGCAGAGCTGTTTTCCATGATAAGAACTTTATATCAGCGGTAGCTGCTGGTTCAAATGGAAGCAGAGTGAGCTTTTCCAATACATAATTGAGGTCCCATGCAGGTAAAGGTGATCTTCTAGGAGGCCTTAAATTTTTGGCTCTTCTAAAATACTGCTTTAGTAAAGGATGAGAAAAGATTGGTGGCTCTGTATTGTAATGAGCCGAAATGGCAGAGGCATGGATTTTTATTGAAGAAAAAGATACGGCCTTGTCAAGCATCTCAGTTAAGTATTGCAAAATCTGAGGAATACTGGGCTTTGCTGTGTCTATTCCTTGTGCTTGGTTCCAAGCACAGAATTTCTTCCATTTATTAGCATAAGATTTTCTAGTACTAGGCCTTCTGGCTTCCAAAATGACATCCATCACAGGTTTACTGAGAGATGTGGTTGGTAAAATTAGTTGATTAGCCATGCTGCAAGATTCAGTGTTTGGAGCAGAGTGTGCAGAATTTGACAGTTCTGCTGAGACAATAGGTGTGGTGTTTGAGGCAAGTACCACGGAGGAAGGTGTGACATATTCCTTAGAAGCGGGTACCAGTGTTGGCGATGCCAGTCCAGAGCAATTAGAATCATTTTTGTTTTTTCCTGTCCGACTTTAGTAAGACCTTGGAGAGTAGAGGCAGAGATCGAAAGGCATAGACTGATAGATTTTTCCAGCTGAAAGATAGAGCATCCACTTTCCATGCTTTTTTGTGATGAGTTATTGTGCAGAATTAGTCCAACTGATAGTTTTGGGAAGAGGCAAATAGATTTATGTTTGGGCTTCCCCATTTCTGTACTAACATGCTGAAGATTTGTGGATCCAGTTTCCATTTGTGCGGGTCCATAAGATTTCTGCTTAGGTCGTCTGCCAGAGTATTTTGCTTTCCTGGCAGGAATTGAGCTTGAAGATGTATTTGATAACTCAAGGCTGTGATCCACAAGGCCATGGCTAGTCTGCAAAAGGGGTAGGAATGGGTACCCCCCTGCTTGTTTATGTACCACATAACTGTGGCGTTGTCCGGCTTTACCAGTAGTTGTCCTGGATTAAATAAGTCCTTGAAGGCTGTCAGAGCATTTTGAACAGCTAGCATTTCTTTCTGGTTGATATGTAGATGCATTTGGTTTAGGATCCACTTGCCCTGAATGCATCTCCCTGTCAGGTGGGCTCCCCAAGCATAGTCTTATGCGTCTGTAGTTAGGGTTTGGGTGGCAGGGGGTAGAGTAAATGACAGTCCTTTGTTTTGGTGACGTGTCTCTGCCCACCAAAAAAACTCCTGTTGCAGGCAGGGAATGAGAGGAATCATCGTTTCCAGGCTGTGAATGTTAATTCCATAAGCTTTTTAGGTAACACTGAAGTTTCCCCATATGCAGTCTCGCATATGGAATTAGTAGAATGCAGGATGCCATGAACCCCAAAGCCTGCAGAATATGTCTTGCAGATAACTGGATTTTTGTTGCCATTTGTTTGAAGTATGTTGTCAATTGCATTTGTTTGTCTAGAGTGAGGTAAGCCATCTGGGCAGTCGTATTCAAGCTTGCACCCAGGAATGTAATTATTTGAGAGGGTACCAGATGTGATTTCTTTTCGTTTATGGTGTACCCTAGGCATGCTAGAAGCCTTTTTACAAATGCCAGATGTTGAAGAAGAGAGTGTCCTTGTCCTCTGCCTGAATGAGACAATCGTCCAGATAAGGATAAATTTGAATGTTTCTCTGTCTGCAGAATGCAATTACTGGTGCCAGGCACTTTGTAAAGACCCTGGGTGCAGTAGATAATCCAAAGGGCAGTGCAGATAATTGGTAATGCAAAAAGCCTGCTTTGAAGCAGAGGTATCTTCTGCAAGATTCCCTTATTGGGATATGCAGGTATGCCTCTTTTAAGACTAGAGTTACCAACCAGGCATTCTTGCCTAGCATAGGCAGTAGCTGTTGTAAAGTCAGCATTTTGAATTTTGGAATGTCCAGGAACGTGTTCAGAATTGATAGGTCCAGTATTGAATGCCATGAGTTGTCTTTTCTGGGTACCAGGAAAAGTCTTGAATAAAATCCTTGTCATTTTTCCTTTTCTGGTACCTGTTGAATAGCCCCCATATCCATGAGGGACATGGACTTGTTTCTTGGCCTTGGTCCACTGGTTTTGTGGCAGATCTTGCCATCAGTTTGGAATTGGCAAAGTGTGGAAATGAAATCTGTACCCCTGGGATATTATGTTTAATACCTACTTGTCCTGGGTAATTAACTGCCAATTTTGAGCATGAAGTGCTAGTTTTCCCCCCAAGGGGGCTGTCAAAAGATACGTGCTTGGAGATGGTAGACGAAAGTCATTGAGACTGCTTACTGTAGGGTTGTGCTTTATTACCTCCAGATTTGGAGGTGGATGCACCCCATTACTTTGACCTATAAGATCCCAGTGATTGATATCTGTAGCCTTTGGAGTACCTGGGTTTGCCCTGAGTGGCTCTGTTGGACACAGGAAAGGACCAATTCTTAGTAGACCAGTGCCTACTGAACCTGGGTGGCTGCACTTGCAAGAAATTTTTTACAGTTTGCATAGATTTAGCTTTGTCTTCCATTTTCTTCAAAACCTCTTCTTCCTTATTACCAAACAGACTATCATGCTGTAAAGGGGCATCAAACAATTTAGCTTTAACATAATCGGGCAGATTTTGCTCCTTGAGCAAGGCATGCCTTCTTATCACAGATCCAGTTATGGTGGCCCTGCAAGAGGCCTCCAAGGAATCAAAACCACATTGCAAAGTATGCTTTCCAACTTGTTCTGCTAAATGCAATAAATCCTGTAACCCTTTATTTTCCACACAATCAGAAATCAACATCATTTTCTGTTTCAGTAAGCACATAACATGCTGTTGATATTTAACCATATGAAACTGGCAGTTTAAAGCCCTGATTGCCAAGGTTACAGACGTATAAACCTTCTTACCCCATCTATCCAGCGAATCTCTATCAGAAGGGGTACGACTTTTGCCTGCAGAAGCCTCAACACCCTTGGGACCCTGAGAAATAGTCAGAGGCAAATGATAATGCTTTGTAAAGGTGTGAACAGAACTCCAAGTAGCAGCCTCTAGAATGTCTTTGGTTGGTACTCCTCTGAGAAAGGCTGCTGAAGTAGCTGCAGCTCTGGTGGAATGAGACCTAATGCCCTTGGGCACAGGTTTGCCATGGTGTAAGTAGCACAAACAAATGCAGTGGCTTATCCACTTTGAAATAGTCTGCTTTGAAATAGCCTTTCCTTCTGATCCTGCAGCATATGTCACTAGTAATTGCTCAGTTTTTCTTAGAGCTTTAGTCCTGCTCAAGTAAAATCTTAGCCGTCTGCGTACGTCCAAGAATGCAGAATTCTTTCCTCTTTGTTCTGCAGATTTGGATAAAAAGATTGGCAGATGAATAGTTTGGTGAAGGGCCACACTGGAAATCACCTTAGGCATAAATGAAGGACTGTTCCTCAGACACCCTGTCTGGGTAAAATATGATAAAAGGCTCCACAGCCATGAGGGCCTGTAGCTCAGAGACTCTTCTTGCTGAAGTAATTGCTAGGAGCAGAGCTGTTTTCCATAAGAACTTTATATCAGCAGTAGCAGCTGGTTCAAATGGAGGCAGGGTGAGCTTTTCCAACACATAATTGAGGTCCCATGCAGGTATTTGGTGATCTTCTAGTAGGCCTTAAATTTTTGGCTCCTCTAAGATACTGCTTTAGTAAAGGATGAGAAAAGATTGGTGGCTCTATATTGTAATGAGCCAAAATGGCAGAGGCATGGATTTTAATTTATGAGAAAGATAGGCCTTTGTCAAGCATCTCAGTCAAGTATTGTAATATCTGAGGAATATTTGGTTCTGCTAGATCAGTTCCTTGTGCATGATTCCAAGCACAGAATCTCTTCCATTTGTCAGTATAAGATTTTCTAGTACTAGGCCTTCTGGCTACCAAAATGACATCCATCACAGCTTTACTGAGAGGTGTTGTTTGTATAACTACATGATCAGCCATGCTGCCAGGTTCAGTGTCTGGAGTCGATTGTGCAGGATCTGATTGTTTTGCTGGGACAGTAGATGAGGTCTTTGAGGTAAGGTACAAGCTGGGTATTGAGACAAGTTCCTTAGGATTGGGTACCAGTATTGGCGGGGCCAGTCTGGGGTAATTAGTATCATCTTTGGTTTCTCTTATCTGACTTTTATAAGGACCCTGGGAAGAAGAGTCAAAGGGGGAAAGGCATAAACTGATAGATTTTTCCAAATGAAGGATAGGGCTTCCACTTTCCATGCTTGTCTGTGATAAGGGCTTGTGCAGAATATTTTCAATTGATAATTTTGAGGAGAGGCAAATAGATCTATGTCCGGGCTCCCCCATTTCTGTGTTATCATGCTGAAGACTTGTGGATCTAGTTTCCACTCATGATGGTTCATAAGGTTTCTGCTTAAATCATCTGCCAGAGTATTTTGTTTTCCTGGGAGGAATTGAGCTTGAAGATGTATTTGGTAAGTCAAGTCTGTGTCCCACAGTGCCATGGCTAATCTGCAAATGGGGTATGAGTGCGTGTCCCCCTGCTTGTTTATATACCACATAACTGTGTTGTTGTCAGTCTTTATCAGTAGTTGTCTTGGATAAGTCCTGGAAGGCTGTCAGGGCATTTTGAACAGCTAGCATCTCTTTTTGGTTGATATGTAGATGCATTTGTTTTGGGGTCCATATGCCCTGAATGCATCTTCCCGCCATGTGGGCCCCCCATGCATAACCTGATGCGTCTGTTAAGGTTTGGGTGGCAGGGGATAGAGTGAAGGCCCGTCCCATCTTTTGGTGACATGCCTTTGCCCACCATAGAAACTCCTGCTGTAGGCAGGGAATTAGAGGAATCATTGTTTCCAGACTGTGACAATGTTGACTCCATAAACTTTTTAGGTACCATTGAAGTTTCCTCATATTCAGTCTTGCATATGGAATCAGTAGGATGCAGGATGCCATGAAGCCCAAAGCCTGCAGAGTTTGTCTTGCAGATAACTGGGTTTTTGTTGCCATCAGTTTGAAGTAAGTAGTCAGTTGCCTTTGTTTGTCTGGCGTGAGGTAAGCCATCTGGGCAGTTATATTCAAGCTTGCTCCCAGGAATGTTATCTTTTGAGAGGGTACAAATTGTGATTTCTTTTCATTTATTGTGTACCCCAGGCATGTTAGAAGCCTTTTCACAAACGCCAGGTGTTGAAGAAGAATGTTCTTGTTCTCTGCTTGAATGAGATGGTCGTCCAAGTAAGGATATATTTGTATACTTCTTTGTCTGCAAAAAGCAATTACTGCTGCCAGGCACTTTGTAAAGACTGTAGGTGCAGTAGATGAGCCAAAGGGCAGTGCAAAGAATTGGTAATGCATTTAGCCAGTCTTGAAACTGAGGTATCTTCTGCACGATTCCCTTGTTGGGACATTCAGATATGCCTCTTTTAGGTCTAATGTCACCAGTCAAGCATTCTTGCCCAGCATGGGCAGAAGCTGCTGCAAAGTCAGCATTTTGAATTTTGGAATGTCCAGGTATGTGTTCAAAATTGATAAATCCAGTATTGGCCACCAGGCCTTGTTTTTTCTGGGTACCAAGAACAGTCTTGAGTAAAAACCTTGCCCTTTTTCCTGTTCTGGTACTAGCTGAATGGCCCCCATATCCATGAGGGACGTAACCTGTTTCTGTGCCTCTGCCCATTGATTTTTTGGCAGATCCGGCCAACTGTTTGCCATTGGCAGAGTATGGAAATGGAATCTGTATCCCTGTGATACTATGTTTATCACCCACTTGTCCTGGGTTATTAACTGCCAATTTTGAGCGAAAAGTGCTAATTTTCCCCCTAAGGGTGCTGCCAAAAGTTAAGTGCTTGGTGAAGGCAGAGGGAAGTCATTGGGACTGTTATCTGTAGATTTGCACTTTATCTCCTCCAGATTTGGAGGAAGAAGCACCCTACTGCTTTGACTTGTAAGAATCTTGTGCCTGGTATCTGGAACCCTTAGGGTGTCTGGATTTGCCCCTTTGAGCTCTGTCTGACACAGGAAAGGACCAATTTTTTGTAGGCCAGTGTCTACTGAATCTTGGCGGCTGCACTTGTAAGAAGTCTTTTACAGTTTGCATAGACATACCTTTGTCTTCCATTTTCTTTAAAACTTCTTCTGCCTTAATACCAGAGTATCATGCTATAAAGGTGCATCTAGTAATTTAGCTTTAACATGATCAGGCAAATTTTGCTCTTTTAGCCAGGCATGCCTCCTAATCACAGATCCAGTAACTGCGGCCCTGCAGGAGGCCTCTAAGGAATCAAAACCACATTGCAATATATGCTTTCCAACTTGTTCAGCTTCATGCAATAATTCCTGCAATTGTTTATTTTCTGCACGTTCAGAAATCAACATAATTTTCTGTTTCAGCAATCCCATAACATGTTGTTGATACTTGAGCATATGAAACTGGCAGTTTAAGGCCCTAATTGCCAAGGTTGCAGATGTATAAACCTTCTTTCCCCATCTATCCAGTGCCCTTGAATCTCTGTCAGAAGGGGATAGGGTTTTTTGCTGTTGAGGCCTTAACTCCCTTTGGACCCTGTGAAATAGTTTCAGGATCAGCAGCAGGGTTTCTAAATAAAAATGTGTGCGAGTCAGGGACCCTGTAATATCGGTCAGGCTTGCTGGGAGCTGGAGGTAAGGAGTCAGGGGTCAAGCTTGACTCCGAAAACACATCATCCACAATGTCTAAAGCAGGGGGTATGGCTAAAGCCCTGTGCTGAGGGAGAAGAAGGAAATCTCTTAGCCTCTTTTTTGATTCTGAGAAATCTTGACTCTCCCAGTGAAAATGATCCCTTAAAGTATGCAAGGTTTCTCCAAATGAATAATCCTCAGGAGGTGATGCAGATGGGATAGACTCCTCTGCATCAGAATCCTCATAGGGAGGTATAGATAATTACTGATCAGAAGAGGAATCAGAAGAAATAAAAACCTGATCTGAAGATTCATAATCAGTGTCTTGCCTAGGCCTTATATCAGGAGGGGGATGGGAACCCCTGATCAAGGTAAGAAGGTCTTCAGCCATTTTGATCATCTGTTTTTAGGCATAGCGGCCTGTGCATGTGGCTCATGCGTCGATTTTTTAGCTTTAGAAGTTACTTTTGTCTTTGGTTTTGTAGCTGTCGTTGGTTTGATATAAAAATGTTGAGGCCTGAATACACCCTCAGAAGCCGGTGCCATCAGAGGGAAATACATCCGTGGGTCCAATACTTTGAGTATCTCGCGGCGTACCGGACTACACATGGGTCTCGGTAGGGGCCTGCGACTCGAAAGTAGTGGTAGCGGGTATCAGGGGCTGCGAAAGCGCCTCACTGAGTACCGGCAAACCGGCGACTGGCTTAGGAAAAGCTTCGTCGTCAGTTTTGGACCTCGACTGTCTGTCTCTATCCTTTTCTTTGCGATTTTTTATGTACTCCGGTAATCGGATTGCTATCCGACGACATTTCTGGGTAGTTAAATCAGTTTCCAAAATACTTTGAGGCAAAAATATACCGATGCTTAACAGTGCGTTGGTTAAATCTAGCACAAAACCAACAGCCAGGCATGTCGTGATCAGGGCCTAGGCAAGGAATACAGTATAAATGGAAATCCTTATGAGGTATTTGCTTCCCACACGTAATTACAATTATTAACTTTTTCTGACATCGGTGTGGAGCAAGAAAAAAAAAGTTTCCCCAATGGGGTACTTAGCTTTAGTGAAGACTTCGGTTCTGAAACTCAAACTCGAATATTTCAAGTGTTGGCCGACCAGCACTTGCTAAATGCTTCTGCTTCGGGCACCGCACGGCAAGAAAGACTTAAGAAAATGGTGTCAGCTGCTTCTTTTATACCCCTGACG
>NC_056745.1:505217411-505229911 GCF_019279795.1 Protopterus annectens
CCCTATGTCACAAGATGGGTTGCCAACTGGCTCACTGACAGAACCCACACTGTAAAAGTTGCAGACTCCAAATCTGACCTCAAAGCAGTGACAGGTGGAGTACCATAGGGTTCCATCCTGGGACCTCTCCTGTTTGGTATATACTTCTCTGAAGTGCAGGCTAACACAGAAGGCCTCTGGCTAATGAAGTTTGCAGATGACTGTAAACTAGGAGCCACAGTCAAGTTCCCAAATGATGTGGACATCCTACAGAAGTGCCTCACTGAGACAGATGCCTGGTGTCAGAGCCATGGCCTCAAGCTCAATGCCAAAAACTGCAGCGTCTTCCCCTTTGGTAAAAACTCTGTACCCATGAACTACCACATAGGCAGCAATCTACTTAACACCAAATGCGTGATAAGAGACCTTGGGACCCAGGTGGACAGTAGTCTCTCCTTTGATAGTCACATCGCCACAGTTGTCAGGAAGTCCTTCTACGTGGTACACCTCATCATAAAAGGGTTCTCATCCTGGAAAAAAAAAGATGTCACTGTTCCCCTCTACTCGTCACTCATTAGACCCATTATAGAGTACAATGCCCCTTTTGGAATGTACCTCACAAGACATCTGCAGCAGCTGTAAAGGCCACAGAAATGCCCTACACTGACCGCCTCAAAAAACTCCAGCTTTACTCCGTCGCAAATCGCCTATTCCGAGGTGATCACTGCCTAACATATAAAGCTATATCAAACCCAGAGCTGTTGGACATGCTACAACTAAAGAAATCCCAATCCCTCTGAGCTACATGCTCTAGGGACCTAAACCTTGTCACCACAATAAACAGGACATGCTGGAGGGATAGATTCCTGTCCCAGAGACTTCCTATACTCTGGAACAAGCTACCCATCTATGTCAAGCAAAGTTCTTCATTAGCACTCCAAGAAAAATCTTGATGAGTGGCTGGGAAATAGGCAAAAAAATAACAGCAAACCTTGGATCCTGGACTCTTCAAAATAACTTTTAATAAATAAAACTTGACCAAACAGTAAGACACACCACGATAAAATCCACAGATACTGAGCGCTTTCACCCGCTAAACAGGGGCATCATCAGAGAACAAAAAACATAGCTGATCATCCCTTATATATACTAAATTCAAAACCATTTAAGTAGATAATTGAATAATAATTAAAAGTAAACAAACAATCAGTTCATCACATCTTTAAAGAGACATGAGAATACACAACCTACACTATTGAAAGGACTGACAGAGAAATATAAAATGTTAAATATAAATCTCTCTGAAATCGAATGAATGAATAAATACATAAATAGCCTGGTAAGAATTAAAAATTATAACAGTAGTATATGTCAATATAAATATAATTGTTAAATATAAAAATATAAATATAACTTGATATGAATATATATATATATATATATATATATATATATATATATATATATAAATACAAATGCAAATGTAATTATATATAAATATAAATATATAAATAAGTGCTGATTTCAAATATTAAATAAATAAATAGTGTAGTCATAATTATGTATATAAATGATTATGTTGTAATTATATAAATATAGTAATGATAAAAACTTGTTAAAAAATATATATGTATATTTGTATTATATAAAAAGAACTTATTAGATACTATAATGGTCACTACATAAAATAAGCTTTCAAAATTCATACACATCAATCAATAGACATAAAATATGATAAAATATATATATATGAGTAATATTATTTTTGTTCATATAAAATGTGATCTGAGTTTGAGAATACTAGTAATTGCTATTTGTTCATTAATGCCGGGCCATTTACAAGCATTAAGCCTAAGTTGCCATAAGCATTCTTTGGCTTCTAACATAGTTTTTTCGTCACCCCCTTTGTGTATGTTTTGTGGTATTCTATCAATGACAAAATAAAAGAAATCTTTTAAAGTTAGAACAATTAATACTGTGATTAAATAAAATACTAGTTTTATGTCTTTTGATATCACTTAAATGTTCAATAATACGCGTTTTTAACTTTAACAGTTGTCCCTATGTAAAATGCTTGGCAGGCTGTACAAGACGCAGCATAAACCACTATGCTAGAATTACAGTTACAATGGCCTGGACATTTGATAGTCTTCCCATAATTGAAAATAGAAATATATGGACCATCATTGATGAATCTGCAAACATGACATGCGCCACATTTCCTCATCCTAGAGTGTCTAACCAAGTCAGTGTTACTGTTGTTTTCAAATAGATTTTTCAAGTTTTTACCTTTACTATAGGTAATTTTAGGTGAATTACCTAGAATACTCGAAAGTTCTACATTTGAATCAATAACACTAATCCATGCTTCTTGAACAATATTGACTATCTCTTGCGTTTTGTCATTAAATGGAATAATGAAGGTATCACTTCTGGCTACAGTGAAATTAGGTTTTTCAGCCTCTAGTATTCCATATGAAATAATAGGTTTATATATAGTCAACCTCTTCATTTTTATCTCGTTCCTAATTTTTGAAACAAAGTCATAAGGATAGCCTCTGACAGAAAACATACTCATAAGTGTTTCCAATTCTTGTTCAAAAACTTGATTGTCACTAAATTCTAGACAGCCTAACCATCTGGCCTTTAACCAGATTCCTTTTTTGATAGAACGGATGGCAGCTGTCGAAATGTAGGAACGAATTTGAGTATGTTTTCTTCCTAAATAAACTTGATTCAAATCTGTTATTGGCAACGGTAAGCTTTATGTCCAAAAATTCAACATTGTTATCAAAAATATGGCTAGCGAATTTTAAGAATTCAGTAGTCTGTCCTAAAAATGTAATAAAATCATTAAATTCATCCTTAGTACCCCCCCAAAAAATAAGAATGTCATCTAAATAACGCAAATACAGCAGAACCTTGTGCCAAAAAGTACTAGTAAATATAAATTCAGATTCCCATTGTGCTAAAACTAAATCGGCATAAATGGGGGCACATCTAGCCCCCATAGCAACTCCCTTTTTCTGTATATAGTAGTCCTTGTTAAAATACACAAAATTGTTCTCTAAAACCAATTCAAGCATTTCAGTTAGTAAACGATTGTCAGAAAAATTCAATCTATTATGAGTGTTAAGACATGTTTCAAACATTTCCAACCCCTTTTCGTGGGGAATGACAGAAAAAAGATTCCGTAGCCATAATAAAATTAGACTTAAAATCAAAATTATTTGAAAATTCTCTGACCCGTTCTAAACAATGCCATGAATCTCTAAGAATATATGGTAAACTTTTCAAAATGTCTTTGCACTTAAAATCTATAAATGCCGCTAGGGCTTCGGTTTTCGAACCCTTGGCTGACACAATAGGTCTAAATGGGGGGTGATGTACATCTTTATGAATTTTTGGAATCCCAAAAATTGATGGTACAATAGGGAATTCCACAGAAATGTATTTAAAGATGTCTTGATCAATTCTTGCATCCATAAGATATTCATAAATTAACCAATCAATCGTAGTATATGCTCTGTTAACTTCATGTCTACTGACTTTTTCGTAAGTATCATTGTCATCTAATAATGTTGTCATCCTTTTGTAATAGTCAGTGTTGAGCATAATAACCACCCCACCCCATTTATCGGGTGTCATAATCCTGTATTGATCTGAACTAGTTAGTTCTTTTAGGCATAACTGTTCTGCTGATGTCAAATTGTATTTGGTGACCATTTTTTTGTTGTTGTTTAAAACTCTTCTAATTTGAGTTTCACAAAGTTTTTCAAAAGTCTGGATCAAGTAATGTTGTGGGGGAATAAAAATACTATGACGTTTGGGAGTAAAATATTGAGAATCCAAAGTAGGATTACCTGAATTGTAAAAAAATGTTTTCAAATTTAAAAGCCTAGTATATAGTTTCAAATTAATCAATACTTTGCCAATATCTAAATAAAATATAGGTACAAAAGTAAAACCTTTACTGAATAAATCTAAAAAATTCTTACCAAAATTTTGATTAGTAAAATTATATAGACTAAAACCTAAATGTGTTATAATGGAACAATCACAAAATTCTTTGTTAGACACCAGATTATTAATCATTTCATTGTTTAAGTCTGTTCCATAGGAACTATCTATCTGTGCCAAGAGTTCATTCTGTGTTCCCCTCTGTTGTAATGATTGTATGATAGGTAATTGTGACTGCCCTGCCTTTCTCTTATCCTTTCTGACCTCCTCAACGCTGGCTGATCTAAAAAAACTGATTGTACTTCGTCTTTATGGTTAGGGTTATTTCTATGTGTTTGTTCAATACCTGACACAGGATTGTGTCTGTTCTGATTGTTGTTTCCTTGTGCTTGATTGTAATATTTCATATTTTTATATTCTTTGAAATGTGTGTAAACTTTGTTGTTTTTGTAATCATTACTATCTCTTTCTATTTTGTGATTCTTTATATCAAGCCCTTTGTTAGTATACCTATCCATATCCTTAAAAATGTTGTCCAGTCTGAATTTATTATGTTCAAACATTAAATCTGCCTTAATGTTTCTATCCAAACGACATAACTTATCATTTAAAATATTCAGTTTCTCAGAATTGTTACGTATAATTAATTTCAATAGCTCAAACCCTGTTCTGTCAAACAAGGATAAAAGTTCAGAAAATATTGCAGTACCTTCCTCAAACCCATGAGGTAGCTTGAAAATCCGTAACCCCTTGGGTACTTGTTTAAGTTCCAACGAACGTTACAAGAACGCATTGTCCATTTGTAAGGACTTGAAGGCTTTCAGCGTTTTTTCAAATTCACCCCGGGGATCACTTCTGTGTCTCTGCTGGACAGTGGCACAGGAAAATAACTTTCTTGGGTGGTGTAAGCTATGGAACCTTGCTGGCAAAGCTTACGCAGGCCCTTGGGCCGATAGCCTAGTACCTACCTATGAACTCACCATAACGTTCCATCTGAGTAGGTAAACTTCATTTGATCAGCAACCTGTGGGTTCGGATCTGATACGGATCCAAACCGGCAGCATACCAAGCAAAAGATCCGAGCTCCAAGCTCCTCCCCCCTACCCATTCTACACTGCAAACTCCTTCCAATCCTCAGATCGAGTTTGCCACTCCACACGTGACACCAACAAACTAACCTGAGACCCCTGAACCAAGGACAAACCTCCAGCTTGTGAACTCCAACCATCGAGCTCAGCAAAAATAAATGCCAAGATAAGGGGGAAGGAGGGAGGGACAGTTGTTGACAAATGAAGTTTACCTACTCAGATGGAACGTTATGGTGAGTACATAACTTCTTGATCTGAAGAAGTTAACTTCATTTGATCAGCAACCTGTGGAACAGAGTCCCCAGCTACCCAAAATCTTGGGAGGCCCTTAAGGAAGGATATTCCGGAGCACTGCAGAGCCAAAGGAAGCCCTTCCTCTAGACACCAAATCCAGTTTATAATGAGTAATAAAGGTGTGAGAGGACGGCCAGGTAGTCGCTGAGCAAATGTCATCCAGGGAAACTCTAGACCAGAATGCTGCAGACGTTGCCAAAGAATGTGTAGAATGAGCATGAACTCCTACTGGTTCTGGTAAACCAAGCTCTCTGTATGCCTGTAGGACACAAAGGGAAATCCACCTAGCAAGAGTCGCTTTCGAAACTGGTTTCCCTAAAAAGGGCTTAGCAAAGGAGACAGTTGATCAGATTTACGAAAGACCGCCGTCCTGTGCAAATAAAACTGTAACTGCCTGTGAACATCCAGCAAATGAAGTTTGTATTCCCCTTTTTTCTGAAAATTAGGGAAAAAAACAGGCAAATTAATAGATTGATTAATGTTTGTCTCAGAAGCAACTTTAGGGAGAAAAGATGGATTAGTCCTGAGAGACACCCTGTCCTTATGAAACACAAGATATGGGGGTTTCATACAAAGAGTCTTCACCCCACATCAAGGAATATCCTCTTCTCTCGCCCTGTGAATCGGCCCCTGAAGAATAAGAAAGCAGAAGAAAGCATGTGTTATACATATCCTGTCAAAAGAAGTTACTTTGTATGACTTATTGTAGTTCTTAAAGCATAATCCCCTGCAAGGGCGCTCAGCAGCTACTACCACCCTTTCTCCTTCCTATCCCTTTTCTCTCCTATACCCTTGTCAATACACAATTTACTGCCTTATCCCCTAACTCCAGTTCCAATACCTACTACCTACTAAAGGGAACTTCTATAACCAATTTGACATTGGCCACTAGGTGGTGCCTTTGTCCTAAATTATCCTTCTGTCTTGAAACTCTTCTCTCAGGAACTTAGTACTTTAAGCTTGCAGAGCTATAGTCTCACACTATCCCTATATCCTCTTACTCTGTATCAGCCAACTATACCTCCTCCATCCCTACTAGCAAGACTACCATCTCACACCCTTCTCCACCTTTCACTTACCTTAACAAAAGGCTCTCCACTGATTGTTCTCCTAGGGCTCACTCCTTTTGTGGCTCTTCCCGCTCCGTTCGCCCTGCGGGCTCACTCCGCTCCCCTACCCTACCCCCAAATTCCACCCACCCCCAGTGCTCCTACATATATAAAAATTGACCACACCCCCTGCAATTCAAGCAATCACATAGACCAACCCCTTAAAGTGCTAGATCCTACCTCCCACCATCCAATCTCTATTAACTCCTGTCCATATATAATTACCTACACACTACAACTTACAATGTCTCCTAACACTACATACACACACATTAAACCCTTACTTCTACTATCACTTCTAAGTATTTTAGCCGTAACCTATATACTTACATCCTATGAACACCTCAACCACCTACATTTTCACAAACCCATGAAACAAACCTCTACACCAACATTCAGCATCCCTCAGCCACAATTATACATCCTATTCATCAAATTATTTATCATCCAAATTTCATAGGCTTATTCACATCACATACTATAGCACTCGAACTAAAAAATTCCATAACCTAACATTTAAAGGGCTAACAATATCGCTTCCAATACAAGCCAACTCCCTAATTGATGGCGATATACACCCAAACCGAGGCCCAATTTCTTCCACCTCCATCAAGCCTAGCACACCAAATGCTAATTCTGACCTGCTTAACAGACCCTCCAACTCTCTCCTTATATCCCATCTCAATATTCATAGCATAAACAATAAAGTTGCTCACCTACATGCCCTCATACATATACATTCATTTGACATCCTCTGCCTCTCTGAAACATGGCTCAAATCAACCACACAGGATACTACAGTTATTCCCCCTGGCTATAGCATCTTGAGACTGGACCGTAACTCTAAGAAAGGAGGAAGGGTAGCTATCCTATATAAATCTGGATTACAAATCACTTCCATCAATTCTAAACCTCCCCTAACTAGCAATGATGAAATTCTTATCTCTAAATTTCAACTTAACAAACATAAATCCATCTATATAATCTGTATTTACCTTCCCCAGGCAACAACATCACTACCTTAGAAGCTATCCTAAGCTGGCTATCCACCACCTACCTACAAGAAACCATAATACTTGGCGACTTTAATATAAACTGGATGTCTTGCACATCTGAACAGCCCTCTTTACACATCAACCTACATGGTTTTACACAAAACATTACACTCCCCACTAGAACCAATAAACATAATAATAACAACAACAGCATCCTAGATTGGATTCTTACAAACAGTCAAAACCAATCTTATAAGGTAAGGACCCTTCCAGAAGATATCAGTGGTGGTCACTGGTATAAGACTGATATGCCAAACCCTACCATATATAAGAAAATAAGATGTAATAAAAATTTTAGCACTAACAGCTTTCAAAAAGAACTTGTAGCTTGCGACTGGTCACCCCTGAAACACCTTCCACTAGACAATGCCGTTAAATACTTTAACTCTAAATTTTTAACCATTCTAGACTACCATGCCCCAACTCATACAGTAAGAACAAGGTCTAAACCAGCACCTTGGCTCACCAAAATTACCAGACAAAAAATCCTCCATAGAAACAAACAATGGGCTACCTGGCGCACAACCAAAAACCTGGAAGATCAACTAATATTTAGACAGCTAAGAAATGAAACTAAAAAAGCCATATTGTCAGATAAAAGAAACTATTACTGCCAATTCCAACAGACCAACCAAAACAAACCTCAAAAGTTCTGGTCATGCATAAACAAACTCCTGCACCCAGGACACTCAATTTCACCCACCCCCTCAGGCTTCAATCTCCTTAGCCCCAACCAAATTGCCAATTCTTTTAACACTTTCTTCACAGACACCATTCAATCTTTGGCCAATCAGCTATCCATTAACACTGCATCTCCTACTAATATTATCCCTAATAGCCCCCCAACATTTCAATTCCAACCCGTTCCTACATCTTTTGTCTGCTCCCTAATCAAAAAACTTAAACCCACCACCCTCTCTGCTGATCTATTACCTGCAGAATACCTGCAAAAAGCAGCCAACGCTATAGCCTACCCCATATCCATCCTCATTAACAGAACTATTTCTGAAGGAACTCTTCCAACTATTTGGAAAAATCTCAAGTTATTCCCCTGCATAAAGGTGGTAATTCAAAAGACTATTCTAACTATAGGCCTATAGCCATTTTATTCCCTCTGGCAAAAATCATGGAGAAATGCATTTACAAGCAACTATTAAACCACCTCCTAACAAACAACCTATTAGCTACCTGCCAACATGGATTTAGACCATTTCATAGTAACCTCTTCTGCTCTTCTTTCCTTCACAGATGTCATTAATAAAAACCGTAATCACACAAAACTAGCTAATTCTTTCTATTGACATCCTTGTCTGTAAAACCAACTGAAAGTTCTTAGTGCTCAATGTTTCCTACCTATTGTATGTATATCCATACATGATTTGTTAGCCTAGAATACTCTTCCTTAATCATAAGCTAAAATGTATTTACTAGTATTCTCTTAGCTAAAATGTATTTACTAGTTAATTTGTTAAATCTTGTAATGTACTTATGTTATCGTGATCTTTTTCTTGAATGTGGAGCTTTTCTCCCCGGGCCTCTACTGAAAATGGACATGTATCCAGTTGGACTAGCCTGGTCAACAAAAGTAAAATAAAATAAATAAAAAAGCTCCGACACTCTCCTGGCTGAAGTTATAGCTACTAGAAAAGCAGTCTTCCACGACAAGAATTTTAAGTCAACTGACACAGAGGGCTCGAAAGGAGGCGCAACTAAAGCCTGAAGAACCGTGGTCAGATCCCAACGCGGGGATGGATTCTTAATAGAAGGTCTCAGAAGAAAAGTGCCTTTCAAAAAGGTCTTACAAATTCTGGCAGCAGCGAGAGCCTAGATTGTCCCTTACATGGAAATGAGAAATAGCCGCCAGCTGGACCTTCACTGTGGAAGAGCTGGCTCCTTGCTGGAAGACAAGACAAAAAGTCTAATATCACTGGGATCGGAGCGGTAAAAGTATTTAGATTTCTCTGTGAAGCCCAAATGAAGAAGCGTCTCCATTTGCTACAGTAAATTTTCCTGATAAAGGATTTATGTGCTGCAACCAAGATAGATTTAACAGGAGAAGAGATACCGGGAGTCCTAGCAACTAGTGGAACTGGAGCAGCCAAGCTGCGAGTTTCAAGCTGTCCAGATTCAGAGGAAGCATTCCCGAGGGATGACAAATTAGATCTGGAATGGGATCCAAGGTGGAGCTATGAGATGAGACCGTAGGCAGGGGAACCAGACTTGAAGAGGCCAAAATGGGGCTATGAGGATGAATCTGTTCCCCAACCGGCAAGCTTTCTGTAAGAACTTTATCATGAGCGGGAGCAGGGGATATGCATAAAGAAGACTGGGTGGCCAAGCATGAACAAGAGAGTCTCTGGGGGCTTCCCCCGTCGGGGGGATTAGTGCGAAAAACTCGCTGCACTTCACATTGAAAGACGATGAGAAGAGATCGCAGCAAGGCTGACCCCACTTGAAGATCTGTTCCGCTACACAAGGGTTCAGAGACCACTTGCAGGGAGAAAGGATAGTTATGCTCAATTTGTCTGCCAAAATGTTGGACCGACCCGGAATGTGCGTTGCTATCATAAAGGGGTTGGTGGAGATTGCCCATTCCCAGACTCTCATGGCTTCTCGACAAAGGGGATAAGACCTGTTCCCCCCCTGTTTGCTGATATACCAGACCACTGACATATTGTCTGACTGGACTGTAATAGTTCCCAGAGGAAGATAAACATGAAGGGCCTGCAACGCTAAAAGGACCGCTCTCATCTCTAGAACATTTATATGCAGAACGGTCTCATTTTGAGTCCACGTGCCTTGAACAGTCCTGCCCGAACAATGCCCCCCAACCCTAGGCGGGAGGCATCCATGGTCACCGTGGCTTGGGGTTGGGGCGCAATAAAGGGACGTCCCTCCTGCAAATTCCGGGAATGGCGCCACCACGTGAGAGAATTTCTGCACACTCTGCTCAGAGGGATCGGACAATCTAGAGGTTGATGAAGAATCGATCACTGAACTTGCAACGTCCACTGTAGAATTCTCATATGCAGACGCGCACAAGGGATCAGGTTGATAGCTGCTGCCTTGGACCCTAAGGCTGTCAGGACTAATTCTGCAGGGGGTGCAGGGGACTGCAGAAGCGCTAACACATGAAGTGCCAGGCTGTGTAGTCTGTCTGGGGTTAAGAATGCCCTGGCCTGACGAGAATCTATTCTCGCCCCTATGAAGTCTAACACTTGAACAGGTTGAAGGGAAGACTTCCTGAGATTTATGGTAATCCCTTGCCGAGGTGATATCCGGAGAAAGAAATCTCTGGCTAGTAAGAGTAGATGCCTGGTGGGGGTGGTGAGGAGCCAGTCGTCCAGGTACTGGAAGACCTGAATGCCTTGAAGTCTCATTTGGGCTACTACAACTGCCATGACCTTGGTGAACACCCTTGGGGCTATGGCGAGAGCGAAGGGTAGGACCTTAAATTGATAATGACTGGTGCCTAGCCGAAAGCGGAGGAACCTCCTGGATCGCCTGTCCATTAGAATATGGTAGTACACATCCTTGAGGTCTGTAGAGCACAACCAGTCTTCCTCTGGGGGAGGAGGAGTCCTAAGCGTTCCAGGACTGCTGAGTTTTCCGGAACCACAGCTTCTTTTGCCCTCGCTGATTCCTAGAAAAGGACCTTTGAGGTTAGAGAAGCGGATCCCAACGGCTGACAGCGTCTTTCAGTCTTTCTCATTCTGGACTCTGGACAAGCGTATCGCGGACAGTCTTCCCAAACAGGTTTAAACCATCAAAGGGTGCATTAGAAAAGTATGCCTTGAAGGATTCCAAGAAATCGCAAAGAAGGAGCCAGGCATGACGCTAGCCCTAGCGGCTCCTTCGGTGGCATGAGAGAGTAAACGCATGGACATATTGGACACAGACTTGAGAGTGGCCATACGAGCCGAGAAGGTCCGTTTATCCTCGGCCGACATGGACTCCTGGGGGGATTCAGCGTACTCTTTCATGAGGTCCCGCTGCAGTTGAATTACGTGGGCCAAGTAATTCAGCGCCCTTATAGTAAAGGTAGCTGAAGCAAAAGTCTGCTTTCCAAGACGGTCCATAGCCCTGGACTCTGTCTGGGGGGTGGACTGAGGAACTTTCTTGGCTAGTTCCTTTTTCGTGGCCACTGCCACCACCATAGCATCAACCGGGGAACCTTTGTTCCAAGAAGCTCTATCTGCCGGTGGGCTCAATATTTTGTCGGGCCTTTTGAGTATAGGCTCCACAGTGTCCAGTTCCTTCCAAGCTCTGGTGGTACGGTCCAACAGAGGGTCGGCAAGGGGGGACACCCAAGAGGTAGATGGGTCTGTGTCGAATACCTCCAGGAATACCGACTCGTCAGAGGAAGGTTTTTGGGCGGACCACCACCCCCCGAAGGATTTCCATAATGTCTCCAAAGGAGATGTCTTCGGGGGGTGATTTGGGGGAACCTTCCCCTTCCTCGGTATCCTCAGTGAGGGACTCGGGGCAGTCCAAGTGCCTCCTTTTACACTGGTGTTTGTGAGGGACCTCCTCGGGTGGACTCTCCAGGGAGGGCTCACAAATGGTTTTGTGTTCCTCCAAGGGAACTGGCTGGGGTGCAATAGACACAGGCTGTCCCTGGGGGGACTGGATGATGGAAGACAAGACCAGCTGCGAGGGAGCAGGGATGGACCACGAGGACAGAGTGAGGGGTCTCAATCCTTCAGAGAGAACCCTCTCCACAACATCGAATGCAGAGGGAGAACCGACCTCCGTGAAACTGGTGGTGAGGGTAGCAGAGATCCTCGGATCTGACGATGGGATCAGAGCCGAAGTTGGAACGGCCAGACCCAAAGGGATGGTAAGCCCCGACCACAAAGGAGCCGATGACACTCATCCCCTCGGATCCGATGCCCAACCCTCGGCTCAGAGAGTTAGGATCCAAAAGCAGATCTGACAGACTCGAGGGCATGGCTGGCGTCGAGGCCGAAGGCACCATCGGTGCCGACCCCCTGACTCCGGGGCTCCTTGGATCC
>NC_056745.1:505302402-505474902 GCF_019279795.1 Protopterus annectens
GTTCCATCAAATGAACCATTGGTGAAAGAAGACTTGAGAGTCTCCACAAAATCGCATCCCCACATCCAGGCATGTCTCCTGACAGCAGTACCTGAACCAACAGCCTGTGAGATACCTTCCAATGCATGCAAAATTAGCCTCATGGACATATTTGACACAGATCAAAGAGTGGCCAGCTGCAAGGATGATGTCTTATAATCCTCTGGAGACATGGACTCAGACAGACTTGAAGAGTTCCCTTGTCAAATCTCTCTGTAGATTTGTAAAGTGTGACAGATAGTTCAGAGACCACAAGGCGAAGGTTGCGGATGCAAATATGTGCCTTCCAAATCTGTCCAATGCCCTAGACTCTGTGTAATGGGGTTGGACAGAGGAGCTCTGTTCTGCAAACTTCTTCTTGGTGGCTGCCTCTACAACCACTGCATGAACAGGGACACCTCTGCTCCAATGTGGTCTATTTTTCAGAAGAACTAAAACCTTGACTGGTCTACAAGGAATCAGTTCAAAACAGTCTGGTTCCTTCCACACCCGGTGACAGACTAGGTCGATAAGCTCTTCAGTTGGGGTAGTCACACAAGACATAGATGGTCCAGAACCAAAAACTTACAAGAACACAGACTCTTCAGGGGATGGGTTATCTGAAGATCAACCAACTATCTGCTTAAGGATTTCCAGTATGTCTCCAAAGGAGACATCTGGTGGTGATCTGGGCAACCCCTTCTCTTAGTCAAAGTCAATATTTTGATTAGGGATTCCATAGGGGAATCTGTGCGCCTCCTTTTGCATGTTCTCTTTCTGTGAGCCTCTTCAGTGGGATGTTCTGGAGAGGTGTCTGAAGACGAGCTGTTTCTCTATGGGGACCATCTGGGTACTGCTTGGTACTGGCTGTCCCTGTGGAGTAGGTCTCACGGGATCAGAGCTCAGAACCAAGGTAGTATATGGGGTAGGATGCAAGAAAAAGTGAGAAACTGTCTTTCTCAAATGACAGAACACCTTCTCCGCAACCTTGAAGGCCGACTGACCCAGCAAAGCCATGACTGGCTACACCAGAACCAAAAGCTCTAAAGTAGATGAGCCACAATTCTGCCCAGATCCGTGTCTCAAAGACGGAGCCGGTTCCGAGCTAACACCTAGACTCCTAGGGGCACAGAACACTCCAGCATCGGAGTCAATCCCAGCCCCACAGATCTGACACCAAGGCTTCAGCTCTGACATTCATCCTGATCCAAGGGAACAGGAGTTGAACTGGTCAGGAATACAGTCGGAGTCAAAGATGTGATTCCTTATGGCTCCAATACCGATACTCTAAAAACTGTCAGATCCTGGTGTTCCAAAACTGAAGGATGGATCAGAGGGAGAAACAACTGTGTGCGAGGTGAACAGAAGGCTCACAGATACAATAAAAGACAGAGCCACAATACCCCCCCCCCCCCCGGCCATCTGGATCTGAGCTTTCAGGAGCTTCATCATCCTATCCACTTTTGCTTCTAAGAAACTCCTGGATGACCTGATGGATGAAGAGGTTGACTGAGGTCTGGAGTGCTTTTTCAGTGAAGCTGAGGAGATACTGGATCGAATATAAACTTAGGTGAAGGAGTTCTCAGCACTTGAGGTATGCCCGAAATCTGATCTGAAGATTTCGGAAAAGGCTGCACAGGAGGGATACTAGACATCACTACTGGAGCCAAAGTCTTCAGCTCCGAGGAAGTCTGATCAGAAGATCTTGGAATCTTTATCAGAGGCTCAGAGGACAACCTTGAAAGAGATCTTTTCATGTTCTCCGAAGGAGTCTTTGATGACTTACTGGGGGGCTGAGCCCCTGAAGAAGAGGAAGATGACTGCGGTAACAAGCCTTTAAGGACAAGCTTGATAAGCCTGTCAGCTACAGCCCTAGAATTACATCCTGTGCAAATCGTTCAGTTTGTACCCAAGTGTGCTACTCCTAGGCAATAAATGCACTCCCTGTGGACATCCAAGTTCAGGATTTTAAGCCCACACGAAGTGCATTTTTTGAAGCATGTACGCTTTTCATCCTTGATACTACATGTAAAGTATAGAAGATACACAGGAACAAAATAAAACTTTTTTTTTTACACTACAGAAAACGGTAATAAGAAATGCCACGTAAAGTAGGGTAGGAAAGAAGGAAATGTAATAGAAAGCATGCCAACAATGGTACTTACAAAATTTACTTATTTAAATTAAGAAAGCCTAACATAAGAAAATCCTTATAACTAGAGAAAGGGAAAATAAAGAAAAGGATACACAGATAAGTTTTAAATACTGCTACCTAAAAAGCTAAATTAAAGCTGCGAGAGAGGATCCAAATTCATGTGAGATGGCAGCAAACTAGATCGGAGGTACTGGGAATGAACTAGGGCATCGGAGGAGCTTGAGAGTTGGATCCAAAAGTCTGTAGAATGCTGCAGAGCCAGATACAAGGTCACATCCATAACCCATACGTCAAGGAAGAATGAAAAGGACAACATCAGATCTGCAGTTTGTATAATTTTACAGTTAAAAATAAAAAAAAGTTGGTTCTCTCACAATTCTTACCTAGGTATCCAGTGTTTTGGAACTCACTGTTAAGGGGTTAAGTCTTACAGGTTATATCCAAAAAATGGGCACAACACTGTTCACAAAGCCTAGATTTATTTCCATTTGCTGACTGTAATTTTCTGAGTTGTTATCCCCTTATCAGTATAGTCTGGGAATGAAAAGCTCCAGAGTAACACAGTATACAAACAGTTATGTTCATTAGATACAACAGTCAGTTTTCAATCAGTGACCTTAAAACATTTAAGAAAAATGCGTTTATTCTCTCTATGTGTATGTATATGTGTATACATACACACACACATATATATATATATATATATATATATATATATATATATATATATATATATATACACACATATACACACACACATACATACACACTCACATGTCCACACAATATTATCATAGTAGATAAAAGGGACCGTCATATTATTAACTGCAGGATGAGATTTATTACCAAAATAGGAGATAAGATGAAGAGGTCTCATATTGAGAAGTAGAGTGAGTTAGCTACAAATGAATGAGGAAGTGATAGTCAATGGGAAGAGAAAGAAATCAAGGGACAGAGCGGGCATGTACTTTGTTTAAAAAACAATGGTCACAGTCAGGTTGCGTTTCCAGCACAAGTATTACTGTATGGTATCAATGTTATGGTTAGCTAAACACACAACAAAGCACAATCCAGGCTGCAATTAGAGGTCCACAACCACATATCTTCCCAGCTGCAGGCTATTTTTTTTTTATCAAGTATATACATACATGTGTCAACTTCAATTACATATTAGTTATAGCAAAGCATAGTTTTCATACTAAATAGGAACAAGACAAAGTCATAGATCAAATGTACTGATAAGCCAAATGTGACTCACAGGCTAAGCATTTAAGCTCTATGATTATGGTCAGATAATCACCTAGTTACTTGTTCTTTAGGCAAGCAGATGGCTACAGCATCAATGCATGTGGTTAGTATGGTTTACCTATAATTTATACTCCTTATTCACCTGATGGCATAATTTAAATTTTTTTTACAAAAATATTCAGCTGTTTGCTTAGTAAAAATCTATAAAGCCTTGTGGTGAAGCTCTACAGTTCTCAACGTTTCCTTTTTTCACGGTGACCCAGCTGCCCATCTTAAAGCACATTTAAATTATGTATGAGTGCTTCTGAATTCGATACCTACAGGGAATTTCAAAGAAATCTGAGGATTCAAAAATTCTCACTCATGCCTATTACAGGAAACACAGTGTAATCCATCGCCAAATTATTTCATCTCGTCTCCTTATGGCAAACAAGAAAGCTGCAAGGAGCTCTGCAAACAAAACTTCCTTTGCAGACTCCCACCAAGCATTATCAAATTACAGCTCTATAAAAAAAGAAACAGTAAAGTTTCACATAATTAGATCCCAATAACCATGACTTTTCTTTTTTTATTACTTCGTCTACCAGCTGAACACGTTTACTGAATCAGACATCCAAAGTCAAGCTGGATGTAAAGTTAAGGACACACTTAAAAGAACCTTACAGTCTACTATGCAAAACCAAACAGCACTGTTATGACAGCAGTATAAAGAAAGAGGGAACAGATAAGACATACTCCATTAATATGACCACTTTCAAAAGGAAAACAAGTAGAGCACATTGTATGGCTTTATCAAACAAACATTTCATAACAGTCACTTCTAGTGGTTTAAACCTCAAGAATTCAAGGACGAAACCCTACACTTCATAACAATGGCAATTAATTCTGGTCCTTTTACATCTCTCCTTCTCCCTCTGGACTAAAATGTCGTGCATTTCAAAAGATCAAAGTGCTATTAACAGGATTTTACAAAGACTCCCAAAAACAATGAAGCACAGATGTGAGAGGATAATACTAGCTCATGTGGGATTTAAGAATGCTTCAACCTTCAAACTAGTGACTGTTCACCTTTAAAACTACATTTCTATTCTCTGTCTTTACAGAAGAGTCCTCAGCAGCTTTCATCAGTGCTTACTATGTTCAGTTGTTGTTGTTGTCTTTCGGCTTTTCCCGGTTAGGGGTCGCCACAGTGGAACACTGGTCCGCTAATGATTGGCAGTAGATTTTTACGTGCCGAGTTGCCAGCCCTGACGCACAACCTTCAATGAAGGTACGCCCATTCACGCACGTCTCCACACAGAAGATGCTCTAGCTGAGAATCGAACGGGACAACGTCTTACTGTGAGGCGACAATGCTACCGCAGCACCACCACCACAGCAATGCTTACTATGTTCAGTAAATCTATGTTATGGTACTTACTAGCATTACTTTTTTTTAATGACAGACTTATATAATGTAACCTCTCCTGCTACAGGTATTTGCAGTAATCAATGTCCTCACAGTACTGAAATCGGTATACAAAATGGATGGAGCCTACATATTCCCTAGTTGTTTATGAACCTGACCAAATATCCCCTAGTTGTTTATGAATCTGACCATTCAATTCCACTGCTGTCTGAAATGAATTCATCTCTGTCTGAAATGAATTCATCTCTCTCCGTTTTAAGTATATGCTACATATCTGAAGTAATTAGCATGTCCCAACATGCTGAAAGAAGTAGATGGTCAACAAAATACAAAGTTCTCCTCGAAGACACACCCTCAAAGCGCCATTAACAGTGAAGATTTCAAATAGCTTGTCTACTGAATTCCTCGGTGGCTCCTGTAACACATCTGCATAATGGGACATTGTCCTATGCAGTTAAGTACCAAATGCATAACAGATCGGGTAAAACAAAATGCCATTCTTGGGTCAATTAAGCATATGTTCAGCACTTCTAGAGGATATTCTTCCATGAGGAAAATGTATCTTATAACATTTAATAAACAAATGAGCCAAAGTACATACTGCAATCACACAGTTACCCAGGATACATTTCTAGGAAACGCTAGTGAAGTAATCTCTATACTGTTCACATAAAGTGAACCTTTATGGACATACGTGGGATAAAGTCTTAAGTATTTCTGAGCCACTTGAACAATCAACATTTCAATTTGTGAGCCCTGATTAGACTTGTCACTGCTTTTTCTATCATTTGTTTCAAGGGAAAGTAAGAGTGGTTATCTTTAATATCAAGTTTAGAAATCTCAAGGAAACATATGAGCTGCCAAAGGAGGTCAGTACACCACAGTAGCCCTTCTCTACTGTCTGTTGCAAGAGAGGGCAGCACAGGTAAATACATAATCAAGTTAACAACCATACACAAAGTGTACTTTAGAAGCATGTCTTTGAGATTGTAACCCTGAGAATAAATCAATAAAATATGATGGAATATTCTACTCAGGCATTGTAAAAAAGTTAAATAAATTTGGAATGAACCCCTATGTCACACACCAGATTGCCAACCGGCGTACAGATAGGATGCAGGTAAGCAAAATAGAGGAAGTTACCTTTACAAAGGCAGACCAGTCATCAGTGGAGTCCTCCAGGGTTCTGTGCAAGAACCCCTACTGTCTGGCATCTATGTTTCTGAAGTAAAAGCCAATGCCAAAGGGCTGTAGCTAGGTTTGCAGATGACTACAAACTAAGAGCAGTCACTGAATCCCCAAATGACTTAGCCATCCTGCAGGAATGTTTATCCCAAATAAACAGCTGATGCTAAAATCATTAACTGAAACTAAATACCAAAAATGCACTTGTAGTCATCCACCCTAAGGAACTACCACACTAACAATACACCCCCAAGAGCCGACCCAGTTGTTTGTGATTTTGGAACTTATGTGGTCCATGACCTAACTTTTGACCAACATGTCCATTGTTGTAAGTAAGTCCTTCTCTATTGCACAACTTATAAACAAAGGGATTGCGTTTAGATCTAGGGATGTCATTGTCCCGCTCTACTCAGCCCTCATTAGGCCAGTCATTCAATATAATGCCCCCTTGGTATGTATCTGTCCAGACACATACAACTGAAATAGCCACAGAAATATCTTACTAAAAAGTATACAAGGTCTAAACAACATGTCCTATATGGACAGGCTTAAAGCCCTGTCACTATATTCAGTATCCTACAGACTGTTAAGGGGTGTTCTGTGCCTAGCATACAAGGCATCCTTCAACTCCATACTGATAGATTTACTGCATATTGGCAAGTCCAGTGGCATCACAAGTGCTCAGTCTAGGGAAATAAACCTCTTTTGCAACAACAGATCAGTTTGGAAGGACAGGTATATCTTGCAGAGGCTATCGCTGCTCTGGAAACAGACTCCCCCCATCCACATTAAAGTTCATCCCTGTCTGTATTTAACTGCAACTTAGATCTACAGATGAGGAACACAAAATTTACCCCAGATCTCCCCTCTACTACTAACAGACAGAAGCAGCTCCTAAATGCTTTAGTCCATGCATGGATGTCCTCAAGTTATCTATGGTATGATCCCAGTTATTATTAGGAGTAATATACAACTATCGACCATGAGGTGGCTAAGGACAATCTCTAACCAAATGGGATAGAGGGATATGTTTAGCTGAGCACAAAAATGAGAAACTCGCCAAGCTTAAAATGCCCTACAAGGACAGCTAGCCTAGTACCTATTGATGAACCTATGTAAGATTATACAAAAGACTGAGCCTGCAACGTATTCTTTTCTAGTACATGTTACAGTCATTGTGAAAAAAAAAATCTTGGATTTAAACTTGGAAAAATGGAACTTTATAGAGTAGCTGCAGGTTCCAAAGCTAGTAACAGAAGTTTTTCATTCATAGTAATTCCAAGGAGGGATATGATCTCTTACTGATGGTTTCAGTTAGAAAATACTTAAGAAAAAGCTTAACTGGTTCCATTCTTGTTGATGGCAAGTTATCTCAAATAAAGGTGAAAATCCCTTAGGATGGTTATGTGGACTTCTAACAGAAGAATATTAAAAGTACAGTTTTGTACCTACCATAAATGTAGATGTCCGAACAGGATAGCATCTGCAGTCCTAACAAATGGGTTGTCCTGTCGTCAGGCAGCCCTTCGGTCGGCCGGATTCCAAAGTCTGGGTCTGGCCTCGGCTGGTGTCGCACTTCACCCGACGTCATCTCTGCTGGTCTTCGGGTATAAAGGCATCAGCCGACGCCATTTTCCTCAGTGTTTCTTGCCCCAGATGCCAGTAGCCCTCTTGGATAGCTAAATTTTTGGGTAAATGCCAATGTTTCCCAAAAGTAGAAGGCAAACACAAAAAATATACATGTATGTACATATATACAAACAAATACACCATAAGAGATCCCCCCCCCCCCCCAGCTAGCTATTAGGTGGGCAATACCCTAGGAGTACCACAGAGGGGAAGGAGGGTGGGTAATCCTGACTGCAGATGCTATCCTGTTCGGACATCTACATTTATGGTAGGTACAAAACTGTACTATGTCCTTCAAGGATGCATCTGCAGTCCTAACAAATGGGTAGAATACCATAGCCAAACTAGGGGAGGAGGAATAAGAGTTATGGTGTACTTAGGATCCCTTGCAACACTGCAGTGGCAAAGCCTGCTCGGGATCTAGAGTATAGAGGTAAGTTATAATGCTTGGCAAATGTATGCACGGAGGTCCAAGTAGCAGCCTCAATAATGTCCTTGGTAGCCACTCCTCGTAAGAAGGCTGTGGTAGTGGCTGTAGCCCTTGTAGAATGAGGCCTTATGTTCTGTGGAATTTGCTTTCCATGATAGGAGTAACAGAATCTTATGCAATTTCCTATCCACTTGGAGATTGTCTGTTTGGAAATTGCTTTTCCTTCCCTTCCTGTTGCATAGGCTACTAGGAGCTGGTCAGTTTTCTATTGCCCTTGGTTCTGTCCAGGTAGTAGCGCAACTGTCTATGTACATCCAAGGTATGCAGCAGTCTTTCCCCTTTGTTCTGTGGATTGGGAAAGAAGGTAGGTAGGTGGATTGCCTGGTTTAGAGACAGTCTGGATACCACCTTAGGCATAAATGTAGGATTAGTTCTCATGGACACTCTGTCTTGATGGAAGATTAGGAAGGGTTGTACTGCCATTAAAGCCTGTAGTTCTGAAACCCTTCTTGCTGAAGTAATTGCCAGTAGGAAAGCAGTTTTCCAGGATAGGTGTTGAAGATCTGCTGTTGCTGCTGGTTCGAATGGAGGGAGTGTCAATTTTTCTAGCACAAAATTCAAGTCCCATGCTGGTAATGGTGGTTTCCTAGGAGGTTTTACATTCTTAATTCCTCTGAGGAACTGCCTGAGTAGAGGATCTTGAGAAGACAGGAGGATCGAGGCTGTATTCTGCAGAAATAGCTGATGCATGTATCTTGATGGAGGAATAACACAGGCCAGTATGTAGGAGCTCTGCCAAATATTCCAGGATGTTGGCAATATCTACTTTTGACACATCTTTCCCTCTTTCCGTACTCCAAATGACAAACCTTTTCCATTTCCCTGCATAGTTCCTTCTGGTAGAAGGTCTGCGGGCCTCAAGGATAATGTCTTTAACCCTTTGGGATAAATCTGGGTTAGATGTTCTTATGTAATGTTCCAGGCAGTGAGTTGCAGAGTTTTCAGGTTTGGATGCAAGATGTTGTAGTTGCACTGAGTCAACATCAAAGGAATCAGGGGTAGAGTCCACGTTTCCCCCCGAGACATGCTCCTCAGTAATGGATACCAATGTTGTCTTGGCCAATTTGGAGCTATCATTGATTTTCAGTAGTACCTTGTGCATCAAAGGAAGGGGTGGAAATGCATATGCTGTTAGGCCTTTCCAATTGAAGGATAGAGAGTCCACCTTCCAAGCAAGAGGGTGGTAAGTCCTTGTGCAGAATTTCTTGAGCTGGTGGTTGAGTGGGGATGCAAATAGGTCTATTTGTGGCATTCCCCATTTCTTTGTGATGGCCTTGAAGATGTCCGGGTGTAGCATCCATTCGTGAGCATCCGAGGTAGTTCTGCTTAACATGTCTGCTAGGATGTTTTCTTTTCCCGGTACAAATATTGCCTGTAATTGAATGTTGTAGCTCAGAGCCATGTTCCACAGGTCCAGAGTCATTCGGCATAGGGGGTATGAATGAGTACCTCCCTGTTTGTTGATGTACCACATGACTGTGGTGTTGTCTGTCCTTATCATCACTTGGCCCTCTTTGAGGAATGGTCTGAAATTCTGGATTGCCAGTTTTACTGCCAGCATCTCTTTTTGATTTATGTGCAGGTGTAGCTGATCTGGAGTCCATAGGCCTTGAATGCACTTGTCCAGCATGTGTGCCCCCCAACTGAGGTCTGAGGCGTCCGTTGTGATGGTTTGGCTTGCTTGAATGTTGTGGAAGGCCAATCCCAGGTTTGCCTGGCATGTCTGAGCCCACCATAGGAACTCTTGTTTCAGGCATGGAATTAATGGTATTTCGGTTTCTAAGCTGTGCTTGTGTTGAGACCATAAATTCTTTAGGTAACACTGTAGCTTTCTCATATGCAGTCTGGCATGGGGGACCAAGATTATGCAGGATGCCATGAAACCCAAAGCCTGCAGAACTTTCCTTGCTGTTAGTTTGTTCTGCTTTGCTAGTGTCAAGAAGTACAGAGGAAGTTGTTCTTGTTTTTCTGTAGTTAGGAATGCCATCTGTTTTACTGTGTCCAATTCTGCACCCAAGAATGTTACTGTCTGGGATGGTATCAGTTTTGACTTTTTTAAATTGACTGTGTATCCCAGAACTTGTAGTAAGCAAATGACTCTTTGTAAGTCTTGTGTCAGCTTGCTTTTGTTGTCCGCTTGTATCAGGCAGTCGTCCAGGTATGGATAAATTTGGATTCCTGAAGCCTGCAATGGGCGATTACTGATGCCAGGCATTTCGTGAACACTCTGGGCGCAGTAGATAAGCCAAAGGGCAATGCTGAGAATTGATAATGCTCTGATCCTGCAAGAAATCTGAGGTATCTTCTGCAAATTGGTCGTATGGGGACGTGCAGGTATGCCTCCTTGAGATCTAGAGTTACCAGCCAATACTCCTTGCCCAGCATGGGAAGAAGTTGGTGTAGGGTCAGCATTTTGAATTTTGGAACAATGATGAATGTGTTTAAAGCGGACAGGTCGAGGATAGGTCTCCAACTGTTTTCTTTTCTTGGTACTAGGAAGAGTCTGGAGAAAAATCCCTTGCCCTGTTCTGTAGGTGGTACCCTTTCCACAGCTCTCATCTTTTTTAATTGAGCCATTTGTTTTAGGGCTTCTGACTTTTGATTTGGTGGCAGGTTTGGCATTTCTCTTTTTGCTGGTAAGGTGTGGAAATGAAACCTGTACCCTTGGTCTATAGTTTGCAAAATCCAGTTGTCTCTTGTGATATAGTGCCAGTTTTTTGAAAATAATGCTAACTTTCCGCCTAAGGGTGCTACAATTTGTTCCCTGGTAGGCGGTGTTAGAACCAAGTCACTGTGATTGTCCTGTTGCAGTGGTAGTGGTTGTATCCGTGGCTCGTTGGTTATTGCCTTGCCACTGGCGTCCCCTGTAGGCACCTCCTCTGGATTGATTTCTGCCTCTGGAACGTCTATTCCTGCCTCTCTGGCTTTTAGAGGAATCTGGAAAGGACCAATTTTTGGAAGGCCAGTTCCTGCTGAACCTTGGGGGCTGTACCTGTAAGAAATCTTTAACTGTTTGTACAGATTTTGCCTTCTCTTCCATTTTCTTCATTACTTGTTGGGCAGGAGAACCAAATAGACTGACCTTGTCCATAGGAGCATCTAAAAGCTTTGCTTTAACATTATCCGGCAAGACCTGCTCTTTCAACCATGCATGCCTTCTTATAACTGTGCCAGTCATGGCTGATCTAAATGAAGCCTCCAGTGCATCATAGCCACATTTTAAAGAATGGTTACTAACCTGCTGAATGTTATTCACCATTTCTAGAACATATTTCTTATCTAAGGAATCATCAGAGGACAGTTTCTTAGTTAACTGATCAAGCATAAACTCTTGGTATTGGATCATATGAAACTGACAGTTCAAAGCTCTAGCTGAGAGAGTAGCAGAGGTGTATACTTTTTTACCCCATCTCTCTAAGGACCTGGATTCCCTATCAGAAGGAGAGGGTTTTGCTGAGGTCGAAGCTACTGCCTTAGGCCCCTGGGAGATAGTCTCCGGATCTGCAAAGGGGGCCTTGTATAAGTGGTGATGAGTGTCCGGTACCCTGTAGAACCTGTCGGGCTTAGCAGGGGCTGGAGGTAAAGTATCAGGAGCAGTGCAAACATCATTAAAGGCATCATCCACAACAGGAAGAACTGGAGGTATAGCTAAGGGCCTATGCTGCGGTAAGTGTAAAAGGTCCTAAGCCTTTTCTTGAATCTGAGAAATCTTGTCCCTGCCATTGGAATTGCTCTCGCATGGCATGTAAGGTTTCCCCAAAGGAAAATTCCTCTGGTGGAGAGGCAGAAGGAATAGATTCTTCAGCATCAGAATCTTCATAAGTAGAAAGAGGAGCCTCTGGATGGTCTGTAATGTCTGAGTCATCAGAAGAGTCATCTGAGGAGCCTGGCTCAGGGGGCTCTACTCTGGGTCTCTTTTCTGAGGGTTGTGAGGCCCTGTCTGGGTGAGATTGGGATCCTCTTATTAATGAGATGAGATCCTCTGCCAAAGTAAGCATTTGTGAACTGGAGCTGGGCCTGTGAGAGGGGGGGCTTAACAGGCACTGATTTAGCAGTTTTGGCTGCTTTAGCCCTGGCAAAGGCCTTTATAGACATGGCTGCAGGAGGCCTAGCAGCACCACGTGCTGGGGTAGAGACATCCAAAGGGATGGTGTCCGATAACTCTGTAGAAACCACAGTTGTAGGTAAAATTTCAGAGGCCGATTCAGCTAGGGTAGAAGGGGCCTCGGTAGTAGTCATGGATTCGGCTGTAGATTGAACCGTTTGCTCGGTTTCGGCCGAAACCGAGACACTCGCGGTTTGCTTTACCGTGGTTTCGGCCGAAACCACGGACCGCGAGTGTCGGTCCTTTTCTTTGCGTTTTTTAACAATTTGGGTAGTCGGAGGATCCGACGGCATAATGTACGCAAAATCTGAGCCGAAAAACTGTTCAGCAAACTCCGACCGACGCCTAAGTGTTCGTCGGTTGAAGGAAGCACAGGCTAAACAAGCTGCTACGTCGTGGTCTGGGCCTAAACAAGGTAAGCAGTAAGAGTGGAAATCTTTATGAGGTATTTGTTTCCCACAAGTTAAACAGTTATTTACTTTTTCTGACATCGGCTGAGGCAAGAAAGAGTCCCCAACGGGTACTTAGCTTTAGAAGTCTTCGAAGTTGTATTCGGTAGTAGTAATCTCTGGATCTGACCGACCGGCACTTGCGAACAGCTTCTGCTTCGGGCGCCACGCGGCAAGAAAGACTGAGGAAAATGGCGTCGGCTGATGCCTTTATACCCGAAGACCAGCAGAGATGACGTCGGGTGAAGTGCGACACCAGCCGAGGCCAGACCCAGACTTTGGAATCCGGCCGACCGAAGGGCTGCCTGACGACAGGACAACCCATTTGTTAGGACTGCAGATGCATCCTTGAAGGACATCTGTTATCAAAAAACATTTCAAATAAATCTGCATCTGCTCAACAGATGTTGTTTATTAAATGCTGCCAAAAAGGAAAAAAGTGTTTCCATTTTGCTGAATAAATCTATTAGACAATTTTGGCAGCTTATAAAATATACGGTTTCAGAGCTCTTGACGGATCATTTTATGATAGTAGACATACAAGAGATGAGCAGGAATAGCCTTTAGATTGGGAAGCAAAACAAGATCAGGCTGTATTAACAAAGGAATATATTATTGTGGGATACAATTTGAATGTTATCACTGGAAATGGGCCCAAAGGTACTACAGCCCACCTACATGTGAAATATCTAAACTGTGGAAAAGTACAGTTGTGTAGTAAATTTACCATAACAGCAGATGTTCAAATGATCACTGCTGCAGTAACCTAAGCTATATGGGTTACATCCTACCAAGGATAGAACAGCCAGACAAATTTCAAAGCTCTGGGGCACCTTCCACATGCCTAAATCATTAAAGCTCTATAAAAAGAGAGGTGCACCAAGCCCTTCACAGCTTTCATGCCAAATGAAAGAGAGTTTGAGCCCAGAAAGGACACAGCTAGGAGTAAAAAATATTTGCATCACCGGGGCAAAACAACATACTCAAAAAACTAAAGGGGACTGAGGGAGGAAGAGAGTGGCTATTGCAGCAGAGATCATTTGAACACCTACTTTTATAAGTTTACTCACATAGCTGTACTATGGTCATCATGTTGATCACTGCTGTAGTAGCCTAGCTATACGAGTAGATTACTCCAGCATAAACATTTGGGAAGTAGGAGAGGGGGTCCAACAGACCCTGGAGAATGGTCCTAGCAAAGCCTTATTTAGACCTACGGAAGGAATCAAGCTTGCAGTGTCTTGCCAAAGTATGTATTGAGGACTAAGTTGCTGTGTCTAGAATACTTCTAGAATATAACCCTTTCCAAAAAGCCACAGAAGAAGCCAAGGCCTTGACAGAGTGAACCTCGACCCTGCTTGGAATACTTTTGTTGTGGTGAGATTGACAAAAGTTAATAACCTGAGACAACCATTTGCAAATAGTCTGCTTTGACACAGGTCATCCATTCTTCTTACCTTCAAAGAAATTAACTACTGATTCAAAGGTCTGAAAGATTTTGTTCTGTCAAGGTACCTGAATTGTCAGTGGACATCACAGGTACAGGGTATCGTCTCCTTCATTTTTGGGTTCAGGAAATAAGACATGGAGAGGGATAGTTTGGCTTAAAGTAAACCTAGATGCCACTGCAGGCATAAAAGAAAGATTGGTTTTCAATAAAAATTCTGCCTCTGTGGAAAATGAGATAAGGCTGACTCACCATAAGAGCTTGAGACTCAGATACTCTTCATGCAGAGGTCAAAGCAATCAGTAAAGTGGTATTGCATGTTAATAAACTCAAGTCAGCCCGATGAGCTTGCTCAAATGGAGTAGGTGTTAGCTTCTGAAACAGGGATATTTGCCTTCTCCATCATGATTTCTCCTCTGACAAATCCCAGTTTGAAAAGGGAAATTTTCTTTATGTTGGGACCAAAGACACTTCAGATATCAAAATCCTGAGGTATTCCCTTTCTGAGTGGAAAAACCTTTGAAAACAGAAAAAAATATATATCTAGATCTATGGAAGAAAAGCTATTTGAATCAAGGAGTGTAGTGGACAACCCTAAAATACAATCATGTGTAAGGGAGTCAAAAAGACATGAATATTCTCTTGGAATCCCAGCTTGCATAAGAAACTGTTACCCAAGAACCTGACACTTTGAAATAGACTTTGCAAAGCTAAGAAAGTCATGGACAGGTGAAATGCTTGGTTACAGTCAGGGTGTCCCAGAGGACTCTGTCCTAGGCCCTTACTTGTTTAGATTGTATCTTTCAGACCTAACTTTTTCATCTGACGTGTTCTACAGTCTATATGCAGATGACCTGAAATTGGGTAAACTGATTACATGAGTTACAGATAAGGCATGTCTGTAAAATAACTAGACTAAATTGACAATTTGGGCACAGGAGAATTATTCTTCTTTCATCTTTTTCCCGGTTAGGGGTCGCCACAGCAGATCACCTGTCTGCGCATGACTGGCAGTGGAGTTTTGCAGTGTTGCGTTGCCAGCCCGGCACCCAACCTTCCACAGTAGGCATACACATGCACACACTCAAACCTAGGGCCAATTCAGGGTGTCCAATCCACCTACAGCATGTCTTTGGGATGTGGGAGGAAACCAGAGCACCCGGAGGAAACCCACGCGACCTCAGGGAGGACATGCAAACTCCACACAGAAGGCACCCCAGCTGAGAATTGAACCGAAGAACCTCTTGCTGTGAGGCGGCAACGCTAACCGCTGCATCACCGCGGCCGCCGGGGCACAGGAGAATAATATGCTTATGAATACATCAAAAACTAAGCATATGAGACAAACTGAAAATGCTGATAAATACATAAAAAAAAAAAGAAAAAAGTTATGTCTTACCATAACGTTCCCTCTATGTTCATCTTCTTTCATTCATCACTGATGGGTTCGGTACCGAGTCGGCCTTTTCACCAAGCTCGCACCTGCCAAAATACTCTCAAGCTAAGTCTCTACTCAGAATGCCCTTCTCCCTGTTACCTCAGATTGAGTCTGCTAGAGAAAAGGAAGTAAAGCCAAGGCCACTTCTGCGCAACTACCCTAGGGCACCACTTAGACCCAAAGCATCCCCCAGCAGCCTTTGGAGGGGGAAGGAGGCTGGGAAGTGATGAATGAAAGAAGATGAACAACACAGATGGAACGTTATGGTAAGACATAACTTCTTTGTCTGATGTCGTTAATCTTCTTTCCATTCATCACTGATGGGACAGAATCCCAAGCTACCTTGAGGTCCATGGGTAGCCCTTATGGAAGAACATTCCTGAGTACCACTGAGCTGAAGGCAGCTCGCCTTCTGGAGACCAAATGCAATTTGTAATGATCGATAAAGTACAGTTTTGTACCTACCATAAATGTAGATGTTCGAAGATCCACATTGCTGCAGTCATAACCTGTGGGTAGTCCGCTGTCCTCGGTCGGCCCGAATACCAAAGTATTAGGCTGGCGTCGGTCACGGGCGCTCAAATCTGACGTCAGTGCGTCCTGGTATTAAAGCGCATGACCGACGTCATATCCTCAGTCTTTTCTTGCCCCAGATGTCAGAAGGCCCTAAAAAGAAAGGCCACAGCCTAAAATAGAAAAACCTCCAAAACCCATGTACAAACAATATCTACAACCCAAACCAAACAACCACTCCAAACTACAGAGGGGAAGGAGGGAGGGTAAATTGGACTGCAGCAATGTGGATCTTCGAACATCTACATTTATGGTAGGTACAAAACTGTACTATGTTCTTCATCTCACATTGCTGCAGTCATAACCTGTGGGTAGAATCCCAAAGCAAAAGTAAAGGGAGGTTGGCAAAATCATAAAGCATTGGGAGCTGCTAATAAGCCCTGCAAGACTGCAGTGGCAAATCCAGCCCTAGATTTGGAATAAAGAGGGAGATGGTAATGTTTAGAAAAAGTGTGCACTGAACTCCAAGTAGCTGCTTCCAAAATATCTTTGGTAGCTACACCCCTCAAAAAAGCAGTAGAAGTGGCAGTAGCCCTAGTGGAATGAGGTCTGATTCCAGCCGGAATCTCCTTACCATGATGAGAATAACAAAAAGCAATACAATGGCCAATCCACTTAGAAATAGTTTGTTTAGAAACAGGTTTCCCCTGAGAGCTCAAAGCAAAAGAAACAAATAACTGTTGAGACTGTCTGAAACTTTTAGTCCTGCTCAAATAATAACGCAACTGCCTTTGAATATCCAAAGTGTGCAAAACTTCCTCCTCTTTATTTTGGGGATCAGCATAAAAAGTAGGCAAATGAATAGATTGGTTCAAGGCCACATTTGAAACCACTTTAGGCATAAAAGTAGGGTTAGTACGCAGAGATACCCTATCCTTATGAAAAATCAGGAAGGGCTCAACTGCCATGAGAGCCTGTAATTCAGATACCCTTCTAGCAGACGTAATGGCCAACAAAAAAGCAGTCTTCCAAGACAAAAACTTTAACTCCGACGTAGCTGCAGGTTCAAAAGGAGGTAAAGTAAGTTTTTCCAACACAAAATTGAGATCCCAGGAAGGAGTAGGAGCTCTACGTGGGGGTCTTATGTTCTTTGCCCCTCTAAGGAATTGTTTAAACAAAGGATGAGAGAATAATGGTGGGTCACAGTCATAGTGAGCAGAAATGGCTGCAGCATGAACTTTTACAGAGGAGAAAGACAAACCTTTGTCTAATAATTCTGTAAGATATTGAAGAGAAACACTCAAATTAGGCCTGGAAACATCAAAGCTCCTTGCTGTGCTCCAAATAAAAAATCTCCTCCATTTATCAGCATAAACTTTCCTTGTACTAGGCCTTCTGGCCTCCAAAATAACATTCAAAACTTGAGGAAGCTTCGACCCTCCAGGTTCTAGAACAGAATATGCCAGGCTGTTAGATGCAGGGACTGAATCCTGACATTGAGGAAATGATTGCCCGCCTGAGACAAAAGGTGTGGAATAGAAGGCAAAGGCCAAGGAGGCTCCCGTACTAAACTCCTCAGCAGAGGGTACCAGTGCTGTCGAGGCCAATCTGGAGCTATTAGAATCATGGAGGGCTTGTCTTGTCTGACCTTCAAGAGCACCTTGGGAAGGAGAGGCAGAGGAGGAAAGGCATAGACGTGAAGATTGCTCCAACTGAATGATAGAGCATCCACTTTCCAAGCTGTGGGATGAAACATATTCGTGCAAAACTTTGGCAACTGGAAATTTAGTGGAGAAGCGAACAGATCTATGTCTGGAGTCCCCCATATCACTGTCAACTGTCGAAATACATGAGGATCCAACTTCCACTCGTGGGGATCCACCATCTGTCTGCTCAAAACATCTGCTAAGGAGTTCTGTGCTCCTGGCAGAAACCTTGCCTGAAGAGTGAGGTGCAAACTGAGAGCAGTCTCCCACAGAATCATAGCTTGTCTGCAAAGAGGGTACGAATGGGTTCCCCCTTGCTTGTTGATGTACCACATGACAGTAGTGTTGTCTGTTTGAATCAACACTTGTCCCGGAAGTAAATCCTTGAAAGCCATCAATGCAAATTGGACTGCTAACATCTCCTTCAAGTTGATATGTAAATGTTGAAGTCTGGCAGGCCACGTGTCTTGAACCCACTTTCCATTGAGGTGTGCTCCCCAAGCCTTGTCCGAGGCATCTGTCGTTAAGATCCGACTCGCCTCTGGTCGGGTCACAGAGAGTCCCTTGTTTAGGTGACATTCCTGAGCCCACCACAAAAATTCCTTTTGAATGCAAGGTATTATTTGAATGAGTGTCCAGATCGTGGCAGTGTTGTGTCCATACATATTTGAGATACCATTGTAGCTTCCTCATATGCAGTTTGGCATTGGGAAGCACCAGAATACAAGATGCCATGAACCCCAAGGCTTGAAGGACTGTCCTTGCAGTCAGCCTGGACCGTAGAGACAATTGCTGGAAGTAAAGTGTAAGGTTCCTTTGCTTGTCCGGGGTCAAAAAAGCCATCTGGGAAGCTGTATTCAGTCTCACACCCAGAAAGCACATTTCCTGAGAGGGTACTAGACTGGACTTTGTTTCGTTCACAGAATACCCTGGGCATCTTAACACTGCCATAACATACTGTAGATGGCGAAGAAGCTTGTTTTCGTCCTGAGCCAGAATCAGGCAATCGTCCAAATAAGGATAAATTTGTATTCCTCTTAACCTTAAGAAGGCTATCACCAGAGCCAGAACCTTTGTGAACACCCTGGGCGCAGTAGATAAGCCAAAGGGCAATGCCTAAAGTCCCAGCCCGAAAACGCAGGAATCTCCTGCAACTGGGTCTGATAGGAACATGAAGATAAGCCTCTTTGAGATCCAGAGTTACCATCCAGTGATCTTTGCCCAACAGAGGCAGAAGTTGTTGCAACGTCAACATTTTGAATTTTGGAATGTCCAGGTATGTGTTGAGGATAGATAAATCCAAAATTGGTCTCCAAGTGTTTCCTTTCTTTGGTACAAGAAACAGGCGAGAATAAAATCCTAGGCCCACTTCTGACATAGGGACCTGCTGTATAGCCCCCATTTGAAGAAGTAAAGAAATCTGTTTGTGAGCCTCTACTCTTTGCCGAGGAGGAACGTCTGGCATGCCTTTGAAAGGAAGCAATGTGTGGAAATAAAACTTGTAGCCTCGGTTTATAATGTCCAATACCCATTTGTCCTGGGTGACTAAAAGCCAGTTTTGCTTGAAAAGTGCTAACTTTCCTCCCAAAGGAGCTGCCAGACAGGAGGGATCTGGCAGCTGAAGATGCAGGTCATTGGGCCTGTTTACGAAAGGACTGGCCCCTGCCCTCACTTGTAGATTGTGCAGGGGAACTCCACGTTCTAGGCCTGAAAGAACCCTGAGCTCTGCCCCTACCACGTCTAGATCTGCCCCTAGACTGTAAATCAGAAGAAGGGTAAGCCCATCCCTTAGTAGGCCAATTTCTGCTAAACTTAGGGGGCTGCACCTGCAAAAAATCTTTAACAGTCTGCATAGACTTAGCCTTGTCTTCCATTTTCTTTAAGACAGACTCCACAGGAGGACCAAACAAAACTTCAGACTGTAAAGGAGCATCCAAAATTCTAGCTTTAACATGCTCTGACAAATTCTGATCCTTAAGCCAGGCGTGCCTGCGAATAACTGATCCAGTGGCAGCCACCCTGGAAGAAGCCTGTAAAGCATCGAAACCACACTGCAAAGAATGCTTGCCCACCTGATCCGAGGCATGAACCAACTCCTGTAATTCCTTATGCCCTCTGCCAAAGCATCTACCTTAGATTTTAATTGAGTAAGGAGAAAATTCTGGTACTTTAACATATGAAACTGGCAATTCAAAGCCCTCATTGCTAGAGTGGAAGAGGTGTACACTTTTTTACCCCACCTATCTAAAGCTCTAGAATCTTTATCCATAGGAACTGGATTCTTTACAACAGAAGCCCCGACACCCTTAGGTCCCTGACTAATAGTTTCTGGGTCAGCCCTTGGGCTCTTATACAGATATTTATGAGCCTCAGGCACTCTGTAATACCTATCTGGTTTAACTGGCGCAGGAGGCAAAGAGTCTGGATTAAGGGAAGCCTCAGAGAAAACATCCTGAACAACATCCAAAACAGGAGGTATAGCTAAGGGCCGATGTTGTGGTAAAACAAAATTCCCTAAGCCTCTTTCGAATCAGAAATCCTGACCTTCCCATTTAAAATGCTCCCTCATAGAATGCAAAGTTTCTGAGAAATAAAAATCCTCTGGAGGAGAAGCAGAAGGACTGGAATCCTCTGCGTCTGAATCTGAATAAGGAGGAAAATCCTGAGTGTCTTCAGCCGAAGACTCTGAGTAATCTGAAGCCTGTTCCAAACTTTCCACCTCTGGCTCCACCCTAGGCCTCTTATCTGGAGGGGGCATAGAACCCCTGATTAAGGAAATTAAATCTTCTGCCATTTTAAGCATGTGTTTTTTAGGCACAGAGCCTGCAGAACTAGGACTGACACCTGAGGAAGGCAAACCAGGCCTGCCCTTAGAAGGTACCTTAGAGACTGAAGGAGAAGGCCTAACCACCTTAGGCAAAGAAGTAAGTACAGCAACCTGAGAGGCCCCCTCAGCCTGACCTGACTCCTGAGAGGCCACATCTTGCAAAATCAACGTCTCCCCCCGAGACTCAGCTGAAACCTCGGCCGGATCTACAGATTCCAGCGTAGTTTCTAAAGAACCAGCGTCCGGAACTGACGACTCATCCTGCTTGGACCTTAACGATTTTTCCTTGCGCTTCTTAGCAGTAGCGGGCGTCGGAGGATCCGACGGCATACTGTAATTACACCGCTTACCAAAGACAAGCCTAGCGCAATCTAACCTACGTTTAATGGTGCGCTTATTAAACCTAGCACAAAAGCGACACCCGACTACGTCGTGCTCAGGCCCCAAACAAGGAATACAGAGAGAGTGGTAATCCCTATGCGGTATCTGTTTCCCACAAGAAATACAATTATTCACTTTTTCTGACATCCGGAATTAACTGAGGCAAGAAAAACAAAATATTCTAGCGGGTACTTAGCCAACTTGGTTTCGGTCTGAAACTCGAAATACGAAAATTTCAGAGCCGAGGCACTTGCAAACGCTGCTTCTGCTTCGGACCATGCGGCAAAAAAGACTGAGGATATGACGTCGGTCATGCGCTTTAATACCAGGACGCACTGACGTCAGATTTGAGCGCCCATGACCGACGCCAGCCTAATACTTTGGTATTCTGGCCGACCGAGGACAGCGGACTACCCACAGGTTATGACTGCAGCAATGTGAGATGAAGAACATCGGTATGAGGCTTAGCCCAAGTAGCTGCTTCACAGATGTCATCCATGGAAGCCCTGGAATGGAAAGCTACAGATGTTGCCATAGATCTAGTGGAGTGAGCCTTAACTTTTGGCATAGGTTCATTACTGAGGGGAATAGATGAAATGTATGCAGTCCCTCAGCCATTTTGATAAAGTAACATTGGAAACAGCCTCTCCCATTCTGAGCCCGGAATAGGAGATGAAAAGCTGTTCATATTTACAGATAGGTTTGGTCCTGTCTAGAAAAAAATTGCAATTGTCTATGTACGTCTAAAGAGTGTTTATGGAGAATTCAGAAAACTTTTGTGAGAAAGGATGGATTCATCCGAAGTGATGCTCTGTCTTTATGAAAGACCAGCTAGGGCCTCTTGATACACAATGCCTGCAGCTCCGAGACTCTTCTGGCAGATGTGATGGAAATCCTTGTTCTTGGTAGCCAAGACAAAAACTTTAGGTCACTGCGCAGCAGGTACAAAAGGTTTCTGCGTCAAAGATTGAAGGACTAGAGTGAGGTTCCACGGGCTGTCTGATAGGAGGCCTGATATGAGAAGACCCCTTGAGGAAAGCCTTGCAAATGTGTAGAGAGATAAGAGGGGTGCCATCTATACCATTGTGGAAATTGGAAATTGCCGCTAGATGTATTATTCGTACAGTAGAGGCAGAGGCTCTATCATCAAAAATCCTAGCCAAGTACTGAAGTACTGCAGTAACTGGAGCCGAATACGGGTCTAGCATGTTATCCATGGACCAGATGGAGAATCTTTTCCATTTATCCTGGTATAGTCTTCTGGTGGATGGTTTATGAGAGGCCAGAATGATGTCTTGAACAGGCGAGGAGAAATTAGCTTGCCTGGCTACTACTGGAAGTGGAGACACCAAGCTGTCAGCTTGAGACTGGAGAGATTTGGGTGACTCAACCCTTGAGGGTGAGTAATCAGATGTGGTAGAGGGTCCAGAATACACGGCGTGTATACTAGGTGAGGTCGAAGGAAGGGGAAGCAAACTTGTCAAGGCCAGAATGGGGCTATGAGGATCACCTTGCATCTCAACTGAAGAACTTTCTTTAGAAATTGTGGGATCAGAGGGATGGGAGGATAAGCGTAAAAAAGTCCCATGGCCAATCTTGGTTCAGAGCATCCCTCGGTGACTCCCCTTCTGGGGGAAGTAGGGTGAATGCTGAATTTGGTGTTTGATGGGGAGGCAAAAAGATCACAGCAGGGCTGGCCCCAGTGGCTGAAGATTGCCGACGCCACCTCTGGGTTGAGGGACCACTCTTGAGGCATGAGGATGCATCTGCTCAGCTTGTCCACAATCACATTGGAGCTCCCCAGGATATGCGTTGCTATCAGAAAGTGGTTGGAAGCTATCGTCCACTGCCAAATTCTCATGGCTTTTCGACATAGGGGATAGGACCTGGTTCCTCCTTGCTTGTTCATATACCAGACCACTGACATAATGTCTGATTGAACTGCAATTCTCCCGGAAGGGAGAGCCAAATGGAAGGCCTGCAAATGCTAACAGCATAGCTCTCAGTTCCAGATCATTGATAAGCAGTAGGCCTCTGAGGTGGTCCATGTGCCTTGGACAGTCTTCCCTGGAAATAGCCCCACCAGCCATTCAGGGAAGCATCTGTAGTCACAATGGCTGTGGGCTGAGGAGACTGAAATGGACGACTCCAAAGTTCTACGTCTGGCTTCATCCACCAAATTATGTCCTGTTTGCAGGAGTTGGTTATTTGAATCTGGTAACTGAGGTGGTGATAGTTTGGGAACCATCGACACAGGAGCCGCCACTGCAGAATCCGCATGTGTAGCTTTGCTAGAGGCACTACTGGGATTGACGCTGCCATAGAACCTAGGGCCTGAAGAACTTCCCTTGCAGAAACTGTTGTTTGTGAGAGTATGACCTGGAGTTGAAGCCTCAATCGATGAGAGTCTGTGAGTTGGGAGTGATACTAGACAGGACTGAGTAATGAAGACTGCTTCAATGAACTCTGTTGTGTAGGGACAAGGTTTGATTTCTCCCAATATACCGTTATTCCAAACAATTTTGCCAGAGAGAGAGAGAGAGTATAATGTGGTGCTGTTACCAGAAGAAGCTCATGGGGGCGGTAAGGAGTCAGTCGTCCAGATATGGAAACACCCGGAATCCTTTAGGTCTCAAGTGAGCTGTTACCATTGCCATGCATTTCGTGAACATTCCAGGGGCTGTAGAGAGACCAAACGGCAGGAAATGGAATTGATAATGACTGGCTCCTAGCTGGAAGTGAAGCAGACTCCTGAAACATTTGTCCATCTTGATGTGGTAATACGCATCCCGGAGATCTATAGAGCACATCCAATCACCTTCTCTTAAAAAGGGGAGAATGGACAGAACAGTGACCACCCGAAATTTGGTTTGGGTGATAGCTGAGATCCAAAATGGGTCTCCAGTCCCCTGTCTTTTTTGGCACCAAAACGAATCTCAAGTAAAATCCGGATCCGCACTGTGTGATGGGACTGGTTGGATTACTCTTGAGACAGCTTTATAATCTCTCAAGCTGCTTCTTTCCTTTGACTGTGTGGAAAGTCGGGAATTTTTCTTGAGAAATTTGGCTGACAAGAAAGGGGAATGGTGCAACCTCTGATGATAAAGCTCTGCACCCAACGACCAGTGGCGATGGATTGCCAGGCAGCTTGGTGCAGACAGAATCGACCCCTGACTGCTTCCAGAGGTAAGCAATCAAGCTGCTCCTCAGGACCGCTAACAAGGATGTCCAGAGAAGGAATGCCTGGAGCCTTGATTACGAGGACCCCGTCTGCCTCTATAGGGGCATCTTCCGGAATTGTTACCCCCTCTGCATCTGGGAGTATCATCATCACATGCGGCACGAAAGGAACCCCAAGATTTCTTATGCCACATCTTTACACTCCTCTGATTCCTGGAGAAGGTACACTGAGGGTTGGAAAACCGTAGGCCTATGGCAGACAAGGTCTTTCCATCTTGCTCACACCTGGCTAGCATTTCTTTCACTTTGGAGGCAAAATGGGACGAAGCTTCGATGGGAGCATTCAGAAAAGAAGATTTGAAGGGGTCCATGAGGTCACAAATGCGCATCCAGGCATGACTCCTCATAACAATCCCTGAACCCGCTTGCTCTAGCTGCCCCTTCGGTTGCATGTGACAGCAACCTCATGGATGAGCTGGATACTGATTTCAGGTTTGTGAGCTGTGAGGCCACTTTGTCCCTGACCTCATCAGACAACTGTCCTGCGAGCGTCTCAGAGTGTTCGGAAATCAAGCTCCTGTGGAGCCTTGTAAAATATGCTAAATAATTTAGGGACCGTATGGCAAAGGTCCCTGATGCAAAAACACACTTCCAAAGTCTATCCACCGCTCAGGAATCCCTGTAGGGCGGGTGGACAGCAGGACTTTCCTCAGCTAAGTGCTTAAAATGTGCCAAATAATTCAGGGACCGTATGGCAAAGGTCCCCGATGCAAAAATATGCTTCCAAAGTCTGTCCACCACCCAGGAATCCCTGTTGGGTAGGTGGACAGCAGGACTTTCCTCAGCCAAGTGCTTTATCATGGCCGCCACCACCACCATAGCATCAACTGGGAACCCTTTGGACCAATGCGGGTTCTCCTTGTGAGGGGAAAGAATTTTGTCTGGTCTCCTTGAGGGATCGCCTCAATGGAATCAGGGTTCTTCCAAGCACACTGCACGATGAGCTGGATGAGCTCATCGGCAGGTGGGGTCATCCAAGAGGTAGAAGGCCGGGCGCGAAAAGCCTGCAGGAACACGGACTCCTCAGATGAAGGGTTGGAAGGCTTCCAGTCACCTCTCTGCTTTAACATTTCCAGGATGTCTCCGAAGGAGACATTATCAGGAGGTGACCGTGGGGACCCTCAACCATCATCGTAATCCAGGTCTTCCATTAAGGACTCCTCGGGTGACTCCATGTGCTTCCTCTTGCACATCTTCTTTCGAGGGGGCTCCTCCTCAGTGGGGGTCTCTGAGAAGGATTCGGAAGACAGGGTACCCTGAACAGGGGTGTCCTGCGGCTTCCCTGCCCAGTGTCCTGGGGGGACGGTCCGTGACAGCTGAAGTTCAGGGAATGAAAAAGTACAGTTGTGTACACTTACCATAAATGTAGATGTTCGGTTGTATTCACTGTTGCAGTCATCACATTTGGGTTATCTGCCTGCAGGTAGCCCTCAGCCGGCCTGAATACCAGAGTCTTCGGATTTCTGCATTGGATGCTGTCTCTTCTTCCATGACATCAGGTCATCAGGGGTATAAAACATGCAGCCAATGCCATTGCATCAGTTTTTCTTGCCCCAGATGTCAGCTGCCCCCACAATAGGAAGCAATTATATGGTAGGGTACTCCCCCCATCAAAAAGCAAATACACCAGAAAAAATAAAACTACCAAACAAGAATGAAAGGTAGAGCCAAGAGAAGTCAGGGGGCTGGAGGGAGGGTAGCCAGGACTGCAACAGTGAATACACTCGATAAGTGTACACAACTGTACTATGTTCTTAGTGTTTCACTGTTGCAGTCATCACATTTGGGTTGATTCCCAAAGCTAAGTAAGGGAGGAGGAAGTTAAGAGCATCACGGACAGCTATTAAGCCCTGCAAGACTGCAGTGGCAAATCCAGCTCTGGATTTAGAAGATACACATGTGGTAATGTTTGGTGAAGGTATGAACAGAGCTCCAGGTGGCAGCTTTTAGGATGTCCCTGGTAGGGACTCCTCTGAGAAAAGCCGCAGAGGTAGACGCAGCCTTGGTTGAATGTGATCTAATCCCCTGTGGGGTAGGTATTCCATGGTGCTTGTAGCAGAACATAATGCAATGGGCTATCCATTTGGAGATGGTTTGCTTTGAAATGGCCTTCCCCTCTGCCCCTGCAGGAAAGCCAACTAGCAGCTGTTCAGATTTTCTGACAGGCTTAGTTATGTCAAAATAAAATCTAAGTTGTCTGTGCACGTCCAGAGAGTGCAGTATTCGTTCCCCTTTGTTTTGTGTATTAGGGAAAAAAGTAGGCAAATGGATGGACTGATTTAGGGCCACACTAGACACCACCTTGGGCATAAAGGAAGGAAGGATTAGTCCTGAGGGAAACCCTGTCCATATGGAATATAATGAAGGGTTCCACTGCCATGAGGCCTGTAATTCAGACACTCTTCTTGCTGAAGTGATGGCTAGAAGGAAGGCTGTTTTCCAAGAAAGGAATTTCAACTTTGCTGTTGCAGCTGGCTCAAAGGGGGGAGAGTGAGCTTTTCCAATACAAAGTTAAGGTCCCAGGCTGGAGTGGGAGCTCTCCTGGGGAGTCTTAAATTTTTGGCCCCTCTAAGGAATTGTTTTAGCAAGGGGTGAGAGAAGAGGGCTGGCTCAGTATTATAATGTGCTGAAATGGCAGAGGCATGAATTTTAATTGATGAGAAGGATAGGCCCTTGTGGAGCATTTCTGTTAAGTACTGTAGAATATGAGGTAAGCTGGGCACCATTGTGCCCATCCCCTGAGCCTGACTCCAGGAAGAGTACCTTTTCCACTTTTCAGCATAGGGTTTTCTAGTACTAGGCCTCCTTGCCTCCAGAATGACATCCAGCACCTGCTTACTGAGGGATGTTAGAGGAGAGCTCAGGGAATTAGCCAGGCTGCAAGGTTCAGGGTTTGAAGCGGAGGGTGCAGAATCTGGCCCGCCTGCTGGGACAGCAGGGAAGGGGTCTGAGGCAGTTGCCATGGTTGCAGCAGTGTCATACTGCGCATGAGGGGGTACCAGTGCTGACGTGGCCAGTCTGGTGCAATCAGTATTGTTCTTGGCTTGTCCTGTTTGATCTTTATTAGAACCTTCGAGAGGAGAGGCAGAAGGGGAAAGGCATAAACCGAGAGGCTTTCCCAGGTAAAGGACAGGGCATCCACTTTCCAAGCTTGACTGTGGGGAGTTCTTGTGCAGAATTTGTTCCAACTGGTAGTTCTGAGGAGAGGCAAACAGGTCTATCTCTGGAGTCCCCCATTTGTTCCTCAAGAGGTTGAATATTTTGGGTTCTAGTTTCCATTCGCGTGGATCCATGAGATTTCTGCTTAAGTCGTCTTTAGTTTGCCTGGCAGGAATTGAGCCTGTAGGTGTACTTGGTAGCTCAAGGCTGTGTTGCACAGAGCCATGGCTAGTATGCAGAGAGGGTACGAGTGGGTTCCCCCCTGCTTGTTTATGTACCACATAACTGTGGTGTTGTCTGTCTTTACTAATAGTTGTCCTGGAAGAATACGGTCTTTGAAGGCTGTCAGAGCATTCTGTACAGCTAATATTTCTTTTTGATTGATATGCAGGTGCATCTGTCTCGGGTTCCATTTGCCCTGAATGCACTGCCCTGCCATATGAGCCCCCCATGCATAGTCTGATGCGTCTTTTGCTAGAGTTTGGGCGGCAGGGGGTAGAGTGAAAGGAGTTCCTTGTTGTGGTAGCAGGCCTCTTCCCACGAAAGGAACTCCGTCTTCATACAAGGAATGATAGAAATCATTGTTTCCAGGTCCTGAGAATGTTGAGACCATAGGCTTTTTAGATACCATTGGAGTTTCCTCATATGCAGTCTTGCATATGGAATTAGTAGAATGCAAGAGGCCATGAACCCCAGGGCTTGCAGTATTTTCCTTGAAGATAGCTGGGGTTTTGTGGCCAATAGTTTGAAATAGGTTGTCAAATATACTTGTTTCTCCGGGGTGAGGAATGCTATCTGGGAAGTTGTGTTCAAACTTGCTCCCAAGAATACAATCTGTTGGCAGGGTACTAGGTGAGATTTCTTTTCGTTGATGCTGTACCCCAGTGAGGTTAAATGTTTCTTTACAAATGCCAGGTGTTGTAATAGCAAGTCCTGGCTTTCTGCCTGAATCAGACAATCATCCAAGTATGGGTAAATCTGAATATTTTTCTGCCTGAAAAATGCAATGGCTGGAGCTAGACACTTTGTGAATATCCTGGGCGCAGTAGAGAAGCCAACGGGAAGTGCAGAGAACTGCTAGTGCATGAAGCCTGCCCTGAAACGTAGGTATTTCTAAGTCTAGGGTTGCCAGCCAGGCATCCTTAGCTAGCATGGCAAGAAGCTGTTGAAGAGTTAGCATTTTGAATTTTAGAACTACCAGAAAGGTGTTGAGAATAGAGAGGTCCAGGATAGGACACCAGGAGTTGTCTTTTCTGGGTACCAGAAAAAGTCTTGAATAAAAACCTTGTCCCCTTTGTTCTGCTGGGATAGGTTGAATAGCCCTGATACTGAGAAGAGAGAGAACCTGCTGTTGGGCTTCTGCCCATTGATTTGGGATTAGGTCTGGTCAACCATTTGGGGTTGGTAGAGTGTGGAAGTCGAACCTGTAACCTTGGGAAACTATGTTCAAAACCCATCTGTCCTGGGTAACGAGTTCCCAGTTTTTTGCATGCAGGGCGAGCTTTCCTCCTAAGGGAGCAGGTAGTTGAGCAGGGCTTGGAAGGGTTTAGATTAAGTCATTGTGCCATTTTTCCGTAGGGGGGGGTGGCTTACTACTCCCTGCTTTGGAAGTGGGAGCCCCCCACTGTTAAGTTCTGTGCATAGTATGAGACTGCAGCCTAGGTTGTCTGCTGTTCCTGGGTTTGGACTGAGAAGGCCCAGAAGGGACTAGAAAGGACCAGTTCTTTGAAGGCCAATGCCTACTTAATCTGGGAGGCTGTACTTGTAGGAAATCTTTAACAGTTTGCATAGATTTAGCTTTTTCCTCCATCCTTTTGAGGACTTCTGCTTTGTTGCCAAAACGGTGGTCTTGGTTTAAGGAAGCATCCAGTAATTTAGCTTTAACATGATCTGGCAAGTTTTGTTCCTTAGGCCAAGCATGCCTTCTAAGTACCGACCCAGTGACAGCAGCCCTGCAAGATGCTTCAAAAGCGTCAAAACCACATTGCAAAGTATGTTTACCAACTTGTTCTGCAGAATGCATTAAATCTTGTAATTTTTTGTGTTCAGCACAGTCAGGAATCAACATAATTTTCTGTTTAAGTAGTTCCATAGCATGCTGCTGATACTTTAACATATGAAACTGGCAATTTAAAGCCCTAATGGCCAAAGTAGCAGAAGTGTATACCTTCTTACCCCATCTGTCTAAGGCTCTAGAATCTGTATCAGAAGGGGTACGATTTTTGGCAGCAGTGGCCTTAATGCACTTTGGTCCTTGGGAAATGTTCTCTGGATCCGCAGAAGGATTCTTGAAGAGGAACTTGTGAGAGTTAGGTACTCTGTAGTACCTGTCAGGTTTTCTGGGAGCTGGAGGTAAAGTGTCTGGGGTAAGGCTAGATTCCAAGAAAGCATCATCTACAATATCCAGAACAGGAGGGATAGCTAAAGGCCTGTGTTGAGCCAGGAGTAAGAACTCCCTAAGTCTCTTTTTGGACTCAGAGTAATCCTGGCTTTCCCAGTGGAAATGCTACCTAAGAGTATACAAGGTTTCACCGAAAGAAAGATCTTCTGGAGTGGAGGCAGAGGGAATGGAATCCTCTGCATCAGAATCCTCATAAGTAGATAAGGGTAATTCCTGGTAATCAGGAGAAGCAGAAATATCAGATTCCTGATCAGAAGAATCAGAAAGAAATTCAGTTCTAGGTCTCTTAGAGGGGGAAGTCTGGCTTCCCCCTAATTAAGGTAATAAGGTCTTCAGCCATTTTAAGCATTTGTTTATGAGGCATATGGGCCTGAGCCTGCGGTTTGGTCGTTGATTTTCTAGGCGTATTGAGAGTTTTTGGCCTGAGGGATTTGGAACATCTGGATGGAAATGATAACATCGGTTTAATATGAATGTCTGTAGGCCTGAATACACCATCAGAAGTCGGTGCCTGCACAGTGGCTCCGGACCCATCCAAGGTAGAGACATCAGCAAGTTCCCTAGATGAAGCATCTCGTGGCATACCGGACTCCAAATGGGTCTCAGTAGAGGCCTGCAAATCTGAAGTAGCTGGTATCAGGGGCTGCGAAAGTGCCTCACTGTGTACCGGCGACTAGCTTAAGAGAAGCGTCGTCGGCAGTTTTGGACCTATGCGGTCTGTCTCTGTTTTTATCCTTACGATTTTTTTTTGGAAGATTAGTAGACGGATGGCTTAACGAAGCCATTTCGAAGTACTGAGATAAAGTAAAAAAGTAACTGGCTGCAAAAATAGCCAGACGATGAATAGTTCGGGGGTTGAACAAGGAACAAAACCGACAGCGAGGGATGTTGTGGTTTGCGCCTAAACAGGGGATGCAATAAGAATGAAAATCTCTATGAGGTATTTGCTTTCCGCAGGCAAGACGATTGTTAACTTTTACTGACATTGGTTGGAACAAGAAAAAGGATCCCCAACGGGGTACTTATCTTTTTTGAAGACTTTGGGTCTGAAATTCGAAAATGAAAATTTCAGGAGACGGCCGACCGGCACTTGCGAACTGCTTTTGCTTCGGGTACAGCATGGCAAGGAAGGCATGTAATGGTGTCAGCTGCATGTTTTATACCCCCTGACGACCTGACGTCATGGAAGAAGAGACAGCATCTGACACAGAAATCCGAAGACTCTGGTATTCAGGCCGGCTGAGGGCTACCTGCAGGCAGATAACCCAAATGTGATGACTGCAACAGTGAAACACGAAGAGCATCTGGGGTTCCAACATCGAAGCAGTGCTGCCACAAGCAAGAACCCTCTCCATCATGCGGAAGGCAGGCCCGCCCAAAGAGGGATGGGAGCCCAGAACAGAGAATGACAACCTCGGGACCAGGGTCACACCCCACTCCGACGAACTTGCCCCCACTGATGGAGCCTCAAGCAGGATCGGTACGGACGTGGCTATAGGCACTAAGTATGGAACCAAGGAGAGAGGTAGCTCTGTACCCTGGGCCGATGTGCCCATCCCCCAATCCCCAGATTGAGGAAGGACCAGTTCAACGGGAACCGAAGACCAAAGGGACAAACTCTGAGCTAGTGTGAGATGCACCATAGGTGCCAAGGTGATGGGTTCCAAGAAAGATGTCGGGGCAGAACGCTTCGGAACTGAGATGGTCGAAGGAGGAGTGTAAGATGGAGTCCGTGGATAAGGCAACCCAAGTCCTACAGGTGGATAGGTCTTAGAAAGTGAGGGAATCCCTCTGGCTAACAACAGCTGGTCTAAAAGACATACCACATCGTGTTCAGAAAGGCTCCTGGTGGATCCTGTGGATACGCTGGAGAGGGAGTCAAGACGTTCTATGAAGGGGTTATATGCTTAGCCCAGAAATGGATCTACAGAGCGAGAGTATCGGGTCTGTGGTGCAAGGTCTGCCAGCACCAAAGTCTCTAGTTTCAAGACCGGAAGTAAAGGGGTCAAATCCAGTGAGGTCAGTACAATGCTGAGTGCCGAAGTGGCACTTGGAGCTGAAACGGTCGGTTTCAAAATGGAAACTAATGACATAGTCGAAGGTGTGCCCTGAGCCGAAGTGGCCACAGGTACAGAGGTCGAAATAGGCGCAAGTAAGGTCTATGATCGGTGCCGAAGGCAGGACCGGTGCCAAAACAGATACCGGTATCGATGGTTTTGAGATGGTCGGAGTCGAAGAAGACTGAGCCGAGGAGGCTGATTTATGCTCCGAAGATAACTTTGGGACCTTTGATTTTCCAGGCTTGCTCTGATCACCCGATGGTGAAGAAGGAACAGAGTGGAATCTCTTTTTGTCCTTAGAAGGAGGAGTTGAGACCTCCATCACAGAAATGGCCTCTGAGAAGGGAGACTTGAGTAACCCTTTCAGAATGAGTTTATTTTTGCGCTCATTAAGAGTGCGTTGACAAACTCTGACAAATGTCACATGGAGGTTGCACCGAAAGGTGGGACACTCCCAAACAGTATACACAGTCATCATGAGAATCACTGTTAGGTAACTTGCCCTTACATGAAGTACAATGCTTAAAACCTGAAGTACCCTTCTTATCAGACATCTTGATAGAGAAAAAACACCACAGGCCAACTGCAGAATCCAACTATAATCAAAGTCTACTCCGTTCAAAAAGGTCACGAATATAACAATACACTGGTATGATAGAGAAAAGAAAGGAAACAACTGAAAAAAGGACAGCTAATGGGTTAAACAATACCAACTATGGTACTGAAAAAATATCACAAGGGTAAGGGAGGAAGGCCGTACCATCAATTGTACATGAAAGTGTACCAACGGTAACTATGGGTACAGAGGAAAAACCAAGGTCAGACAGAAGAAAAGACACTAGAAAAACTAATTGCTTAATAAAATATGAAGATATCCAAACTTTTCACGCAAATATCAAAAAAGTTTCACTTGGCTGAGAGCTCGGCTGAAACTCGGCTTTACGGCTATACGGCATACGAGATCTGAGGTAACAAGGAGAAGGGCATTCTGGGTAGAGACTTAGCTCTAGAGTTTTTTGCTGGTGCGAGCTTGGTAAAAAGGCAGACTCCGTTCAGACAGCTCGGAACCAAACCCATCAGTGATGAATGGAAAGAAGATGAACAAAATAGAAGTTATGTTCTTACCATAACGTTCCATGTTAGTTGTCTTCTTCTCGCCTTCTTCTTGCTGGATGGGTTCGGAGCCGACCTCGGCTCGACTGCCACTCTAAAAGCTCGAGAGTTGGTTCCACCGGCTCGAGGCTCCCCTTATATCCCACAATGCTAGGCGAGAGTTACCTCAGATCTCGTTTGTAAGCTAACCCCAGCTTATAATAGTAACAGAATAACTGTAAAACAGAATCCACCTCTAACAACAGGAAGAAAGAAGGATGACCTATATCCTGAACCAGGAAATATGCATAATAGCATATGTCTAAGAAAGAGGTGGTAGAAAGAGAGGTCACAATCAGAAGTCTGTCCAGGCCAGGGGGAAGGAGGGTGGGACGCAAGAAGAAGGCGAGAAGAAGACAACTAACATGGAACGTTATGGTAAGAACATAACTTCTATATGTTAAGTTGTCTATCTCACCTTCATTCTTGCTGGATGGGACCGCGTCCCTAGCACCTTGTCCCGGGTGGCCTAACGGAACAGACTCCTGAGAACAGTGGAACCAAAGTTAGCTCTATGCCTAGAAGCTAAATCCAACTTATAATGAGAAATGAAAGTGTGAGGAGTAGCCCAAGTAGCCGCTGCACAAATGGTGTCGATAGGCAGTCTGTCTTGGAAGGCTAAAGAAGTAGCCAAAGCTCTGGTGGAATGAGCCTTAGGTTTATCAGGCAGCTTTTGATGTCTAATTTCATATACAAGGGAAATCAAAGATGTTAGCCATCTGGATAATGATACCTTTGAAACTGAAAGTCCCTTTCTGCTCTCCGCATAGGAGACAAACAGCTGATCAGATTTTCTGAACTGTTTAGTTCTATCCAAGTAGTACCTCAATTGACGGTGAACATCCAGGCAGTGTAATTTTTGTTCAGACCTATTGGAATATTCTGGAAAAAAACATCGGTAGAGCAATGCTTTGATCCAGATTTGACGTCGAGACCACTTTAGCCAAAAAGGACGGGTTAGTTCGTAAGGATACTCTGTCCTTATGAAACAAAAGATAAGGAGGACGACAGCTGAGTGCTTGAAGCTCTGAAACTCTTCTAGCTGATGTAATAGCTACCAGAAAAGAGTTTTCCATGATAATAAATTTAAAGAACAGGAGACTGCAGGTTCGAAAGGGGAAGAATCAAAGAAGCAAGAACTAAATTTAGGTCCCAAGGAGAAGGAGGATTTCTTATAGGAGGTCTGAGAAGAAAAACTCCTTTCAAAAAAGCTTTGCAGAGCTTGTGGGACATTAGGGCAGATTCAGAAATACCCACATGAAAGTTAGAAATAGCTGCCAATTGAACTTTAAGTGTAGAGGAGATGAACCTGCATGGAAGAGTTCAGCTAGAAAATCGAGGACTAGTTGGATGGAAGCAGTGAAAGGATCTATGTCCTTTCCTTGAGCCCAATATGTGAAGCGTTTCCACTTACTCAAATAAATCTTTCGAGTGGAAGATTTATGGGAAGCTATCAAAATATCTCTAACAGAGTGAGATAATTGAGGAAGCCTGGCTAAGGTTGGAACTGGAGGAACCAAGCAGTGAGGTTCAGAGAGGGAGGGAGCGATGAAACTGACCCGACTGATGGATCAAAAGATCTGGAACTAGGTCCAGATTCCACGGTCGCTCAAGAGAAAACGATGTAGAAAGGGGAACCACACTTGTCGAGGCCAGTAAGGAGCAATGAGGATCAATGAGGCCTTCTGAGCGATAGCTTTCTGTATTACTTGAGAGATCAGTGGGAAAGGAGGAAATGCATACAGAAGTCCCGGGGCCAAACTTGGACTAGAGCATCTCTGCTGGGTTGGCCTGGTAAAGGGAATAGAGTGAAATATTCTCTGCACTTGCTGTTTTGGGGAGTAGCAAAAAGATCGCAGCAAGGCTGACCCCACTTGAGAAAAATTTCTCTGACTACAGAGTCTTTCAGAGACCACTCGTGAGGCATGAGTATAGCTCTGCTCAACTTGTCCGCAATTTGATTGGACTTCCGGGATGTGCGTTGCTATCAGAAACCGCTGAGAAGAAATCGCCCATTGCCACAGTCTGAGTGCTTCTCGACACAGGGGGTATGATCTGGTTCCGCCTTGTTTGTTGATGTACCACACTACAGACATATTGTCTGTCTGGATTGCAATCGTTCCCAAGGGGAGAGAGTCTTGAAGGGCTTGCAACGCTAATAGCACTGCTCTCATCTCCAGAACATTTATGTGCAAGTGGCATTCGTTTGGTTGCCATGTGCCCTGGACCGTCCTGCCCTGATAATGCCCCCCCCACCCGATCAGGGAGGCATCCGTTGTCAGAGTAGCAACCGGAGGAGGTGGAACAAAGGGTCTTCCCGACAAGAGCTGAGGGAAGACATCCACCACATGAGATGCTTTTGCACGCTTGCGTGATCATAATGGTGTGAGACATTGGAAGTTCCTGGTATGACCATTGAGTAAAGAGCATCCATTGAAGGATCCGCATGTGGTATCTGGCTAATGGAAGCAGAGGAATGGCTGCCATAATTCCCAACACCTTTAGAACTAACCTGGCTTTGATTCTGTTGTTGTTGAAAAGGAGTGATACCAATTTGTGAATGTCTGTTATTCTCTGATGTGTTAGTCTTGCAGACATGTTTATTGTATCTAGATTTGCCTATGTAGGTAATAGTACGACAAAGCGACAAAACAGACTTTTCGCAATTTATTGAAATACCCAGCTTTTGACAAACGCGAAAAGTGTAATCTCTGGCCATCAGAAGGAGATGCTTGGTGGGAGCTGTGAGGAGCCAGTCGTCCAAATATGGAAACACCTGGAATCCTTGTCGTCTCAGGTGAGAAGCTACCACTGCCATGCATTTGGTAAACACCGGGGGCAGTGGTGAGACCAAAGGGCAGGGCCCTGAACTGAAAATGACTGGTTCCCAGCCTGAAGCGGAGGAATCTTCTGAGCGTCTGTTCATCTTTATGTGATAGTCGCATCCCGAAGGTCTATAGAGCACATCCAGTTTCCTTTGCCCAAAAGGGGAAGGATGGATTGCAGCGTGACCATCCGAAATCTTGTTTTCTTGACTGATTTGTTCAAGACACTGAGATCCAAAATTGGTCTCCAGTCCCCTGTTTTCTTTGGAACTAAAAAGAACCTTGAGTAGATTCCGGATCCTTGCTGGTCTGCTGGAACTGGCTGAATTGCTCTTTTTGCAAGCAGTTTTGAAATCTCCAAAACTGCTAGATCCCTTTGAGCGGGTGGAACATCTGGAAGGGATTTTTTTGACTGATTTGGAAAGCGAAGAAAGGGGATAGAATAGCCTTCGGAAATGATGGACTGTACCCATTTGTCTTGAGTCAGGGATAGCCAGGCTTCTGGGTACAGTGACAATCTTCCCCCGACTGCCTCCGAAGATGGGCAGTCGGGCAACACCTCAGGGATGCTGAAAAGGCTGGTCAGGAAAGACTTCCCGATTGCCCTGGTTCTGCGGACCCCCCCCTGCCCCTAGGGCGACGTCTACCATTGTTATTCCCGCCTCTGCCTCTGGCGGGAAAATGACTCTGTTCGTCAGGCGAAGTCCCTTGAGATTGTTTACGGAACCACATCTTTCCACCTTTCTGGCCTTTGGGGTAAGGCCTGGAAGGAGTAGAAAAACGGACTCCGACGGCAGAAAGGGTCTTGCCATCAGTCTCGCACCTAGTCAAGGATTCTTTCACTTGAGGACCAAAGAGGGATGATCCATCAAACGGGGAGTTCGTGAAAGACGTCTTGAAGGGGTCCGCAAAATTGCATAGCCGCATCCAGGCATGCCTACGTAAGGCCACACCTGTCCCTGCGGCTCTGCTCGCTCCATCAGCCGTAAGAAAGAAGGCATGGAGGAGTTGGTTATGGAATTAAGGGTAGCCAGCTGCGTGTTCATCTTATCTTGGAAACCCGCAGCTGTAGGGTCCTTTAACATTTCACTCGCTTCCTTGATCAAGTCCCTTTGAAGACAGTAAAATGGCACAGGTAGTTCAGCGAACGCATGGTAAATGTCGCTGACGAGAACATCCGCTTCCCGTACCTATCCATGGACCTAGATTCCTTGTTAGGTGGATGGACAGGTACTGAAGGATCAGCTAGCTCCTTCTTAGTGGCAGCAGCTACCACCATAGCATCCACAGAAACTCCTTTTGTTAAAAGCTGTTTGTCTGCTGGAGCTGTTATGAACTTGGAGGGTCTCCTGGGAGTGGGGTCCACTGAATCAGGAGCCGTCCATGCCTTCTTAGCAACCACCTGCATGAGGGGTCGAAGGGGGACACCCAGGAGGTGGAAGGACGAGAGCCAACGCCTCAAGATACACAGATTCGTCCTCCGAAGGGTTGAGGGCTGGCCAATTTCCCCTCTGTTTCAGGATCTCCAGAATGTCTGCAAATGAGACATCTTCAGAAGGGGAACGGGGAACCCTCAGAATCATCCAAATCTGTGTCTGACGTGATGGACTCAGGTGAGTCAATGTGTTTCCTCTTACACTTCCTCTTCCGAGGGGGCTCTTCTGCCAAATCAGGAGAGGCCTCGAAGAGGATGAAATCCCCACAGGGGTTCCTGAGGAGCTGGCTCTCTGCGGTCCGGGATGAGGGAGTGAGTCGACTTAGCCTGAGGCACCATAGAGGGAGGGGCGGACGGAGCCGACTGTGGAGTAGAGCCAGGCTCTAACACTCCGCATGACCTCGAATGCACCCCTGTCAGGCAGAGCCAGAGGTCCCCGCCCGAGAAGCTAAGAACCCCTCGGCACCGACAGTGATGGCTCCGAGGCCGATGTCGGAGCCGAACTCACCAGCGCCGGCACCGAGAGGGAGAGGGGTCGGACAAGGGTCCGATGCCACTCACCCCTCGAGCCGACGAGGGAAGTCCGGCGCCGAGATTCTTCCAAGGAAGAACGGAGCACGGAGCCGAAGACAATTGTATCGGCTCCGACGCTATCACAGTCTCGGTTCCGACACGACCGGCCCGAGCTCAAGAGAGTCAAGGAGGAATATGTTGATGGACCGGGGCAGGCATCGACTGATGAGTCGGGCTCTGAAGCATCTGGGCCAGTGCCTCGACTTAAGTAGTCGACTCACTACCCTCTGAAGGTCATGATCCGACAGCCTCGATGACCTAGAGGTGAGATCTTTGGCCCGTTCAGACAGCAGGGGAGATCCTGGAGCCGAATGAACGGAGCCAAGAGATGGTGACCTGGACCTCTTCCTAGTTGTCGGCCGAAGGTCTGGTCTGAGCCGACACGGAACTACTACCTCGGCCCGCCGAGAGGGGCCACAGAAACTGTGGACTGAGACTTATCGGCTCCAGCCGGAGCCGATGAAGGCAGAGGTTGAGAAACCTTAGGTCTCGGCTCAGTTGCGGAGCCAAGACCTAGATGCCTTAGAGGGCTTCCCTGTTGAAACAGACAGGGAATCCTCTGGCTTGAGTAAGCCTCTGAGAATCAATTTATTCTTTCTTTCCTGCAGGACCCTGGGGCTGAAGCCATGGCACACAGCACAGGAGTCCTGCAGGTGCAAAGGCCCCAGACAGTAGACACAAGAAGTGTGAGCGTCTGTCAGAGACATTTTCTGTCAGCACGCATCACACTTCTTGAATCGAGACCTTTGCTTCTTTAGACATTTTTTGTTTTGAACAGGTGTACACAAACACACACACAAACACACTGGTTACACCCTGTCAAGTTAAAATATAATAAAAACCAGTAACTAGGATTTTACAATAAAATAAAACACACACACTCCACTAGGGAAGGAAAGGCCTGTAGGCCCAAGGGAAGAACCTAAGGTTCTTGAGGGAAAAAAACGGAAATTTTTTAGAAGGGGATAAAATTTACTCTAAACTAAGGGAATTAAGTAAATATATTAAAATAAAGGGGTTTTGAAAGACTAATCTCAACAAGAAAAGTTACTCACCAAGAACCGGTAGAAAAACCAACCTCGAAGCTGTAGCGGCAAACGAGATCTGAGGTAACTCTCGCCTAGCATTGTGGGATATAAGGGGAGCCTCGAGCCGGTGGAACCAACTCTCGAGCTTTTAGAGTGGCCGAGTCGGAGCCGAGGTCGGCTCCGAACCCATCCAGCAAGAATGAAGGCGAGATAGACAACTTAACATGTACAGTTTTATACCTACCATAAATGTAGATGTCCGAACTGGATAGCATCTGCAGTCATAACAAATGGGTTGTCCTGTCGTCAGGCAGCCCTTCGGTCGGCCGGATTCCAAAGTCTGGGTCCGGCTTTGGCTGATGTCGCACTTCACCCGACGTCATCTCTGCTGGTCTTCGGGTATAAAGGCATCAGCCGACGCCATTTTCCTCCGTGTTTCTTGCCCCAGATGCCAATTGCCCTCTTGGAAAGCTAAATTTTGGATAAATGCCAATGTTTCCAAAATAGTAGAAGGCAAACACAAAAAATAAACATGTATGTACATATATACAAACAAATACACCATAAGAGACCCCCCCCCCCAGCTAGCTATTAGGAGGGTAAATACCCTAGCAGTACCACAGAGGGGAAGGAGGGAGGGTAATCCTGACTGCAGATGCTATCCAGTTCGGACATTTACATTTATGGTAGGTACAAAACTGTACTATGTCCTTCATGGATGCATCTGCAGTCATAACAAATGGGTAGAATACCATAGCCAAACTAGGGGAGGAGGAATAAAAATTATGGTGTAGTCAGGATCCCTTGCAGTACAGCAGTGGCAAACCCTGCTCGGGATCTAGAATATAGAGGTAAATTATAATGCTTGGCAAATGTATGCACGGAGGTCCAAGTAGCCGCCTCAATAATGTCCTTGGTTGCCACTCCTCTTAAGAAAGCTGTGGTAGTGGCTGTAGCCCTTGTAGAGTGAGGTCTTATGTTCTGTGGAATTGGTTTTCCATGGTAGGAGTAACAGAATCTTATGCAATTTCCTATCCATTTGGAGATTGTCTGTTTGGAAATTGCTTTTCCTTCCCTTCCTGTTGCATAGGCTACAAAGAGCTGGTCAGTTTTTCTGTTACCTTTGGTTCTGTCCAGGTAGTAGCGTAATTGTCTATGTACATCCAAGGTATGCATTATTCTTTCACCTCTGTTTTGGGGATTGGGAAAGAAGGTAGGTAGGTGGATTGCCTGGTTTAAAGACACTCTGGATACCACCTTAGCCATAAATGTAGGATTAGTCCTCATGGACACCCTATCTTGATGGAAGATTAGGAAGGGTTGCACTGCCATTAAGGCCTGTAGTTCCGAAACCCTCCTTGCTGAAGTAATAGCCAGTAGGAAAGCAGTTTTCCATGACAGGTGTTGTAGATCTGCTGTTGCTGCTGGTTCAAACGGAGGGAGTGTCAACTTTTCTAGTACAAAATTCAAGTCCCATGCTGGTAATGGTGGTTTCCTAGGAGGTTTTACATTCTTGATCCCTCTGAGGAACTGCCTGAGTAGAGGATGTGAAAAGACAGGATGATCAAAGCTGTATTCTGCTGAAATAGCTGATGCATGTATCTTGATGGAGGAATAGGACAGGCCTGTATGTAGAAGCTCTGCCAAGTACTCCAGAATGTTAGCAATATCTATGTTCGACACATCTTTTCCTCTTTCAGTACTCCAAATGACGAACCTTTTCCATTTTCCTGCATAGTTCCTTCTTGTTGAAGGTCTGCGGGCTTCAAGGATAATGTCTTTAACCCTTTGTGAAAGGTCTGGGTTAGTTACTGCTATGTGATGTTCCAGGCAGTCAGTTGCAAGGTTTTTAGGTTTGGATGTATGATGTTGTAGTTGTTCTGAGTTAACATCAGAGGCATCAGGGGTATTGACCACATTTTCTCCCGAGACATGCTCCTCAGCAATGGGTACCAGTGTTGTCTTGGCCAGTTCGGAGCTATCAGAATTATCCTTGGACGTTCCTCTTTGATTTTCAGTAGTACCTTGTGCATCAAGGGAAGAGGTGGAAATGCATATGCTGTCAGGCCTTTCCAGGTGAAGGATAGAGAGTCCACCTTCCATGCAAGTGGGTGACATGTCCTTGTGCAGAATTTTTTGAGCTGGTGATTTTGTGGGGAAGTGAATAAATCTATTTGAGGCATTCCCCATTTCTTTGTGATGGCCTTGAAGATGTCCGGGTGTAGCATCCATTCGTGAGCATCCGAGGTGGTTCTGCTTAAAATGTCTGCTAGGGTGTTCTCTTTTCCCGGTACAAATATTGCCTGTAACTGGATGTTGTAGCTGAGAGCCAGATTCCAAAGGTCCAAAGTCATTCTGCATAGGGGGTAAGAATGAGTGCCTCCCTGTTTGTTGATGTACCACATGACTGTGGTGTTGTCTGTCCTTATCATCAAATGGCCTTCTTTGAGGAATGGTCTGAATTTTAGGATTGCCAGTTTTACTGCCAGCATTTCTTTTGGTTTATGTGCAGGTGCAGCTGGTCCTGAGTCCACAGTCCTTGTACGCATTTGTCCAGCATGTGTGCCGCCCCATCCTAGGTCTGAGGCGTCCGTTGTGATGGTTTGGTTTGCTCGAAAGTTGTGGAAGGGTAAGCCTGGGTTTGACTGGCATGCCCGAGCCCACCATAGGAACTCCTGTTTTAAGCATGGGATTAGTGGTATTTCTGTTTCTAAGCTGTGCCTGTGTTGAGACCATAAATTCTTTAGGTACCACTGTAACTTTCTCATATGCAGTCTGGCATGTGGGACCAAGATTATGCATGATGCCATGAAGCCCAAGGCCTGCAGAACTTTTCTTGCTGTTAGTTTGTTCTGCTTTGTTAATGCCAAGAAGTAAAGAGGGAGCTCTTTTTGTTTTTCTGCAGTTAGGAATGCCATCTGTTTTACTGTGTCCAATTCTGCGCCCAAGAAAGTTCTTGTCTGGGATGGTATCAGCCTTGACTTTTGTAAATTGACTGTGTATCCCAGGGCTTGTAGCAAGTAAATGACCCTTTGTAAATCTGTTGTCAGCTTGCTTTTGTTGTCCGCTTGTAACAGGCAATCGTCCAGATATGGATAAATTTGAATTCCCTGTACTCTGCAGTGAGCAATTACTGATGCCAGGCATTTTGTGAATACTCTGGGCGCAGTAGATAAGCCAAAGGGCAATGCTGAGAATTGATAATGCTCTGATCCTGCAAGAAATCTGAGGTATCTTCTGCAATTTGGTCGAATGGGGACGTGCAGGTATGCCTCCTTGAGATCTAGAGTTACCAGCCAACAGTCCTTGCCCAGCATGGGAAGAAGTTGCTGTAGGGTCAGCATTTTGAATTTTGGGACGATGATGTATGTGTTTAAGATGGACAGGTCGAGAATAGGTCTCCAGTTTTTCTCTTTTCTTGGTACTAGGAAGAGTCTGGAGTAGAATCCTTTGCCCTGTTCTGTTATTGGTACTCTTTCCACAGCTCTCATCTTTATTAATTCTGCTATCTGGTGCAGGGCTTCTATTTTTTGATTTGGGGGCAGGTTTGGCATTCCTCTTTTTACTGGTAAAGTGTGGAAGTGGAACCGGTAGCCTTGGTCTATGGTTTGCAAAATCCACTTGTCTTTTGTGATATAGTGCCAATTTTTCGAGAATAAGGCTAACTTTCCGCCTAATGGTGCTGCTATTTGCTCCCTGGTAGGCAGAGTCAGAGCCAAGTCACTGTGTTTGTCCTGTTGCAGTGGCAGTGGTTGTGTCTGTGCCTCGGTTATTGCCTTGCCACTGTCGTCCTCTGTAGGCACCTCCTCTGGATTGATTCCTGCCCCTAGAGCGTCTGTTCCTGCCCCTTTGTGATCTTGTGGAGTCAGGAAAGGACCAATTTTTGGCAGGCCAGTTCCTGCTAAACCTTGGGGGCTGAACCTGTAGGAAATCTTTAACTGTTTGTACAGATTTTGCCTTCTCTTCCATTTTCTTCATTACCTGCTGGGCAGGTTCCCAAATAGACTGGCCTTATCCATAGGAGCATCCAATAGCTTAGCTTTAACATGATCCGTAAGACCTGTTCTTTCAACCATGCATGCCTTCTTATCACTGTGCCCGTCATGGCTGATCTAAATGAAGCCTCCAGTGCATCATAGCCACATTTTAAAGAATGGTTACTAACCTGTTGGATGTTATTCACCATTTCTAATACATATTTCTTATCTACAGATTCATCAGAGGACAGCTTTTTAATTAACTGATCAAGCATAAACTCTTGGTATTGGATCATGTGAAACTGACAGTTTAAAGCTCTAGCTGAGAGAGTAGCAGAGGTGTAGATTTTTTTCCCCCATCTCTCTAAGGACCTGGATTCCCTTTCAGAGGGAATAGGGTTTTTTGCTGTGGTCGAGGCTACTGCCTTAGGCCCCTGGGATATAGTTTCGGGGTCTGCAAGTGGGGCCTTGTATAGGTGGTGGTGAGTGTCTGGCACCCTGTAAAATCTGTCTGGTTTGGCAGGGGCTGGAGGTAAAGAATCAGGTGCAGTGCAGACATCATTAAATGCATCGTCCACAACAGACAGGACAGGAGGTATAGCTAAGGGCCTATGTTGTGGTAAGTGCAGGAAAGTCCTAAGCCTTTTTCTTGAATCTGAGAAATCTTGTCCCTGCCATTGGAATTGTTCTCTCATGGCATGTAAGGTTTCCCCAAAGGAGAATTCCTCTGGTGGAGAGGCAGCTGGAATGGATCCTTCAGCATCTGAATCTTCATAATTAGAAAAAGGAGCCTCTGGCTGGTCTGTAATGTCTGAGTCATCCGCAGAATCATCAGAGGACACAGGCTCGGGGGGCTCTGCTCTAGGTCTCTTTTCTGGGGGCTGAGAGGCCCTGTCTGGGTGAGATTGGGGATCCCCTAATTAAGGATATTAAATCTTCTGCCAGAGTAAGCATTTGTGAACTAGAAGTGGGCCTGAGTGAGGGTGGTTTAACAGGCACTGATTTAGCTGATTTGGCTGCTTTAGCCCTGGCAAAGGCCTTAATAGACATGGCTGCAGGAGGCCTAGCAGCACCACGTGCTGGGGTAGAGATATCCAAAGGGATGGTGTCTGATAAATCAGTAGGAACCACAGTTGTAGGCAAAATTTCTGAGGCTGATTCAGGTAAGGTAGCAGGAGCCTCAGTAGTAGTCATGGATTCGGCTGAAGATTGACCAGTTTTCTCGGTTTCGGCCTAAACAGAGACACTCGCGGCTTGCTTAACCGTGGTTTCGGCCGAAACCGCGGACCGCGAGTGTCGGTCTTTTTCTTTGCGTTTTTTAACAATTTGGGTAGTCGGAGGATCCGGCGGCATAATGTACGCAAAATCTGAGCCGAAAAACTGTTCAGCAAACTCCGACAGACGCCTAAGCGTCGCCGGTTGAAGGAAGCACAGGCGAACAGGCTGCTACGTCGTGGTCTGGGCCTAAGCAAGGCAAACAGTAAGAGTGGAAATCTTTATGAGGTATTTGTTTCCCACAAGTTAAACAGTTATTGACTTTTTCTGACATCGGCTGAGGCAAGAAAGAGTCCCCAACGGGGTACTTAGCTTTTTAGAAGTCTTCGAAGTAGTATTCGGTAGTAGTAATCTCTGGATCTGACCGACCGGCACTTGCGAACAGCTTCTGCTTCGGGCGCCACGCGGCAAGAAAGACTGAGGAAAATGGCGTCTGCTGATGCCTTTATACCCGAAGACCAGCAGAGATGACGTCGGGTGAAGTGCGACATCAGCCGAAGCCGGACCCAGACTTTGGAATCCGGCCGACCGAAGGGCTGCCTGACGACAGGACAACCCATTTGTTATGACTGCAGATGCATCCATGAAGGACATCATCAGATCTAAGCATATGAGATTTGGGAGACAAACTGAAAGGTGAATATTTAATACAGCACACATTTACTGAAACTGTAGACTCATTTAAGGACCTGGGTATATGGGTAGATTTAGCTATGGGTTTTTCTAATCATATCAACCAAATGGTTAATGATAATTATAAAACTACAGGCTGTATAAAAAAAATCATAAAGTCTAGGAAATCAAACATGATGTAGTCATTGTTTGTTAGTTACATTAGACCCAAACATGAGTATGGAATAACAATATGGAACCCCTATAAGAGAGGAAGCATGAGTAAACTAGAAATACTATAGCAGATGTGAAAACTTAAGTTATGAAATACTAAAATATGTGAACTTGTACAGTGTCTCTTACAGACATCTAAGAGGAGATATTATTCAAGTACACAAGATATTTAGAGACACCTACCTCTGGGAATATTTGGGGTTATCAAAAAGTACTAGAGAATCAGACAATCGATGCAGAAGATTCTATAGGAAAGAAAAATATACTAATTGTTTCTCTGACAGAACAGGTGATGCATGGAACAGACTACCAAATTACATTAAAGCAAGTACTAGTTTAGATATTTTAAAGAACAGCCTGGACACATTATGACAACAAGATGTTTTGGTACATTGGCAAGCTAGAAGGGCATTAATGCCCATACTTGAAATATTTGTAAGTATGTATTTATGTGGGTTCATGTCACTACATCGACATGTCATTACATCGACAACTACTACTACGGCACGAAATAATCGAAAACTCAAATCGTCGACAAGTGGAATCACTGACATTGACATCACCGACATTGACTTCACCGACAACCCGACAACACTTTTAAATGGAATGCTATCTTGGGCCGAGCACTAACATGGGTCAAGATGGGGGCGTGATAATTCACTTTGCGCAAAACCCGACACTCGAACCCTGGCAATGTGAAACACCAGTAATGTAGACGTACAAATCACGCCCCCATCTTGACCCATGTTAGTGCTCGGCCCAAGATAGCATTCCATTTAAAAGTGTTGTCGGGTTGTCGGTGAAGTCAATGTCGGTGATTCCACTTGTCGACGGTTTGAGTTTTCGATTATTTCGTGCCGTAGTAGTAGTTGTCGATGTAATGACATGTCGATGTAGTGACATGAACCCATTTATGTATGTATGTAATATGGAAAAATGTGGACTCCTTGTAGCCTGCTTGAGCTGTAAATGCAGCTAGACAGTGTGAACACTCTTGGTGCACTGGATAGTTCAAAGGGTAAGGCAAAGAACTGATAATGTGTTCTAGACACACATACCTGAAGAACTCCTCGTGTCCATCAAGATGGCTGCATACTGATCAACAGCTTAACTTCAGCTCCCCCAGTGTGAAAACAGAAACTGAGAAATTGCAGCTAGAGATATTGTCAACTTGAGTAAAATTCAGTTACTGGCCAATACGTATACTGCCCGAATACCTGTAAAGAAGAAAGCCTGAAAAAATCAACTAGAAAAGGTGAAGAGAAAAAACTGACTGGGAAGAATCCTGCAGATGTTCAGCAAAAAGCAGTTCAAGCTTCCGCTTCAGAGCAAGACAAGCTTCTAATAATCTAGAGAAAAAAAAAAGTCAAATGTGCTCAAAACTGATTAAAATAATGAAACGCTAAATGAGTATATCAACTCAAATAACAAAAAAGACTGGAAAAAAATTAAGACGTTTTAAATAGATATTCAAAATAGCTGATAAAACTGCAAAAATCAGAGGTCAAAATGAAGAAAAGTCTGGCTGAGAATGAGACTGCTTAAGAAGAGAGGTTTCAAAAGTCATAGAATTAAAGGACAGAGCACATGGGGAAAATTTGAGTTCTTCTGATGTACCAGAGAAAAGTACAGTTGTGTACACTTGCCATAAATGTAGTTGTTGTGTACTCACTGTTGCAGTCATCACATTTGGGTTATCCCTGCCAGGGTAGGCCACGGCCGGCCCAAATACCAGAGGCTTAGTAATTCTGTGTCGGTTGCTGTTGCTTCAAGACTGATGTCAGGCCATCAGTAATATAAAGTAAGGCAGCCAACGCCATTACATCAGTTATTCTTACCCTTACCTATCAGGAGCCCCCAAGTAGGAGCCAGGTTCTGGTGGACGAACCCCACAAGTAGAAAGTAAATACCAATATGTCCCTTGTAAGGAAAGAGAAGAAAGGGGGATGGAGAGAGGGAAACCAGGACGGCAAAGTACAGTTGTGTACACTTAACCATAATTGTAGATGTTCGAGTGTATTCACTGTTGCAATCATTACATTACGGTAATCTGCTGGCAGGTTGCCCTCAGTCGGCCTGAATTCCAAAGTCTTGGGTCCTGCATCGATTGCTGTCTGCTCTTCCATGATGTCAGGTCGTCAGGGGTATAAAACAAGCAGCCGACGCCATTTTCTTTAGTTTTTCTTGCCCCAGATGTCAGGTACCCCCACAAAGGTAGCAAAAATATATATGTATAAAAACTATATATACATGCATCAATATAAACTTTACCTTCATCTACAAGCAAATATACTACATAGGCTGTAGAAGATTGAGAAGGATAGATAAACTCCAGAATGAAAGGGGGGATGGAGGGACGATAACCTGGACTGGAACAGTGAATACACTCGGACATCTACATTTATGGTAAGTGTACACAACTGTACTATGTTCTTCGTGTTTCACTGTTGCAGCCATTACATTTGGGTAGAATCCCAAAGCTATGGTTGGGGGGCTGGAGCTAAACAGCATTAGGTACGGCTATAAGGCCCTGCAGAACTGCAGTGGCAAAGCCTGCCCTGGACTTAGAGTAGAGAGGCAAATGGTAATGGTTTGTGAAGGTGTGGACAGAATTCCAAGTAGCAGCCTCTAGAATGTCTTTGGTTGGTACTACTCTGAGAAAGGCTGCTGAAGTAGCTGCAGCTCTGGTGGAATGGGACCCAATGCCCTTGGGCACAGGTTTACCACGGTGTAAGTAGCAGAAACGAATACAGTGGCTTATCCACTTTGAAAGAGTCTGCTTTGAAGTAGCCTTTCCTTCTGATCCTGCAGTATATGTCACTAGCAATTGCTGAGTTTTTCTTAGAGCTTTAGTCCTGCTCAAGCAGAATCTCAGCTGTCTGTGTACGTTCAAGGAATGCAGAATTCTCTCCCCCTTGTTCTGCAGATTTAGATAAATGACTGGCAGATGAATAGTTTGATTAAGAGCCAGACGTAGGCATAAGTGTTGGATTTGTCCTCAGAGACACCCTGGTCTGGGTAAAATATGATAAAAGGCTCCACAGCCATGAGGGCCTGTAGCTCTGAGACTCTTCTTGCTGAAGTAATTGCTAACAGCAGAGCTGTTTTCCATGATAAGAACTTTATATCACCAGTAGCAGCTGGTTCAAATGGAGGCAGGGTGAGCTTTTCCAACACATAATTGAGGTCCCATGCAGGTATTGGTGATCTTCTAGGAGGCCTTAAATTTTTGGCTCCTCTAAGATACTGCTTCAGTAAAGGATGAGAAAAGATTGGTGGCTCTGTACTGTAATGAGCCGAAATGGAAGAGGCATGGATTTTAATTGATGAGAAATATAGGCCTTTGTCAAGCATCTCAGTCAAGTATTGTAATATCTGAGGAATATTGGTTCTGCTGTATCAGTTCCTTGTGCTCGATTCCAAGCACAGAATCTCTTCCATTTATCAGCATAAGATTTTCTAGTAGTAGGCCTTCTGGCTTCCAAAATGACATCCATCACAGCTTTAATGAGAGGTGTTGCTTGTATAACTATATGATCAGCCATGCTGCCAGGTTCAGTGTCTGGAGTTGATTGTGCAAGATCAAGAAGTTATGTACGCACCATAAAGTTCGATGGATGTAGTCCATCTCGCCTCACATTCTTATCCGTGCGTTTGGAGCCGAATATCGGCTCCGACTCAGCAGATTTTACTAGCTCAAAGTCTTTCATTGACTGGTCTAAGTGGGTATCACATGGTGCACTGCTCCATATCCCCAGATCTAGTTTGCTGCGAAAATCATTTGTACTCCATATAAACAATAAACTAATCAAATGGACTCTGTAGGTGACAACCTAACCTCCAAATCATCCAGGCAGGGGGAAGGTGGGAGGGTAAGTAAGAATGTGAGGCGAGATGGACTACATACATCGAACGTTATGATGAGTACATAACTTCTTGATGTTATGTAGTCCTATCTCGCCTACATTCTTACCAGTGGGACAGTGCCCCTAGCATCTACATCCTGGGTGGCTCATAGGAAAATACTCCTGAGAACTGTGGAGCCAAAGGAAGACCTGCCCCTGGAGACCACTTCCAATTTTCCAATTTGTAATGAGAAACAAAAGTGTGAGGAGAAGTCCAAGTAGCTGCAGCACATATATCATCCATTGACAATCTAGCTTGATAGGCTGTGGATGTAGAAACAGCCAGAGTAGAATGTGCCTTGACTGGAAATGGCAAATTTTTACCTCCTGCCTGATAGATGAAAGAGATACAACTGGCTATCCATCTAGACAGCGTGACCTTGGATACCGGAGAACCCATTCAGTTTTCCAAAAAGGAGACAGAGTTGGTCAGAGTTCCGGACATCTTTTGTCCGGTGTAGACAGAAGTGTAACTGTCTATGTACATCCAATTGGTGAAATCTAAATTCTGCCTTGTTAGAAAAGTGGGGGAAGAAAACAGGCAACTCAATGGACTGATTCATGTTAGACACGGAAGCCACTTTTGGAAGGAACGAGGGGTTTGGTCTAAGAGAGACCTTATCTTTATGGAAGATTAAATATGGGGGTTTGATGGAGAGGGCTTGAATGTCCGAAACCCGCCTCGCTGAAGTGACTGCTGTTAAGAATGCTGTTTTCCATGTCAAGAATTTTAATTCACAGGTAGCTGCAGGCTCAAATGGTGGTAAAGTAAAGGCTTGTAGAACAAAATTGAGATCCCAGGGCATGATAGGTTCAGACACTGGGGGACGAAGCAACAGAGTACCTTTAAGGAATGCTTTGCATAGTCTGTGTGCCATGAGACTAGGTTCATTCGCTACGTGGAAATTAGATATCGCCGGAAGCTGAGCTTTGATGGTGGCTGATGTTGACCCCTGATAGAAAAGCATAGACAAGAACTCCAGAACTGAATCCATTGGAGCTGTGCAAGGATCAATGCCTCTAGTATGTGCCCAGATAGAGAACCTTTTCCATTTACTAGAATAAATCTTTCTAGTGGATGGCTTATGAGAGGACGATAATATATGGACCACTTCCGGTGAAAAATGATGATGTCTGACTAACGATGGAAGTGGAGTAGCCAGGCTATCAACCGGAGGGTCAGAGAGGGGTGGAACTGTCCCATGTGTGTCAGTAAATCTGGTTGAGGGTCCAGAATCCAAGGAGTGCCCACAATGTTGGTTGAAGAAATGGGAACCAGACTTGACGAGGGCAGTGTGGCGCAATCAGAATCATTCTGCTTCCCAAGGATTACGCTTTCTGAATCACCCTTGACAGCAGGGGAAACGGAGGGAAAGCATAAAGCAGACCAGGGGGCCAATCGTGAACCAGTGTCCCTGGGTGCTTCCCCCTGTTGGGGGGGGGGGGGTCAGCGTGAAGTAGCTGCTGAATTTCGCATCGAGAGGGCTGGCAAAAAGGTCGCAGCAAGGCTGACCCCATCTGCTGAAGATTCGCTCTGCAACCAGGCGATTCAGGGATCACTCGTAAGGCATAAGGATAGCTCTGCTTAGCCTGTCCACTATTACGCTGGACTTCCCCAGAATGTGCATTGCCACCGAAACTGTTGGGAGGCTATTGCCCAATGCCACACTCACATAGCCTCTCTGCACAGAGGGTAAGTCCGGGTTCCCCCTTGCTTGTTGAGATATCACACTACTGACATGTTGTCTGAGTGTATCGCAATAGTCCCTAGAGGAAGAAATTTCTGAAGTGCCTGCAATGCAAGAAGCACTGCTCTCATCTCCAGGACGTTTATATGCAAATGTATCTCGTGTTCCTGCTGCGTGCCTTGGACTGTCCTGCCAAGATAATGTCCCCCCACCTCATCTGGGAGGCGTCTGTGGTCACCGTGGCAACAGGGATAGGAAATTGTTGGTGCACAGCCACCAACGGAGGTCCTGCTTGCACCTGTCCGAGAGTAAGATGGGATGAGGTAGTGGGAGTCTTTGGAAAGACCACTGAACAAAGAGAAGCCATTGACGAAGTCTCATGTGTACTCTCGCTAGAGGGACCAACATGATAGTTGCTGCCATGGTCCCTAGGAGTTGGACAACCAGTCTTGCCTTTGCCTGTCTCAGGGGCATCAGCATGTGTATTTGTTGTTGTAATACTGTGATCCTTTCTTGTGGTAAGAATGCTTGCATTCGAATGGTGTCTAAATCTGCTCCTATAAAGGTGACACGCTGTGAGTGCAATAAGGCAGATTTTTCACAGTTTATTGTTATGCCCAACTGGTAACATAGATTGATGGTAGCGTCCCTGGTCTGAACTAGTTGATGCCTGGTGGGGGCGGTAAGGAGCCAGTCATCCAAGTACGGAAACACCTGGAATCCCTGACGTCTCAAATGAGCAGTCACCACCGCCATATATTTGGTGAACACCCTGGGGGCTGTGGTGAGACCAAAGGGCAGGGCTCGAAACTGGAAGTGACTGGCTCCCAGCCGGAAGCGTAGGTGACTCCTGGATGTTCTGTCCATTTTGACATGGTAGTAAGCATCCTTGAGGTCAATGGAGCACATCCATACTCCTCTCCCAACAATGGAGGAATCGATTGTAGTGTGACCATACGGAACTTGGACTTGTGTACGTGATTGTTGAGTTGACTGAGATCTAGTATGGGTCTTAGGTCCCCTGTTCTTTTCGGCACCAAAAAGAATCTTGTGCAAGTCCCTAATCCAACTTGGTCTGAGGGGACACATTGCATGGCTCCTTTTTCTAGCAGCTGCGAGACCTCTGAGGCTGCTTGATCCCTTTGACTGGGTGGAACGTCTGGGATTTTTCTGATTGGCGGGGGTACTGAAGAGAATGGAATGAGGTAACCTCCGGAAATTATCCGTAATACCCATCGGTCCTGGGTAATGCTCTCCCTGGCTTCCAGGTATAAGGAAATTCGACCCCCGACTGGCTCCGGATAAGCGCAGTCAGGTACACCCTCAGGAATGAGAGTATGGAGAGCCACAGAAGGAGTCGAGGTCTCCCGAATTGCGGGGGCCCCCTCTGCCTCTGGGGCAACATCTCCCTGAATAACCCCCCTCCCCCACCTCTGGATGGGGGTTCACCTTGTGCGGTAGGAAAAAACCTCTGTGATTTCTTGAGCCACATCTCCCCCCCCCCCCCACTGGGCCTTGGGATAAGGCCTACAAGGAAGGGAAAATGGACCCCTATGGTAGACAGGGTCTTTCCTTCTTGCTCGCACCTGGTGAGGGTGTCTTTTACTTTGGTCCCAAACAAGGAGGAACCGTCAAATGGGGTGTCAATGAAGGAAGACTTGAAGGCTTCCGCAAAGTGACACAGGTGCAGCCAGGCTTGCCTTCTAAAGGCGACCCCTGAGCTTGCTGCCCTACTCGCTCCCTCGGCTGCATACGAAATGAGCCGCATGGACGAGTTAGCAATGGAGTTGAGGGTAGAGACATGGGCGTTAGCCATCTGAGCCACCGCCTCAGGTATGTTACCCACAAGAGTATCTCCCAACTCTTTGAAGAGATCTCTCTGGAGCAGAGTGAAGTGAGACAGATAATTCAGCGACCATAGAGTGAAGGTTGCTGACGATAGGGTACGCTTCCCGTACCGATCCATGGTCCTAGACTCCTTGTTAGGAGGATGGACGGATGAAGAAGACTCTGTTACTTCCTTCTGGGTGGCTGCCGCCCGGGTGATGTAGCTGATGATCTGGCCAGCGCGCTCCGCATGGCCTCGAAGGCCGCCACCCCCCCCCCACGAGTCCGAGGACCGGCTGGCCTTCGAGGCCACGACCGGGACCAGGGTCCCATGAGCCAATGCACCGAGTGGGAGACACGGAACCGACAGATGTCCCGAAGTATCCCCCTCGGGCCCGACCGAAGAGACCCAAGTCCCAAACACTGTGGACGGAACCAACATGGTTGGAGCCGAGGTCGGCACCGATAGACCCTGAGGGGGTATCGGAGCCGGCGCAGAACATCACTTGGAGTGGAGCATACCGGCTCCGACGACAAGGATGTGCTCAGAGGAGGAATCATCGAAACGGTCATAGGAACTGGCTCTGGAGCTGAGTGGGTCAGAGCCGAGAACAATTTAGCCAACACCGGCGACTGTAGGAGCCTCTGCACCACCCCATCAACATCCAAATCAGAAAGCCTGGAGGATATGGAGGAGAGTGATGGAGATTGGGATCTCTTGTCAGGTGAACCATGCATCACACTGAGCGACTGGCTGAATGATAGGTGCCGACGCCGATTCAGTTAACACGGATACGTCCTGCGGCCCCGAGGACAGTGGAGCCGAGGAGGTAGAATCCAATACAGTAATCTTCTCCAGAGGCTCCAGAGAGGCAGATGGAGCCGGAGACCTTTTCTTAGCCTTGGAAGCTTTGGATTTCGACTGAGAACTGGAAGCCAAGTCTATAGCTTCCTCAAACGATGGTTTTAGAAGTCCCTTCAATATTAATTTATTTTTCCTCTCCTGGAGCACCCTAGGACTGAACACGTGGCAAAAGCTACACGACTCCTGTAAATGGATGGCTCCAAGGCAGTAAACACACACAGAGTGTCCATTCGTGATGGACATCTTATATCCACACATGGAACATTTTTTTAAAGCCAGAAGGCTTATGCTCCTTCTGATCCTTAGACATCTTATAACTAGCGCTAAGTGAAACCACCTAGATACAAATCACAAAAAAGGGCGGGAACAACACACAAAGTAGAAACACCAGAAAAAACTCTACTAGACACAATCTAAGAACCTCTAATGGAAACTGTTCTTCTAGGGGACACAGACAAACACAATCACACTAAAAGTTTATCTAACAACAGAGGAGAGGACTAGGTCCTCTAACTAAAACGGGCCTAGCCCGCTGGAACAGTTAGGGATACCAAAAAACACAACTACCACACTCAAACACAGCATCAAGGAATAGCTATCAAAATAGCTTTTGGGTACGAAATATCAAATTTCTCTAAGAGAAATAGCAAAAAAGAAGGTACTTAGCCACAGTCTAGCGAGACCACGTCCGAGCTACACAAGCGGCAAACGAGATCTGGGGATATGGAGCAGTGCACCATGGGATACCCACTTAGCCCAGCCAATGAGAGACTTTGAGCTAGTAAAATCGGCTGAGTCGGAGCTGATATTTGGCTCCAAACCCACGGGTAAGAATGTAGGCGAGATAGGACTACATAACATCTGATTATTTTGCTGGGACAATAGTTGAGGTCTTTGAGGTAAGGTCCAAGCTGGGTATTGAGACAAGTTCCTTAGGATTGGGTACCAGTATTGGCGGGGCCAGTCCGCGGCAATTAGTATCATCTTTGGTTTCTCTTGTCTGACTTTTAGGAGGACCTTGGGAAGAAGAGGCAGAGGAGGAGAGGCGTAAATGGATAGCTTTTTCCAACTGAAGGATAGGGCGTCCACTTTCCATGCTTGTCTGTGATATAAGTCCTTGTGCTGAATCTTTTTAATTGATAATTTTGAGAAGAGGCAAATAGATCTATGTCTGGGCTCCCCCATTTATTTATCATGCTGAAGACTTGTGGATCTAGTTTCCACTCGTGAGGATCCATAAGGTTTCTGCTTAAGCCACCTGCCAGAGTATTTTGTTTTCCTGGCAGGAATTGAGCTTGAAGATGTACTTGGAAGGTCAAAGCTGTGTCCCACAGTGCCATGGCTAATCTGCAAAGGGGTTATGAGTGCGTGCTCACCTGCTTGTTTATGAACCACATGACCGTGGTGTTGTCCGTCGTTATCAGTAGTTGTCCTGGATGAAGTAAATCCTTGAAGGCTGTTAGGGCATTTTGAACAGCTAGCATCTCTTTCTGGTTGATATGTAGATGCATTTGTTTTGGGGTCCATATGCCCTGAATGCATCTTCCCGCCATGTGGGACCCCATGCATAATCTGATGCGTCTATTAATGTTTGGCTGGCAGGGGGTAGAGTGAAGGGCCATCCCATGTTTTGGTGACATGCCTTTGCCCACCATAGAAACTCCTGTTGTAAGCAGGGAATGAGAGGAATCATTGTTTCCAGACTGTGACAATGTTGACTCCATAAACATTTTAGGTACCATTGAAGTTTCCTCATACTCAGTCTTGCATATGGAATCAGTAGGATGCAGGATGCCATGAAGCCCAAAGCCTGCAGAATTTGTCTTGCAGATAACTGGGTTTTTGTTGCCATCAGTTTGAAGTAAGTAGTCAGTTGCCTTTGCTTGTCTGGCATGAGGTAAGCCATCTGGGCAGTTGTAATCAAGCTTGCACCCAGGAATGTTATCTTTTGAGAGGGTACCAGTTGTGATTTCTTTTCGTTTACTGTGTACCCTAGGCATGTTAGAAGCCTTTTCACAAACGCCAGGTGTTGAAGAAGAATGTCCTTGTTCTGTGCTTGAATGAGATAGTTGCCCAAGTAAGGATATATTTGTATACTTCTTTGTCTGCAAAATGCAATCACTGGTGCCAGGCACTTTGTAAAGACCCTGGGTGCAGTAGATTAGCCGAAGGGCAGTGCATAGAATTGGTAATGCATTAAGCTAGCCTTGAATCTGATGTATCTTCTGCACGATTGCCTTATTGGGACATGCAGGTATGCCTCTTTTAGATCTAATGTCCCCAGCCAAGCATTCTTGCCCAGCATGGGCAGAAGCTGCTGCAAAGTCAGCATTCTGAATTTTGGAATGTCCAGGTATGTGTTCAAAATCAATAAATCCAGTATTGGCCGCCAGGCCTTGTCCTTTCTGGGTACCAAGAATAGTCTTGAGTAAAAACCCTGTCCTTTTTCCTGTTCTGGTACTGGCTGAATGGCCTCCATATTCATGAGGGACATAACCTGTTTCTGTGCCTCTGCCCATTGACTTTTTTTGGCAGATTTGGCCAACCATTTCCCACTGGCAGGGTATGGAAATGGAATTTGTATCCCTGTGATGCTATGTTTAGCACCCACTTGTCCTGGGTTATTAACTGCCAATTTTGGGCAAAAAGTGCTAATTTTCCCCCTAGGGGTGCTGCCAAAAGATAAGTGCTTGGTGAAGGCAAAGGGAAGTCATTGGGACTGTTTTCTGTAGATTTGCGCTTTATCTCCTCCAGATTTGGAGGTAGAAGTGCCCCATTGCTTTGACCTGTATGAATCTTGCACCTGGTATCTGGAACCCTTACGGCGTCTGGATTTGCCCCTTTGAGCTCTGTCTGACACAGGAAAGGACCAATTTTTTTGTAGGCCAGTGTCTACTGAATCTTGGTGGCTGCACTTGTAAGAAGCGTTTTACAGTTTGCATAGACTTAGCTTTGTCTTCCATTTTCTTTAAAACCTCTTCTGCCTCAATACCAGAGTACCATGCTGTAAAGGTGCATCTAGTCATTTAGCTTTAACATGATCAGGCAAATTTTGTTCCTTTAACCAGGCATGCCTCCTAATCACAGATCACAGATCCAGTAACTGCGGCCTTGCAGGAGGCCTCTAAGGAATCAAAACCACATCGCAAAGTATGCTTTCCAACCTGTTCAGCTGCATGCAATAATTCCTGCAATTCTTTATTTTCTGCACATTCAGAAATCAACATAATTTTCTGTTTCAGCAATCCCATAACATGTTGTTGATACTTGAGCATATGAAACTGGCAGTTTAAGGCCCTAATTGCCAAGGTTGCAGATGTATAAACCTTTTTTCCCCTTATATCCAGTGCCCTTGAATCTGTCAGAGGGGGTAGGATTTTTTGCTGTTGAGGCTTTAACTCCCTTTGGACCCTGTGAAATAGTTTCAGGATCAGCAGCAGGGTTTCTGAATAAAAATTTGTTTCTCCGAATGAATAATCCTCAGGAGGTGATGCAGATAGTATGGACTCCTCTGCATCAGAATCCTCATAGGGAGGTATAAATAAATTCCTGATCAGAAGAAATAGAAACCTGATCTGAAGATTCATAATCAGCATCTTGCCTAGGCCTCTTACCTGGAGGGGGATGGGTAATAAGGTCTTCAGACATTTTGATCATCTGTTTTTTAGGCATAGAGGCCTGTGCACGTGGCTCAGGCGTCATTTTTTTAGTTTTAGAAGTTGCTTTCGTCTTAGATTTTGCAGCTGTCATCGGTTTGATATAAAAATGTTGAGGCCTGAATACACCCTCAGAAGCCGGTGCCTGCTCAGCTGCTCTGGACCCATCCGAGGTAGATACATCCGTGGGTCCAATACTTTGAGTATCTTGCGGCATGCCGGACTCCACATGGGTGTCGGTATGAGCCTGCGACTCAAAAGTAGCAGGTATCAGGGGCTGCGAAAGCGCCTCACTGAGTACCAGCAACTGGCTTAGGAGAAGCTTCGTCGTCAGTTTTGGACCTCACCTGTCTCTCTCTGTCCTTTTCTTTGAGCTTTTTATGTACTCCAGTAGTCGGATTGCTATCCAACGACATTTCTGGGTAGTTAAATCTGTTTCCAAAATACTAGGCAAAAATATACTGACGCTTAATAGTGCGTTGGTTAAATCTAGCACAAAACCAACAGGCAGGCACGTTGTGATCAGGGCCTAGGCAAGGAATACAGCATAAAAGTAAATCCTTATGAGGTATTTGCTTCCCACAAGTAATACAATTATTAACTTTTTCTGACATTGGAATGGAGCAAGAAAAAAGTTTCCCCAACGGGGTAGTAGCTTTAGTGAAGACTTTGGTTCTGAAACTCAAACGAATATTTCAGGAGTCGGCCAACCGGCACTTGCGAAATGCTTCTGCTTCTGCTTCAGGCACCGCGCAGCAAGAAAGACTAAAGAAAATGGCGTCTGCTGCTGGTTTTATACCCCTGTTGACCTGACGTCATGGAAGAGGAGTCAGCAACCGACACAGGACCCAAGACTTTGGAATTCAGGCCGACTGAGGGCAACCTGCCAACAGATTACCCTAATGTAATGACTGCAACAGTGAAACACGAAGAACATCAGTGAATACACTCAAACATCTACATTTATGTTAAGTGTACACAACTGTACTATGTTCTTCGTGCTTTACTGGTGCAGTCATCACATTCGAGTTGATTCCCAAAGCTGAGGAAATGGGTGGAGTCAGTCAAGGAAACTAGGGGCTGGCTAGGATGCCCTGCAAGACTGCAGAGGCAAACCCTACCCTGGATTTGGAGAAGAGAGGCAGGTGGTAATGTTTGGTAAAAGTGTGAATAGATGTCCAGGTGGCAGCCTCCAGGATGTCCCTAGTGGGGACTCCTCTGAGAAAAGCTGCAGAGGTGGAGGCTGCTCTGGTGGAGTGAGTCCTGACCCCCTTGGGGGAGGCTTTCCATGTTGGTTGTAGCAGAAATGGATGCAGTGTGCTATCCATATCGAAATGTTTTGTTTGGAGATGGTTTTGCCTTCTGCCCCTGTAGCAAAGCTTACCAGCCAATTGATGAGACTTTCTGAAGGATCTGGTCCTTTCTACATAGAATCTGAGCTGTCTGTGCACATCTAGAGAGTGCAGGATCCTTTCCCCCTTGTTCTGGAGGTTAGTTAAAAAGGTGGCCAAATGAATGGATTGGTTGAGAGCCACACTGGATACTATCTTGGGCATGAAGGATGGTTAGTTCTGAGGGATACCTGGTCAGCATGGAAGATGATGAAGGGTTCCACATCCATGAGCACTTGCAGCTCGGAGACTCTTCTGGCTGAAGTGATGGCCAGAAGGAAAGCTGTCTTCCAGGAGAGAAATTTTAGCTCTGCAGAAGAAATTGGTTCGAAAGGGGGCAGGGTGAGCTTTTCCAACACAAAGTTAAGGTCCCAAGCTAGGGTTGGTGCTCTTCTGGGTGGCCTCAAGTTGCTAGCCCCTCTTAGGAACTGTTTGATCAAAGGGTGTGAGAAAAGGGGCTGCTCAGTGGGTAAATGTGCAGAGATAGCAGAGGCATGAATTTTTTAGAGAGGAGAAAGAGACCACAGAGGTCAGCTAAATAATCCAGGATGAGAGGGAGGGAGGGCAGTGCCAAATTGGCTCTCTTAGGCTGGATCCAGGTGCAGAACCTTTTCCATTTGTCAGCATAAGGCTTTCTAGTGTTAGGATGTCTGGCCTCACGTATAACATCTAGAATTTGTTTACTGAGGTTGGCATATTGATCCGGGGTTAGGGAATAAGTCAAGCTGCCAAATTGAGTGTCTGCAATTGGGGATGCATGAATTCCCCTTCCCTCTGGGTTACGAGGTTTGGAATCTGAGGAAGATGCTATGGTGGCAGTGGGGAAAGGCTGCACAGGAAGGGGTACCAGTGCTGGTGGGGCCTGTATGGAGCTATAAGAATTGTCCTTGGTTTTTCCTCCTTTATTTTGAGCAGTACCCTGGGGATGAGCGGTAGTGGAGGAAAGGCATAGACCGATAGACTGACCCAGGGGAAGGACAGGGCATCCACTTTCCAAGCCATGCAGTGATGCTCGCTGGTGCAGAATGTGCTGAGCTGATGGCTGGTGTGGGAGACAAAGAGGTCGACCTTCAGGGTGCCCATTTCTGAGTTAAGGTAAAGGTTCTTCTGTTGAGCTGCCACTCGTGTGGATCCAGAAGATTTCTGCTTAATTGGTCTGGCAGACAGTTGAGAGAACCTGGTAGGTATTGTGCTAACAGGTGCAGTTGCATGGCAGAGGCTGAGTGCCAAAGGGTCATGATCAGCCTGCACAGAGGGTAAGAGTGAGTCCCTCCCTGCTTGTTGATACACCACATCACAGTGGTGTCGTCTGTTTTGATCAGGAGAGCCCCTGGGGAGAGAAGGGGCTTGATAGCTATCAAGGCGTGCTGGACAGCCATCTCTTTTTGCTTGATGTGCACAGGGATTTGATGTGGGCTCCATTGGCCCTGTACGCACCTGCCGTCCAGGTGTGCACCTCAAGCATAGTCTGATGCATCTGTGGTGAGGGTCTGGGTGGTGGGGGGTGGTGAGAAAGGTAGTCCCTTGTTGTGGGAGCATGCTATTGCCCACCACAGAAAATAAAAATCTCCAGATCTTAAGAGTGTTGACACCAAAGGCTTTTTAGATACCAGTGAAGTTTCCTTATATGCAGTCTTGCATATAGAATTAGTACGCAAGATGCCATGAACCCCAGAGCTTACAGGATCTTCCTTGCAGATAACTGAGCTCTGGTGGCTACCTGAGATTAGTAGGCTGTCAGGAAAATTTCCTTTTCTGGTGTAAGGAATGCCATCTGGGATGCTGTGTCCAGGCTTGCTCTCAGGAAGATAATCCTTTGTGTGGGCACCTGTTTGGATTTCTTTTCGTTGATGGTGTACCCTAGAGAGGTTAGTAGGGTCTTTACAAAGGTCAGGTGCTTGAGCAGCTTTTCCTGGCCATCTGCCTGAATAAGGCAGTCATCCAAGTATGGGTAAATCTGGATATACCTTTGTGTGCAAAAGGCAATGGCCGGAGCCAGACATTTTGTGAAAACTCTGGGAGCAGTAGATAAGCTAAAGGGAAGCACAGAGAATTGAAAGCGTTAAGATCCTGCCCTGAAACTTAGATATTTCCTGCATGATTCCCTGATAGGAATGTGGAGGTAGGCCTCTTTTAGATCTAGGGTGACTAGCCAAGTGTCCTTGGAGAGCAAGGTTCTGTGCTGTGGAAGAGCTAAGAATTCCCAGAGTCTCTTTTTAGACTGAGGGTAGTCCTAATTCTCACATTGGAAGGGTTTACCCAAAGGAAAAGTCCTCTGGGGGAGAGGCTGAAGGGATGGAATCCTCTGCATCAGAATCCTCATAAGTAGAGAGGGGTTGCATGTCTTCATATTCAGATGCAACAGAGTAATTTGACTCTTGTTCAGACAAAACTACAGGGGACAGACCTCTTGTCCTTTTGGAAGGGGTAGCTTGGCTTCCCCTGATCAGCATGATAAGATCTTCTGCTATTTTAAGCATTTGAGACTGAGGCAAGGAAGCATATGCCTCAGATTGGGTCATCGGTTTCTTGGGTGTGATTCTTACCCTGGGCCTAAGAAACTCTGTGTTTTTAGAAAGAATGGCAGTCGTGAAAGATGACGTCGGTTTGTGTAGAGAATCAGTAGTGCGAAGGACTTCCTCGGAAGCCAGTGCCAGCTCAGCGGCTCTGGACCCATCCAAGGTAGAGACGACTGTGGGATCCTTAGTCAAAAAAGAGTTTTGCGGCATACCGGATTCTGAAAGGGTCTCGGTAGAGGCCTGCGAATCCACAGAAGCGGGCATCAGGGGCTGCAAAAGCGCCTCACTGAGGACCGGAGAACTGACTACTAGCTTAACGGAAGCATCGTCGGTAAGTTTGGACCTGTGCAGTCTGTTTCTGTCTTTAACTTTACATTTTTTCTGAAGAACTGCTGTTGGATGGCTTACCGAAGCCATATCGGAGTTCGAGGACTGTAAGCAAAAATATCTAGCTACAACAAGGGCCCGATGATGGACAGTTCTGGCAAACAAAGCACAGAAGCGACAACGGGGGACGTCGTGGTCTGGGCCTAAACAAGTGACACAGTAGGAATGAAAGTCTCGGTGTGGTATTTGCTTTCCACAGGTGAGAGAATTATTAACATTTTATGACATCTATTAGCGCAAGAAAAAAGGATCCCCAACGGGGTACTTAGATTTAGAAGACTTCAACTTCAGTTCGGTAGATGAAACTCAGGTAGCGGCTGACCGGCACTTGTGCGAACTGCTTCTGCATCGGGCTCCATGGCAAGAAAGACTGATGTAATGGCGTTGGCTGCCTTACTTTATACTACTGATGACCTGACGTCAGTTCTGAAGCGACAGCAACTGATGCAGAAATACTAAGCCTCTGGTATTCCAGCAGGCCGAGGGCTACCCTGGCAGGGATAACCCAAATGTGATGACTGCCAACAGTGAAACAGGAAGAACATCTAACCACATAAAATCAACCCAGCCCTTATATACTAATCAACATAATAACCAGTAAAACAATTTAATTAAATACCAATTTACCAAAACTAACTTATGCTAGTTTAAAAAATACTACACAATTATCCCACCAAATTTTTCATTTTAAGCACATAATTGATACTGACAGTCTCATTATTACCGGGGTACTTACTGGCATTCAATCTAAGCTGCCATTTGAGTTCACATATATCCAAATACTCAGCTACAATCCTACCCTGCAAATCATTACCAATTTTTTGTATAACAAAAAAAAACAAAAACATGGTCATTATGAATCTGTAGGTGCATATACAGAGCATTTGTCGGGTCAATATTAGAAGCTCGAAGGTGTACTTACCTGAATATGTAAACACAGACACGTCTTCATCAAACCGCGAAAACATCAATCATTCTGAAGGGCGAAATCAGAAACGTCAAATTGTCATGTTTGGCCCTTCTGCGGTGTAGCTCCGTATGGTAAGTGTGCGATAGTTACGGACCTTATGCAAGATTTAGTGTACGGTTAGAAGTAGGGTTTTGGTTAGTGTATGTATGTGGTTTATTTAGTTTGTTTGGGTAGGTAGTAGGCAACAGGCGGTGGGGTGGGACAACTATGACGGTTCGAGTTTTTGAATTTCGTGGTTTATGGCGTTCGGTGTATTTGCGGTTCGCGGAATATGTGTCAGTGTTTTAATATTCAGTGACTAGGGCTTTCGCGCTTTTAATATAGACCCCATTAGTCATCTTCTCATTTTTTGTCTTGTAAATGCTCATACATTCTTTCCCTAAATCATCTACAGGTCTTTCTAATATAAAACACAGGGCATTTTAAACACTTTGCCATATAGACCACATTTTTACTCTGGCAATTATAATGCCCGTTAATAAATATATCCCTACCATTTAACTTAAATTTATCCCCCGATATTATAACATAGGAGCAAGGATGACAGTTCACATTTAAAATTACCTTTGTTTCTATTATTTGCACCAACATCAATCCTAGTACTAAATTCTAATATGTCTTTAAAGACTGGTCCCTTTTGAATACAAATTCGTGCTTTGGTTCATTAGTTTTCACATCTGGGGGAGGGGGAATAAAGATTAAAAGAAAAAAAAGGAAAAGAAAAGACACCAATTAGTATAAGTAGAAGTGCAGGCAATAACACAAGTCTTAGCATGGATAATAAGAAGTTATGTACTCACCATAAAGTACAGTTTTGTACCTACCATAAATGTAGATGTCCGAATTGGATAGCATCTGCAGTCATAACAAATGGGTTGTCCTGTCGTCAGGCAGCCCTTCGGTCGGCCGGATTCCAAAGTGTAGGACCGGCTTCGGCTGATGTCGCACTTCACCCGACGTCATCTCTGCTGGTCTTCGGGTATAAAGGCATCAGCCGACGCCATTTTCCTCAGTGTTTCTTGCCCCAGATGCCAATTGCCCTCTTGGAAAGCTAAATTTTGGATAAATGCCAATGTTTCCAAAATAGTAGAAGGCAAACACAAAAAATAAACATGTATGTACATATATACAAACAAATACACCATAAGAGACTCCCCCCCAGCTAGCTATTAGGAGGGTAAATACCCTAGGAGTACCACAGAGGGGAAGGAGGGAGGGTAATCCTGACTGCAGATGCTATCCAATTCGGACATCTACATTTATGGTAGGTACAAAACTGTACTATGTCCTTCATGGATGCATCTGCAGTCATAACAAATGGGTAGAATACCATAGCCAAACTAGGGGAGGAGGAATAAAAATTATGGTGTAGTCAGGATCCCTTGCAGTACAGCAGTGGCAAACCCTGCTCGGGATCTAGAATATAGAGGTAAATTATAATGCTTGGCAAATGTGTGCACGGAAGTCCAAGTAGCCGCCTCAATAATGTCCTTGGTTGCCACTCCTCTTAAGAAAGCTGTGGTAGTGGCTGTAGCCCTTGTAGAGTGAGGTCTTATGTTCTGTGGAATTGGTTTTCCATGGTAGGAGTAACAGAATCTTATGCAATTTCCTATCCATTTGGAGATTGTCTGTTTGGAAATTGCTTTTCCTTCCCTTCCTGTTGCATAGGCTACAAAGAGCTGGTCAGTTTTTCTGTTACCTTTGGTTATGTCCAGGTAGTAGCGTAATTGTCTATGTACATCCAAGGTATGCATTATTCTTTCACCTCTGTTTTGTGGATTGGGAAAGAAGGTAGGTAGGTGGATTGCCTGGTTTAAAGACACTCTGGATACCACCTTAGGCATAAATGTAGGATTAGTCCTCATGGACACCCTATCTTGATGGAAGATTAGGAAGGGTTGCACTGCCATTAAGGCCTGTAGTTCCGAAACCCTCCTTGCTGAAGTAATAGCCAGTAGGAAAGCAGTTTTCCATGACAGGTGTTGTAGATCTGCTGTTGCTGCTGGTTCAAACGGAGGGAGTGTCAACTTTTCTAGTACAAAATTCAAGTCCCATGCTGGTAATGGTGGTTTCCTAGGAGGTTTTACATTCTTGATCCCTCTGAGGAACTGCCTGAGTAGAGGATGTGAAAAGACAGGAGGATCAAAGCTGTATTCTGCTGAAATAGCTGATGCATGTATCTTGATGGAGGAATAGGACAGGCCTGTATGTAGAAGCTCTGCCAAGTACTCCAGAATGTTAGCAATATCTATGTTCGACACATCTTTTCCTCTTTCAGTACTCCAAATGACGAACCTTTTCCATTTTCCTGCATAGTTCCTTCTTGTTGAAGGTCTGCGGGCTTCAAGGATGATGTCTTTAACCCTTTGTGAAAGGTCTGGGTTAGTTACTGCTATGTGATGTTCCAGGCAGTCAGTTGCAAGGTTTTTAGGTTTGGATGTATGATGTTGTAGTTGTTCTGAGTTAACATCAGAGGCATCAGGAGTATTGACCACATTTTCTCCCGAGACATGCTCCTCAGCAATGGGTACCAGTGTTGCCTTGGCCAGTTCGGAGCTATCAGAATTATCCTTGGACGTTCCTCTTTGATTTTCAGTAGTACCTTGTGCATCAAGGGAAGAGGTGGAAATGCATATGCTGTCAGGCCTTTCCAGGTGAAGGATAGAGAGTCCACCTTCCATGCAAGTGGGTGGAATGTCCTTGTGCAGAATTTTTTGAGCTGGTGATTTTGTGGGGAAGCGAATAGATCTATTTGAGGCATTCCCCATTTCTTTGTGATGGCCTTGAAAATGTCCGGGTGTAGCATCCATTCGTGAGCATCCGAGGTGGTTCTGCTTAAAATGTCTGCTAGGGTGTTCTCTTTTCCCGGTACAAATATTGCCTGTAACTGGATGTTGTAGCTGAGAGCCAGATTCCAAAGGTCCAAAGTCATTCTGCATAGGGGGTAAGAATGAGTGCCTCCCTGTTTGTTGATGTACCACATGACTGTGGTGTTGTCTGTCCTTATCATCAAATGGCCTTCTTTGAGGAATGGTCTGAATTTTAGGATTGCCGGTTTTACTGCCAGCATTTCTTTTTGGTTTATGTGCAGGTGCAGCTGGTCCTGAGTCCACAGTCCTTGTACGCATTTGTCCAGCATGTGTGCCCCCATCCTAGGTCTGAGGCGTCCGTTGTGATGGTTTGGTTTGCTCGAAAGTTGTGGAAGGGTAAGCCTGGGTTTGACTGGCATGCCCGAGCCCACCATAGGAACTCCTGTTTTAAGCATGGGATTAGTGGTATTTCTGTTTCTAAGCTGTGCCTGTGTTGAGACCATAAATTCTTTAGGTACCACTGTAACTTTCTCATATGCAGTCTGGCATGTGGGACCAAGATTATGCATGATGCCATGAAGCCCAAGGCCTGCAGAACTTTTCTTGCTGTTAGTTTGTCCTGCTTTGTTAATGCCAAGAAGTAAAGAGGGAGCTCTTTTTGTTTTTCTGCAGTTAGGAATGCCATCTGTTTTACTGTGTCCAATTCCGCGCCCAAGAAGGTTCTTGTCTGGGATGGTATCAGCCTTGACTTTTGTAAATTGACTGTGTATCCCAGGGCTTGTAGCAAGTAAATGACCCTTTGTAAATCTGTTGTCAGCTTGCTTTTGTTGTCCGCTTGTAACAGGCAGTCGTCCAGGTATGGATAAATTTGAATTCCCTGTACTCTGCAGTGAGCAATTACTGATGCCAGGCATTTTGTGAATACTCTGGGTGCAGTAGATAAGCCAAAGGGCAATGCTGAGAATTAATAATGCTCTGATCCTGCAAGAAATCTGAGGTATCTTCTGCAATTTGGTCGAATGGGGACGTGCAGGTATGCCTCCTTGAGATCTAGAGTTACCAGCCAACACTCCTTGCCCAGCATGGGAAGAAGTTGCTGTAGGGTCAGCATTTTGAATTTTGGGACGATGATGTATGTGTTTAAGATGGACAGGTCGAGAATAGGTCTCCAGTTTTTCCTCTTTTCTTGGTACTAGGAAGAGTCTGGAGTAGAATCCTTTGCCCTGTTCTGTTATTGCTACTCTTTCCACAGCTCTCATCTTTATTAATTCCGCTATCTGGTGCAGGGCTTCTATTTTTTGATTTGGGGGTAGGTTTGGCATTCCTCTTTTTACTGGTAAAGTGTGGAAGTGGAACCGGTAGCCTTGGTATATGGTTTGCAAAATCCACTTGTCTTTTGTGATATAGTGCCAATTTTTCGAGAATAAGGCTAACTTTCCGCCTAATGGTGCTGCTATTTGCTCCCTGGTAGGCAGAGTCAGAGCCAAGTCACTGTGTTTGTCCTGTTGCAGCGGCAGTGGTTGTGTCTGTGCCTCGGTTATTGCCTTGCCACTGTCGTCCTCTGTAGGCACCTCCTCTGGATTGATTCCTGCCCCTAGAGCGTCTGTTCCTGCCCCTTTGTGATCTTGTGGAGTCAGGAAAGGACCAATTTTTGGCAGGCCAGTTCCTGCTAAACCTTGGGGGCTGAACCTGTAGGAAATCTTTAACCGTTTGTACAGATTTTGCCTTCTCTTCCATTTTCTTCATTACCTGCTGGGCAGGTTCCCCAAATAGACTGGCCTTATCCATAGGAGCATCCAATAGCTTAGCTTTAACATGATCCGGTAAGACCTGTTCTTTCAACCATGCATGCCTTCTTATCACTGTGCCAGTCATGGCTGATCTAAATGAAGCCTCTAGTGCATCATAGCCACATTTTAAAGAATGGTTACTAACCTGTTGGATGTTATTCACCATTTCTAATACATATTTCTTATCTACAGATTCATCAGAGGACAGCTTTTAATTAACTGATCAAGCATAAACTCTTGGTATTGGATCATGTGAAACTGACAGTTTAAAGCTCTAGCTGAGAGAGTAGCAGAGGTGTAGACTTTTTCCCCATCTCTAAGGACCTGGATTCCCTTTCAGAGGGAATAGGGTTTTTTGCTGTGGTCGAGACTACTGCCTTAGGCCCCTGGGATATAGTTTCGGGGTCTGCAAGTGGGGCCTTGTATAGGTGGTGATGAGTGTCTGGCACCCTGTAAAATCTATCTGGTTTGGCAGGGGCTGGAGGTAAAGAATCAGGTGCAGTGCAGACATCATTAAATGCATCGTCCACAACAGACAGGACAGGAGGTATAGCTAAGGGCCTATGTTGTGGTAAGTGCAGAAAAGTCCTAAGCCTTTTTCTTGACTCTGAGAAATCTTGTCCCTGCCATTGGAATTGTTCTCTCATGGCATGTAAGGTTTCCCCAAAGGAGAATTCCTCTGGAGGAGAGGCAGCTGGAATGGATTCTTCAGCATCTGAATCTTCATAATTGGAAAAAGGAGCCTCTGGCTGGTCTGTAATGTCTGAGTCATCCGCAGAATCATCAGAGGACACAGGCTCGGGGCTCTGCTCTAGGTCTCTTTCTGGGGCTGAGAGGCCCTGTCTGGGTGAGATTGAGATCCCCTAATTAAGGATATTAAATCTTCTGCCAGAGTAAGCATTTGTGAACTAGAAGTGGGCCTGAGTGAGGGTGGTTTAACAGGCACTGATTTAGCTGATTTGGCTGCTTTAGCCCTGGCAAAGGCCTTAATAGACATGGCTGCAGGAGGCCTAGCAGCACCACGTGCTGGGGTAGAGATATCCAAAGGGATGGTGTCTGATAAATCAGTAGGAACCACAGTTGTAGGCAAAATTTCTGAGGCTGATTCAGGTAAGGTAGCAGGAGCCTCAGTAGTAGTCATGGATTCGGCTGAAGATTGACCAGTTTTCTCGGTTTCGGCCGAAACAGAGACACTCGCGGCTTGCTTAACCATGGTTTCGGCCGAAACCACGGACCGTGAGTGTCGGTCTTTTTCTTTGCGTTTTTTAACAATTTGGGTAGTCGGAGGATCCGACGGCATAATGTACGCAAAATCTGAGCTGAAAAACTGTTAAGCAAACTCCGACCGACGCCTAAGCGTTCGTCGGTTGAAGGAAGCACAGGCCGAACAGGCTGCTACGTCGTGGTCTGGGCCTAAGCAAGGCAAACAGTAAGAGTGGAAATCTTTATGAGGTATTTGTTTCCCACAAGTTAAACAGTTATTGACTTTTTCTGACATCGGCTGAGGCAAGAAAGAGTCCCCAACGGGGTACTTAGCTTTTAGAAGTCTTCGAAGTAGTATTCGGTAGTAGTAATCTCTGGATCTGACCGACCGGCACTTGCGAACAGCTTCTGCTTCGGGCGCCACGCGGCAAGAAAGACTGAGGAAAATGGCGTCGGCTGATGCCTTTATACCCGAAGACCAGCATAGATGACGTCGGGTGAAGTGCGACATCAGCCGAAGCCGGACCCAGACTTTGGAATCCGGCCGACCGAAGGGCTGCCTGACGACAGGACAACCCATTTGTTATGACTGCAGATGCATCCATGAAGGACATCGTTCCATGTTTGTTGTCCATCTTGCCTTCAGTCTATGCTGGCTGGGTTCGGAACAGAGCATCGGTTCTGACTCGGCCTAACTCTAAAGCTCGAGATCTTCCACTGGCTCGAGGCTATGCCCTATCCCATGATGCTCAGGGAAGATTACTCGGATCTTGTTTGCAAGAGAAATCATAAATATCATATGACAATAAACAAACTGTCTAAATAAGACCTAGAAGGGAAACAGAGGCTCCATAATCCAATTATAGATAATTTCCACCCGATCCTCCAGCAGCGAAGGAGGGTGGGACATAAGAATGAAGGTGAGATGGGCAACAAACATGGAACGTTGTGGTGAGTACATAACTTCTTAATGTTGTGTTGTCCTATCTCGCCTTCATTCTATGCTGGTTGGGACAGCGTCCCTAGCACCTTCTTTCTTGGGTGGCTCAAGGGAATAAACTCTTCAGAACAGTGGACCCAAAGGAAGCTCTGTTCCAGGAGGTAATGTCCATTTTGTAATGAGTGATAAAGGTATGAGGCCTTACCCATGTGGCTGCACCACAAATCTAATCCAAAGGGAGTCTGGTCTGGAAGGCAGAGGAAGTTGCAATAGCTCTAGTGGAATGGCCCTTCACTTTGCCTGGCAATTGTCTGTTTTGGGAGCTGTATGTGAACGAACTACAATCTGTGAGTCATTTTCAGAGTGTTACTTTAGAGACTGGCAATCCTTTCTTTTTTTCTGAAAAGGACTCAAACAATTGGTCCAATTTTCGGAAATCTTTAGTTCTATGCATGTAGAAGCGCAACTGCCTATGTACATCCAACTGGTGTAATCTATATTCTGCCCTGTTGCCATAGTTCCGGAAGAACACTGGTAATTCGATAGATTGGTTTAGATTGGTCTCGGAGCATACTTTTGGAAGAAAGGAAGGATTAGTACATAAGGAGATTCTCTTTGTGAAAAATTATGTAAGGAGGATGTAAAGACTTCGCTTGGAGTTCAGACACCCCGTCTAGCGGAGGTAATAGCCACCAAGAAAAAGCATCTTCCATGACAAAAATGTTATGTCACATGATGATGCAGGTTCAAAAGGAGACAAAATTAAGGAGGATAGAACAAAGTTAAGAGCCCATGGTGCTGGAGGTTCTCTGACTGGCAGTCTCATCAAGAAAGCCCCTTTTAGAAAGGCCTTACAGAGTTTGTGGGACATAATTTTTAGGCCCACTTCCCCTATGTGAAAGTTAGAAATAGAGGCTAGCTGGACTAATTGTAGCTGCTGCCATACCCTAGTTAAAAAGTTTAGCGAGAAATTCTAGCACTGCTGTAATGGTTTCAACAACAAAAAATTAAAAATATCAACAACAAAAAATATAAAAAAATATCAGATCCCAGACTCTCCGCTCAAAAAATCCTTAAATTTAAATTTTAAGTGCGTTAAAATAGTGATAAACTTTTCATCAAGACTGATGTCTTAACTTCCTCAGAAACTTTAAAACAATACCACAAACCACTATTTAAAGTGTAGCTACAACAATCAATCAATAATCAATTTAGTACCTTAAAAGGCATATACTATAATTTTACATACTATTGGTTTTGCATTCTCTCCGGGGCTTTTTCATTAACTTAATATACCCTCTTACAGGATTAAACTCACTTGGATTAGCACAATTTTAACATTATCTTTTACACTATTAAAAAAACATAAGATGATAGAATAATATGTATATATTTTAAATATTCACTATTTAGTAGTGTACTAAATTAAAGTATGTATAAACAATAAATGAATAAAATAAAAAATATATATAATAATACAAATCAAAGATAAAAACAAATACAAATCCCAGTATAGTTAACATAAATGGTGCTGTAAACAACAACAACCAAGAGGCAGAGGCTAGGGCATGGGCCTCTCCTAATAATAATAACATTAATAGTGACAATGATGGTATACATGCAGGGAATAAACACCAAGATGATCCAAATACTATTCGTCGGAGCGAGAGGTTAGCGAAGAACAATATTTCTGCTGTACCTAACACCTCGGGGCAGAATAAAGGTGCAGGGGATCATAATGAAAGAAATTTTCGAGCTCGAGCCTCGAACTCAGGGGCGCAGAACAACAGATCAATGAAGGGCAAAAACAAGAAGAAAAAGTGGTAATAAATATAGCCCACGCTGGTTTTTCGGATGATGAACTGCAATGTAATGTACTTTTTAATTCTAGTTTTGATTAAGATTTAAGTTAAGACATCAGTCTTCACGAAAAGTGTATCGCTATTTTAACGCACTTAAAATTAAAATTTAAGGATTTTTTGAGCGGAGAGTCTGGGATCGGATATTTTTTGTTGTTGAAACTGCTGTAATTGTGGCCGTAAAGGGATCTATATTGTTTTTGCACGCCCAGTGTGAAAAATTTTCCATTTGCTAGAGTAAAGTTTCCTGGTAGATGTCTTATGAGAAGAAATCAATACATGTCTAACTGCTGGGGAGATGTCATGGAGCCTGGCTATCTGTGGAACTGAAGCAGCCATGCTGTCAACTTTAGGGACTGGATCGATAGATGGAACTTCCCTGACGAATGGGCCAGAAGGTCCAGAACTGGGTCCAGGATCAATGGTTCCTCCTGGAGATGGGTCCAGGGAAAGGGAAACCAAATCTGTCGAGGCCAGTATTGTGCAATGAGAATTAAGATGCTTCTCAACATGTTTCTTTCTGAAGGACATTTGGTATCAGGGGAAAGGGAGGGAAGGCATAAAGTAGTCCCGGGGGCTAATTGTGTACGAGCGCATCCCTTGGTGACTTCCCTGGAGGGAGAATTGGGGCGAAGTAGCTGCTGCACATGGCGTTCATGGACGTGGCAAAAAGGTCACAGCAGAGCTGGCCACATTTGCAGAAAATCTCTTCCGCAACCTCTTGTTTCAGGGACCACTTGTGAGGCATCAGAATAGCTCTGCTGAGTTTGTCTGCTATCACGTTGGATTTCCCGGAATATGCGTTGCAGTCAGAAAATGTTGAGAAGAGACAACCCATTGCCATATCTGTTGTGCCTACCGACACAGGGGGTAAGATTTGGTTCCTCCTTGTTTAAGTACCACACCACTGACATGTTGTCTGTCTGAATTGCAATAGTTCCTATCGGCAGAGAGTCCTGGAATGCTTGCAACGCGTAGAGCACCACTCATCTCGAGGACATTGATATGCAAGTGGTTCTCATGTTCCTGCCAGATGCCTTGGACAGTCTTTCCCAGATCATGCTCCCCCACCCTATCTGAGAAGTATCCATGGTCAGTGTGGCTCTCAGTTGTGGAAAAACAAACGGGCTTCCCATGGTCAACTGACTCATTTGAAGCCACCAGTGTAGGTCCATTTTTGCATGACACTGTGATAATGATCTTGTGTGACAGTGGTAGATTTTGCATGGACCACTGGGAGAAAAGTAGCCACTGAAGACTCTCATGTCTAAACTCGCTAGAGGTACTAAAATGATAGCAGCTGTCATGGTGCTAAGAACCTGTAAGATGGTCTTTGCTTGAACTTTTCTTTTGGATAATAAGTTCTTGATTTGATGGTGTAGGGATTGAACCTTTTCGGGAGTAAGTTTGGCCAACATTTCCTTTGAGTCTAATTCTGCACCTAAGAATATAAAATGCTGTGAAGGCAACAAGGCAGATTTTTTGAAATTTATTGTAATGCCTAGCTTGGTACAGAGATGGATAGTTTCATCCCTTTCTTGCACTAGTAGATGCTTGGTGGTGGTGGTGGTTAGGAGCCAGTCATCTAGTTATGGAAACACACGGAATCCCAGGTGCCTCAAGTGAGCTGTAGCTACTGCCATGCATTTGCTGAGCACTCTGGGGCTATAATGAGACCAAAGTGCAGAGCAAGAAACTGGTAATGACTGGCTCCCAGCCGAAAAAGCAACTGTCTCCTGGATCACCTGTCCATTTTTATGTGGTAGTACGCATCCTGGAGATCTATAGAGTACATCCATCGTCTTTCCCCAGAAAGGGGAGTATTGACTGCAGTGTCACTATCCGGAATTTTGATTTCTTGACAGACTTGTTTAATCTGCGGAGATCCAAAATGGGTCTCCAGTCCAGTGTCTTTTTGGAACTAAAAAGAACCTTGAGTAAGTTCCGGATCCTACTTGGTCGATGGAGATATTATGGATGACTCTCTTTTTAGCAACTTCTGTACCTCTAATGTTGCTTGGTCCCTTTGACTAGGTGGAATACCTGGGATGGATGGTTTCTCCAAGGGGGGGGGGTGGAAAAGGGTATGTAATAACCTCTGGATAAGATAGTTTGTACCCATTTGTCTTGTGTGATTATCTAGCCAAGCATTTTGGTATAATCCCCAACTGCCTCCAGAGATGGACAGACAGGCTTCCACTCAGGAGTGCTGAAAAAGCTTTCCAGGGAAAGAATCCCTGTCACCCTGGTTCTGCGGAGCCCCTCTGCCGTGAGGTCGGCGTTTTCTGTTGTTACTCCACCCCCCATCTCAGGGGGGGGGGGATGTGAGTCACCACGTGCATCAGGAAATACTCTTTGGGATTTGCGAAACCACATTTTTCCTCCTCTCTGATCTTTGGGATAAAGTCTAGTGAGGGTGGAAAAACGGACTCCAATGGCAGACAGAGTTTTTTCTCTCCTGTTCACACCAAGTCAAGGTCTCTAACTCTGGGCCCGAACAATGATGAGCCATCAAAAGGAGAATTAGTGAAGGAAGACTTCAAGGGTTTAGCAAAGTTACATAGATGCATCCAGGAATGTCTCCTTAAGGAAATTCCTGTAGCTACTGCCCTACTTGCTCCATCGGCTGCATATGAAATCAGCCGCATAGAGGAGTTAACCACTGAATTTAGGGTGGAGAGCTGAGAGGAAACTATCTGAAACCCCACCCACAGTACTCTGAAGGTTATCTCCTAGATCCTTCAGGAGATCCCTTTGAAGTCTCGTAAAATGGGTCAAGTAATTTAGCGATCGAAGCATAAATGCCACTGAAGAAAAGGTACGCTTTCCATATCTGTCCATCATCCGAGAGTCTTTATTTGGTGGATGAACAGACGAGGAAGTTTCTGACCATTCCTTCCTGGTGGCTGCCGCCACCACCATAGCATCTACTGGGACAGCTATGGTTAAAAATTCTTTGTCAGTGGGTGCTGTGATGAATTTGTTAGGCCTCCTCGGAACAGGGTCCAATGTATCTGGAGAGCCCCACGCCTTACAAGCAATAAATAGAAGTTATGTCCTTACCATAACGTTCCATGTGGAGTGTTCATCTCGCCTTTGTTCTTACACATGGGTTCGGAGCCGATCCTCGGCTCCGTGCCAGCCTCTTGCAAGCTCTGCATCGAGAAGAAGCTCGAGACAATCTAATACCCACAATCCCCCTCTGCCTTTACCTCAGATCTAGTTTGCAAGCAAACCAACCTACATAATAGCACATTCATGCCATACACCTATACATATATAAACAGACACATATAAAGTATATGTGTATACCAACTATGTACACAGAATAATGACAGTAGCAAAAAATGCTTCTGGCCAGGCATCAAAGAACATTCTTCCTAAGGGTGGGAGGGTGGGACTGTAAGAACAAAGGCGAGATGAACACTCCACATGGAACGTTATGGTAAGGACATAACTTCTATATGTGATAGTGTTCAATCTCGCCGTTTGTTCTTACACATGGGTAGCGTCCCTAGCTCCTTGATCCTGAGGAACTCACGGGAGGACGTTCTTGAGCACAGTGGAACCAAAGGTTGCTCTGTCCCTAGAAACCTTGTCTACTTTATAATGAGAAATAAATGTATGTGGCTTAGACCAGGTAGCAGCCGCACAAATAGCATCCAGAGGTAGGCGAGCTGCATGAACCAAAGACGTAGATATTGATCTTGTGGAATGTCCTTTGGGTTTGTGTAGAAGGGGTTGATTTGCAGAATCATAGACATAGATTATACAATCCGTTAACCACTTAGAAAGAGTTCTTTTGGTAACTGCAAGTCCTTTCCTGCTATCAGCAAAAGCCACAAAGAGTTGATCTGTTTTCCTGTGATCTTTCGTTCTATCCAAATAAAACCTTAGCTGTCTGTGAACATCCAATTTGTGTAACATATACTCCATTTTGTTGGAGTGGTTTTTGAAGAAAGTGGGTAATTCAATGGACTGATTAATATTGTTAATAGAACACACTTTAGGGAGGAAGGATGAACTGGTTCGAAGAGAAACTCTGTCAGAGTGAAAGATCAAATAAGGGTGCTTGATGGAGAGAGCCTGAAGTTCAGACACTCGTCTAGCAGAAGTAATGGCTACCAGAAAGAGTTTTCCAGGACAAAAATTTTAATGGGCAAGAAGAGGCAGGTTCAAAGGGGGGCAACATTAATTTAGATAGCAACAAGTTTAGACTCCAAGGTGACGTAGGAGATCTGACCGGTGGTCTAATATGAAAAACTCCTTTTAAAAAGGCTTTACAAAGTTTGTGAGCCATGATAGGAGCTCCACATTCTTCCACATGGAAATTCGAAATGGCAGCCAATTGAACTCTTAGAGTAGCAGGAGAAGCACCCTGATGAAATAAGTCTGTTAAGAACTCTAATATCTTATTCAAAGGAGCTATAAAGGATCAACGTGGTGTGTATTCGCCCAGAATACAAACCGCTTCCATTTGCTAGTATATGTTTTAGTAGTGGAAGCTTTATGAAGCCACTAATATATCCTGGACTGCTGGTGACAAGAGATCAGACCTGGCTAAGTTGGGAATTGGAGCAGCCAAGCTGCTAGATGGAGTGACAGGAGCGCGGGATGGGGAACCCCTGACGAGTGAGTCAACAGATCTGGCTCTGGGTCCAGAATCCAGGGTCCCCGAATGCAGTGAATTTTCAGGAAGGGAAACCAAATTTGACGAGGCCAGAATGGAGCAATGAGGATTATCGTCCTGTGAAGGTTCCTGGCTTTCTGGAGAAATTTCGATATCAGAGGAAATGGGGAAATGCGTATAGGAGTCCCGGGGCCAATCGTAAACCAGTGCGTCCCTGGGGACTTCCCCTGGAGGGGGTAATAGGGCAAAGTAGCTCCTGCATTTGGCATTCATTGGAGACGCAAACAGGTCGCAGGAAGGCTGGCCCCACCTGCGAAAAATCCTTTTCGCCACTGACTGTTTTAGAGACCACTCGTGCGGTAACAGAATTGCTCTGCTCAGCCTGTCGGCTATGACGCTGGATGACCCCGGGATGTGCGTTGCTATTAGAAAGCGACCCGTGGACTCCGCCCACTGCCAAATTCTCATGGCCTCTCTGCATAGTTGATAGGACTTGGTTCCCCTTGTTTGTTTATGTACCAGACTACCGACATGTTGTCCGCCTGAACTGCAATAGTCCCTAGAGGAAGAAGGGGAGCAAAGTGTTGCAACGCTAGAAACACTGCCCTCAACTCTAGAACATTGATGTGCAGATTGTACTCCAAATTGGTCCATTCGCCTTGGACTGTCTGTCCCTGAAAGATGCCCCCCCACCCTATCAGGGAAGCGTCCGTGGTCACCGTAACTGTGGCGTGGGTAGCACAAACGGCCTCCCTGGGAAAGGTTGCACGCTTGGAGCCACCAGTTTAGATCTGTTTTGCAAGTCTTTGTTATGAGAATCTCGTGTGTTAGAGGTAGTTGTTGAAATGACCATTGAGCAAACAGTAGCCATTGTAGAACTCTCATGTGCAGCCTTCCCAGTGGAATTGCAATAAGGGAGGCTGACATGAGGCCCAACACCTTCAGTACTAGTTTTGCAGGAGATTTCCTTGACAAGAGTAGAAGACGATGTGAGTCTGCAGTGATAATATCCTTTCTGGGGGAAGCCTCAGAATTAATTGACGTGTGTTTAACTCTGCTCCTATGAACAAGATATTTTGTGATGGCTGAAGTAAGGATTTTCCGAAATTCACGGAGATCCCTAGGTGAACACACAGTTGAAGAACATAGTCTCTGGCCTGCAGTAGTTGACGCCGGGTGGTGGCCGAAAGGAGCCAGTCGTCCAGATACGGAAACACCTGGAATCCCTGACGTCTCAAGTGAGACGCTACCACTGCCATGCATTTGGTGAAGACCCTATGGGCTGAGGTCAGACCAAAGGGCAGGGCTCGAAATTGAAAGTGACTGGCTCCCAGCCGGAAGCGCAAATGATCTCTGGATGCCCTGGCCATTTTGATGTGGTAGTAAGCATCCTCTAGATCTATTGAGCACATCCACTCGTCCTTCTGTAAGAATGGAAGGATCGATTGAAGCGTGACCATTCGGAACTTTTCTTTCTTGATGAAAGTATTGAGGTAGCTTAGGTCTAGAATGGGCCTCCAGTCCCCTGTTTTCTTTGGAACTAAAAAGAACCTTGAGTAAGTCCCGAATCCTTGCTGGTCCGCTGGGACTGGCTGGATGACTCTTTTCTAGCAACTTTGAAATTTCTAAAGCTGCTGGCTCTCGCAGATGGGGCGGTACATCTGGGAGTCTTTTCCTTGGTATGGGATAGGATTGGAAGGGTATGGAGTAACCTCTGGTGACTACGCTTTTTACCCACTTGTCTGTAGTTATATCTTGCCAGGCCTGAGGGTATAAAGCTAAGCGACCCCCGACTGCCTCCAGAGCAGGACACTCGGCCTCCTCTCAGGAGTGCTGGAAAGGTTTACCAGGAGTGTTTCCCTGTCACCTTGATGTTGCGGACCCTCTGCCGCCAGGGCGGCGTCTTCCACCTCTGCCCCTCCTCTGCCTCTAGAGGGCATCACCCTGTGTGCCCGAGAAAGACCCTTGGGGTTTTCGAAACCACATTTTCCCACCGCGTTGCCCTTTGGGGTACGGTCTGGTTGGGGTGGAAAAACGGACTCCGACAGCAGACAGAGTCTTTCCCTATTGTTCACACCGGGTAAGGGTCTCCTTTACCTTGGGGCCAAAAAGAGTGGCACCGCCAAATGGGGCGCTTGTAAAGGAAGACTTGAAGGCTTCCGCAAAGGAGCATAGGCGCATCCAGGATTGTCTACGAAGAGCAATCGCTGAAGCTGCTGCCCTACTCGAACCTTCGGCTGCGTAGGAAATCAGCCTCATGGACGAGTTAACAATCGATGTTAGGGTATTAAGTTGCGCTGTCACTTTCTCTGAGACAGCTGCATCTGTAGCACCCTGGAGGGTATCTCCCAACTCTTTGACTAGATCCCTCTGCAGACGTGTAAAATGGGTCAAATAGTTCAGGGACCGCATGGAAAAAGCCGCTGAACTAAAAATGCGCTTCCCATATCTATCCATCGTCCTAGAATCTTTATTAGGCGGATGGACGGACGAAGAAGACTCCGACATCTCCTTTTTCGTGGCTGCAGCCACCACCATAGCGTCCACTGGAACTCCTTTTGTAAGGTAGGACTTATCCTGAGGTGCTGTGATGTACTTGTTCGGTTTTCTTGGAACAGGTTCCACTGTGTCAGGAGTCTCCCACGCCCTTCGAGCAATAAGTTCCATTAGTTCGTCGAAGGGCGGAGTGACCCAGGAGGAGGAAGGGCGAGCACCAAATGCCTTCAGCAGAACTGACTCATCCTCAGAAGGGGGAAGGGACTGCCAGTCACCTCTCTGTTTCAGGATCTCCAAAATGTCTGAAAAAGAGACATTTTCTGAAGGTGACTTAGGGGACCCTTCTGACTCATCTAAGTCAGTATCGGATGTCAAGGATTCCTGTGGAGAATCCAAGTGTCTCCTCTTACACAGTCTCTTCCTAGGGACTTCCTTGTGGGGAGCATCCGAAGAAGCCTCGGAGGAAGAGGGGGCACCCTCCAGGGGTGGCTGAGGCACTGGTGCCCGACGCTTGGATGTGGCCGTGGGTGCAGATGAAGACAAAGGCCCTTTATGGGGAGGAGAAACTGCTTCCACTGATGTGGTTGTCTGGGTAGACAACACCTTCCTCATCAGGTCGAACGCTCCCGGGTCCTGCATCGAAGAGTCTCCCGGTTCCGAAGAAATGGGAAGAATCCCCGACACGGGCACCGAAGGCATCGACCCCGAGGACGGAGCCGAATCGATCCGCGTCGAGGCCCCGAGGGGGAGAGTCGGAACCGACACGCCGGTTCGACTCGCCCCGGAACCAAGAACAGACCATCGGCTCCGAGACTCGGTACCGGTCCGACGGAGTCGAGGTGAGGGGAACAGACCGAGAAAAGGACGGTTCTGGACCCGAGGGCTCCACAATCAGCAGATCAGCCTCTTCTGGCTCCAAAGACTGAATCGGTCTCGGAGGAGGAATGGATGGAGATACAGGAAGGCCTTCAAGTTTCGACACCAACTGGGTGGAAACCGAAATAAGTTTAGAGAGGGCCGAATGCTCCAACAACTTCTGCACCACGCGATCCACATCGACATCCGAAAGTTTGGAGGAAGAACGGGTCGAAGGAACCGAAGACGGAGCCAACCTCAATATGGCCGAAGGAGGGAGCTCCATCACCGGTTCCAAGACTCGAGGCTCAGGAACCGACACCAGTTGAACACTCGGCCCAAGTCTGTGGAACCGTGATCTAACCTTTGAAGAAGAGCTCGGAGCCGATGACTTAGGCTCCGACGTCTTCAATCCTTAGAGGACTTCGATGCCTGGTCAGAAGCATCCAAAGCCTCTTGGAAAGCCGGTTTCAATAGACCTCTGTCCATCAGTTTCCTGCGCCTATCTGTCATGACCCTCCCACTAAAAGAGTGACAGATGGAGCAATCCTCTTGTAAGTGGAGAGGGCCAAGGCAGTAGACGCAGGAACTATGGTTGTCAGTGACCGACATTTTTTGGCCACACTGACAACGCTTGAAACCAGACTTTGCCTTCTCAGACATTGTAGAATAATATACAACTCCAGAAAAAAACAGTCAAATCTGAGAAAAATTAGTCACAATCAGGTAAATGTCAAATCCGGTAGAAATTTGTCTCAATATGAAAAGATGTGAAGGGTGTAGGCCCCGATACAAAAATACCGAAGATAAGGTTAACGGTACCAAAGAATTACGGAACCACAATACAATCACACTTGTTAATACTGATAATACCAACTAGAATAGAATCCTTGATAAAATACAACAAAAAAAAGTTATATCTTAGCTTAGAAACTCTCGAGCTAGCTCCCAACGATGCGTATGCAGCAGCGGCAAACTAGATCTGAGGTAAAGGCAGAGGGGGATTGTGGGTATTAGATTGTCTCGAGCTTCTTCTCGATGCAGAGCTTGCAAGAGGCCGGCACGGAGCCAAGGATCGGCTCCGAACCCATGTGTAAGAACAAACGGCGAGATTGAACACTATCACATCATTCATTAATTGGTCACTAGGTGGAGAAACCCAAGAGGCGGTACGGCGAGACGCAAAAGCTTCCGGCTTCCAGCCACCCCTCTGTTTCAGAATCTCCAGGATGTCTGCAAAGGAGACATCTTCAGAGGGGACTGTGGGGACCCTTTTGAATCATCCAGGTCAGTGTCTGAGGTGATGAACTCATCCGGGGAGTCTGTGTGCTTCCTCTTACACAATCGCTTCTGAGGGACCTCCTCAGAGGGGCACTCTGGGGAAGTTTCTGAAGAGACTGTTTTGCCCGCAGGGGCTTTCTGGGGCTCAGGGTCTCTGTACTTGGGGGGAGTGATGGTGCTGAGACTGACAGAGGCACTTTTGGGGGAAGAGTAATCAAACCCGACAGTGGAGCCATTGGAGGTGACAGCACTCTCTCCATCAACTCAAAAGCCCTCTCATCCTGCTCAGAGGAGGTCCCCGGCTCCAAAAAAACTGAAAGAATGGCCCGGAAGCAGAGTGGTTGGCTCCGAAGTCGATGCAGGAGTGGAGCTCAACCAAGCGGAAGCCTAAGAGGTAGAACCGTCTCGAACAATTGTCCGATCAGACTCCCCTCTCCGGACCTGATGTGAGAGCGTCAGTTCCTAGACTCCGCAGATTCTGATGGAATTCCTGTTGGGTGGTCTTGGTTCCAACATTTCCACTACTATCGGGCCCGAGTCCCCTGGCTCCAAAGCTACAGATCGGGTCGGGGGAGGAATCGAAGAACAGGGTGGCGCCTTAGTCAGCTCCGGTTTCTTATGGGTTGGAGTCGACAGGAGTTTTGCCAGCGCCATTGTACGAAGTAATTTCCTCATCACCCACTTCACATCATCATCGGACAGGCTCCTGAAGGAAAGAGAGGACAACAAAGGTGATCTCCTCCTTTCTCAATGTGGAGATCTTAAAGCCGGAGTAATCAGCTCCAAAACAGAGGACCAACTCCTGACTTGAAACTATCGGTTTTGTAACTATAGATGGAGCAAAAGAGGTAGTCTTTTCAGAGTCGAGAGCGCTTGATTCAGAGACTGGCGATTTTGCTGCAATTTTTTTTTTAGAGGGTTCCATAGCCGGATCTTAGGCTAGAGTTCTTTTTCCTGACTTCTCGGATTTCGAGGCAGTAGAAGGGGATACTGAAGAAGGTTTGGAGCTCTGAGACTCTTCCAAAGCCTCTGAAAAGGGAACCTTCAGCAATCCTCTCTCAATCAGTTTGTTCTTGCATTCAAGACGTACTCTACTGCTAAAAACATGGCAAAAGGCGCAAGATTCTTGCAAATGGAGGGCAACCAAGCAATAATCACAACTGGTGTGCCCATCTGTGAGAGACATTTTTTTGGCTGCATTTATCACATTTTTTGAACCCAGACTGTTTGGGTTATTTCTGATCCTTAGACATGTCTGTAGCAACAAGAAAAAACAGAACCAATCTGAAAATACTTTTTTTAATTTTGTTACCTCACAAAGTAAAACTGAAACAAGCAGTCTCCTACACTAGGCAGGCTAATCCAACAAAAAAATATATATCTATAAAATTTAAACTACAGCTTTAACCAAGAAGCTACCAATTTAAACTAATGCAAAGTCCAGGCAAAACACACACCCACTGCACTAACTAAACTACGGAAAACCCATTTTAACTTAAACAATACACAACCAACACACAGGAGGGAATACTGACAAACAGATCCTCCTTGCAACAAGAAAAGGAACACAAGGGGAATGTAGGGACACTGCCCTCTAAGTTAAATGGGCTGCTAGGAGCCCTCTAACCTAAACAAGCTCCTAAAGGGGAGGGAAAGCTCTCTAACTGAAACGAGCTTGTGGAGGGGATAGGGAACTATGACAATACAAACCAGAAGGCCTGACGAGAAAAAAAGGACAACTGCCAACAGCACAAAGGGATGGAAAACACACAGACCAAAGCCCTTAAGAGACTAGCTAATGCCTAAACAGAGTTTAACTATCAAACATTTAATGTTAACCAAAAAAATTAGAAAAAGATGAAAAACTTAGCCAAGAGTCAGCCAGAAGTCAACCAATCTGCTTGAGCAGCAAATGAGATCTGGGTAATCTTCCCTGAGCATCATGGGATAGGGCATTGCCTTGAGCCAGTGGAAACTCTCGAGCTTTTGAATTAGGCAGAGTCAGAACTGATGCTCAGTTCCGAACCCAACCAGCACAGAATGAAGGTGAAATAGGACAACACAACACTCTCAATTTCAGGTTAACTAGGGTCTGTGTTAGCACCTACTTGGCGCAAATCTAACTATTAAGAGGGTTAAACTTCATTACTTGAAGATGTACATGGTTATGTGCGTTTGTATTAAGGTAACAGATTATGGTGGTGTGCTGGGATGTGTCTGTTTTCTCGTTTGAGGGCTTTTTTATTAAAATAAAAATTCTTGTAAAATATGAAGGTTTTCAATGTTAATAAAAAAAAAAAAAAAAAAAAAAAAACTTATAAAGGATTAACCAGACAAACATTAATGGGTGTGTCCATCGCAAAAGCTGGAATTCGACATCTATAAAAGCAGACATATACAATTGGTGGGAATAAGGACTTCTTAGCATAATGGTGAAACTTTCCATATTACCTTGGAATATGAATGGTCTTTCGGGTATAGACAAAAAGAAAAGAATATTAATTAAGACATGCAAAGTGCAAGACAGAATGCTACAGGAAACACACTTAGAAAGAAATGAGTGCGCGAATGGGATAAATAAAGGATGGCAAGATGGATAGTCTGCAGAATATGAGGGACAAAAGGACAATAGGAATGCTAATATTAACAAAAAAGAGGAAAAAATATATTAATGGTGAATTTGTATTAGTAAGGGGCTGCTGGCAAGGGATGACGATCACACTGGCATGTTTTTATAATGCACCTAAAACTACTATTTTGGAGCTTAAAAAATTGAAGAAATAACCAGCTTTTAGCAGGAATTGTATCTGGAGGGCCTACAACGAAAATATAACAAAAAGGGTACGGTATAAACCCACAATCAAATAATTCTTGGCAACTGAAAAAACAAACTACTGAAAGGAGACTAAGGACTGCAGAAAGTTCTGTTAACAATTTGGTTATTGGACAATGCAGAAAAGTTTTACCGATATGAGGTAACATTGATCGTAATACAAAAGGGGTGGTATATGTGGCATTTTGTCAGATACTGCCTTTTATATAAGAAAAGGCAAAAACCAAATTAAGAAAAGGCTATACCAACACAATTATGCTATTAAAAAGAAAGATAACTCAAATGCCTTATACAAACATTCTGTGAATTGTGTTAATTTTAAGAAATTTGTTTTTTGTGTATTGAAGACGGTTAATAAGAATAAAAGAGGTGGAAACTGGTCTTCCTTTTTAGAGTATAGAGAATGCTGTCAGCAAACATTATTGAATGCCACCCACCCCCTGGTATTAATAGCAGTATTTCCATTAGTAGTTTACTTGATTTAAAAGCAGATAAAATTTAGAGGATCTGTTTTGTCTGTGTGTGTGTGTGGGGGGGGGGGGGTAAGTTTTAATATCTAACAGTGGCATGGTTAGGGTTTATCAGTGCATATATTTTTAAATTTCATCATTGTGCTCGACTTTTACATTTCTATTGACAGCCAGGTTAATAGTTTAATAGTTCAATTGTTGTCTTAGAAGTTTTTAGTATACACACACATTTTATATATATATATATATATATATATATATATATATACATACACATATATATATATTTTTTTTACTTATTTTACACACACACACACACATATATATATATATATATATATATATATATATATATATATATATATACACACACATACATGCACATATATACATACATGCATAAAACTAAAATAAAATATAGTTTTAAAGGTTTTGTACATGTCTAACTCCATGTCAGTGGAGTGCTATACAATATTTTTAATGTGTTTAACAATGGATTACTGTGATTGGCTAAGTTGGTGTATAAAAAGAAGGAAGTTTCTATGTTTGATGTCTGATGAAGTTCTTTGATAATTAAAGGAACAAAAGCGCCAACAGAACTCTCTGCAGTCCATGGTTGCCTTTCAGTAACAAGAGGGTAGATTTCTAAACTTATGAAAATATTTGGAATGAAAGACATGAATTCAGTACTCAGAAGGAATTTACATATTATTCCCCAAGGTACAATAACTGGGCTAGACTTGATAGAAATTAAATTTCACAGGAACATGTCCATTTAATTGAGAACTTTGATATAATCTAATATCTATAAACTGCAGAGTAATGAAGTAAAGATGAGATACTGGCACTTCCCCACCTACCTCATAAAAAGAGAATTTAAGGAATGAGTAGTGGAATTTATCCAGGAGTTATTTGGGAAGATGGAAAGTACTCCAGACGTTATAGCTTGCGAGTGGGATAAAATGAATTTGGAGTTTAGAAATAAAAGAAAAAGATCTGGTTAAGAAGTAATAAGAATTGTTTAGGGGGACTAACAAAGGGTAAAGTATTACAAAATAAAGGGAATCTCACAAGATGACGTTCAATTGCAGAGTGGTAAAGAGAAAATAAAGGACCACCTGGACAATATGCACAAGTTTAGAAAGTTTTTGTTGAGCAACTTTTTTTTTCATAATTCCACAACACAAAAATGTTTGTCACAACTTGGGCAACAGAAAGTAGAAAGGGTTGTTGCCAAATTTAGCAAGCCTGTAACAAAAAAAAAAAATAACCAGAGATCCTCTAGAGGTGTTAAGAGATATTTTGGAAATTTTATGAAAATTTGTATAAAACAGAGAAGGGGAATCGAGACAAAGCACAAATAGAAATATTTACAGAAGACTTGAATATGCCAAGGTAGAGGTAGATGAGGCTCAACAACTAATACTTAAGATAGGAGGAGATGGGATAAAAATGGTGAAAAGCTCCAGGAAAGATGGCATTCTGGTAGAATTTGGAAGGTAGGAGAGAATAAAGTGATAAAGATCTGTATGGTTTTAGCAATATTTCAAAAGGAGGGGAGACATCAATATCCTGGAAAACACTGTGATGGCTATAATACCTAAAGACAGCAAAGACCCATCTGATTCAGCTTCATATAGACCCATTTTATTTCTAAACCACAACTATGTTTAAAATAGCTAGAAGAATGGCAAAGGTGATGCCAAAATTGATAGACATGGACCAATGTGGTTTTGTGGGGGTAGGCAAAGATTTGACAACATTAATAAAACAATGATGATCCAGAGGGAAGCAAAATGTAAGAACATAACACTGCCACTGGCGAATTATTTGAATTTCCTGATCCAATAATAAGTTAATTAGAAGACTATATAAGGGATAGAGGCAAAAATCAAAGCGGGATAAGTTGCATCTGAACAGCGGAACCAGGCAAGAGTGTCATCTTTCCCCTTTGTTATTTACATTATATTTAGAACCACTGGCAAAGAAAATAAGGGACTCAGAAATTAAGGATATAACTGGAATGGTGTTCAAGAAAAGTTGGCTTTATTTGCAGATGATGTTATTTTGTACCTGATGGGACCAAACAAGAATATCTCAGTCTTGTGAAATATTCTGAGACAGTTCCGTTTTTTTTCAGGATATAAAATGAATGAAGATAAAACAAAGGCTGTAGCTATAAACTATGTACCCACACATGACCTGGTCCAGCGATACCCACACGTACGGAGACATAATAAAATTATGTACTTAGGAGTATGGACTAAAAAGGATTCAGTTATGGCAGCTAAGGACATGTGGAAAGAAACTAAACAAAAGATAATACAAAAACTGAAAAACTGGAAGCTCTTGCCTATGGATATGGATAGCAAGATACAAGCAGTAACCATGTTTTTGTCCCTTTAGTTTTATATATAGGTCAGGCATATTTATCAGCGGAGAAGCTCTGGCCAGTTATTAGCAAAGAGCTAAAGGAATTTATATGGAAAGGGAAGAGGGCAAGAGTAAAGTTGGATAAGTTTATCCTCCCAAAAGAACAAGGAGGATTAGGATTACCTGATATGAAGGGATATTTTAGAGCTACACAGTTAAGGTTCTTATACATATAACACAAGCAGAATGCTCCACTTCAAAGTGGAAAGGGATGATGATGAAGCATGGAGGGGGTGTTAATTCAAGAAATAAGGAAAAGATGAGATTTGGGATGCAGATCCTTAAGGAGAATAACAATCATGCAGATTATTACATTCATAAAGTAGCAAAAGTATCCAAAGACCTAACACAGGAATGGAGAAAAGAGATTCTGCCAACAGGGTTGATTGCAATTAGGAGTACAAAGAATAAACAGGAGGGGGATAGAATTTACAGGAAGCTGGCAAAGGAACCAAAGTATTTTGAACAAATAATTAGAGAAAGAAAGGTTACAGAATGGGAAAAGTCCAAGAAGTATTAGTACTGCAGCCTAGGGATTGCCTTCTCTATCAGGGATTGACATCAGAGTATAGACAAAGAGAAATAGATAGGAGAATCCTAAATAAAAGACCTGAAATGGTTGAGTTTTTAATTGAATCTAGAACAGAAGCGGTTGTTAAAAAAGGGATAATTAGTAGGGCATATAAATACAGGAATCAATCGGAAGAGGTCAAAAAAGATTGGGAAGAGCGACAGATAAGCAACTCATGAAGAACCAATGACAGGACATGGCTCTCAAATATGCAAAGTCTAGCAGATTTAGGATTTTTGCCAGAAAGCGTTTGCACTGATACTGTTATACACCAAGCAGACTACAAATAATTTTTCCTCAGGTAAATGGCAAATGTTAGGAGTGTGATGGGGAAGAAAGAGGTAACTGGGAACAGTTTACCATTACATTGTTGAGGTACATATCTGTGATGGCAGATGTGCAAAAGGATGTTTTCAATGGTTCATATTAGCGAACCAAAAGATGCCGAAGACATAAAAGAGCGAATGCCAATGTGCATTCACACTTTTTTGAGTTTGTCATTCTGAGTGGAGATCGTACTACAGTGGGGATTGGGACATGTACCCATTCCTTCAGTGTAGTGCATCCTCAGAGTTAGTATATATAATTAGCGGGGGTGTGGGGGGGTGCAGACCCCCACATGGGGGTCACAGGAGGGCTTGCCTCCCTGCAAAACGTGTTCTGAATGGCACTGGATGTTGAGGTAAGTTCAAAAAAATGTCAGTTCAAATTCGAATTGTTGACTTTTTTTGATTTGTTCCTGTGATTGTTTGCCAGTGTAAATTTTGACAAATGCTTTTCGAGTAAATCATTACTCGCACAAAACATTTTCGAAATTATGATGGTAAACTACTGGCAACATATGTTTTGTGAGTGTAATGAGTTGGCAGAGTTTAAAAATTTCGTACAGAATATTCTGCTGAAAATACTGGGAGAGCAAATGAGTGTAACTGAATTACTTTTTGAGTGGGACAGAGGATCTGAATTACCTATGCATACTAAGGCCTCATACCTTATTAAGCACACTAGTAAAAAGTAGTACATGAAGCATGCACTCAAAAATCAGAAAAAAAACCCTTCTGTTGTGCATCGCTCTGGAGTCAAAGAGGCAAATAAGTATTTTTTTACACATTTCAGAGCTGTTATGCTCAAGTTTCACAAAGCAATGGCATATACCACACACACATCAGAGAAAAGCACTGGAAAATGTTAACAGCTTTTAAGGTATTTTAGTTCATAGGCATGTACTAGGCTAGCTGCTCTTATGAGCCATTTTAAGTCTACATTACCCGTAAGAAGAATAACTGGGATCATACCATAGACAATTTAAGAGGAACCATGAATAGGATAAAGCATTTAGGAGATGTCATTTTCCATTAGTACCACAGATACCCTTTAGTATTGGCTTTTACTTCATACAAGCATATGATTGCTCAAATAAAGGATTGTTGGTGCATTTTCTTGGCTTCCTTGGTGGTCATTAGAGTGTTTTTACAACGTGTCTACGTATGACAAATAGGAGAGGTCCCAAGCAAATAACCTTGGGGGACTTTACTCATGACTGGTATCTCTGCGGAGGTAACTTCCTCTCTTCTGATTTCCTGCATCCTATCTGTGAGCCAGTTGGCAATTTAGAGGCTGACAGAGGGGTTTATTCACATTTTATTTAGCTTTTCTACTATACAGGAGTGGGTAAATGTGTCAAAAATCTTTGACCAGGTCAAAGTATGCGGTGTGTATAGTTTGGTTTTCATCCATTTGCTTTGGTGATCTTTTCAAAAAAAAAAAAATTCACCAGACTGAGTAAGTATGACTTGCCCTTGATGATTCCTTATGAGACAGGTCCAGTGTTTGAAGGTTCCCTATGATTCCACTGGACTTTATGTGCAGTAAATCCATTAGAAGTGGGTCCAGAGGATGCCTTGTATGCCACAGGTCACCTCTTAGCAGTCTGTAGGATACCAAGTATAGTGACAGGGCTTGGAGTTGGTCCATGCAAAATATCTTGTTTAGGCCTTGTATTAATTAGTTCCATATTGTCTTTCAAAGACTTTGCATAATGAGGCTGGTCAGACTTCTGTGTGTAAATTGCCTGTTAAGTGTGAAAGGTCCTCCCTTATACAGACAATGAGTAGCCGGTACCCATTCCCTTGGTACAAAACCTGTAAGGGGGCTGAGACTGAAGAGTTATTAAGAGTGTAGTTCAATCCTGCTTCATGCTATTTAAGATGCTTGCAGTGATACTGTCAGAAACTTGTAATCCAAAAAAATTCTGTGTGAGGTTTTCCTATTTAAAGGGATATATCTAAACCAAGTTAAAATTATTTTGCAGGAAATTAAAGTTTAGCTTAATGTACTAAACAGAGAGAGATACAGATACACCCTCATCCAATTTCCAATTTTAAAAGTAAAAAAAAAAAAAAAAAAAAAATCAAAAACCCCTTTACTCCCTATAACCTCTACATTTGAATGATTTTGTGAAAATGACTCCAGGAGATTAGCAGGTAAAAATAAAGTTATTTCAACTTGAATGGCCATGAGAAGAACCTCTTAATTTAGCTATCACAAGGATACAAGAACAATCAAACCAGACAAAGGCAGGGGAGTAGTAGTAATATATTCAATACATTAGAGCTGTAAAATGTATTCCTTGTTGTATAATAATTCAGCATATATGAGTGCCTCATGTAATGAACTGAATATACCATATGCCAAAACTGACAGTTTTTGATTTGATATCTTAATGGAAGTCATTACCAAGGAGGAATATAACTTTCTGTTAGTCAAATTTTCTTACAGTCTTGCCTTTTGTGATACCCCTAAGATACACAAAGATATCCATGACTCTTATTAGACCTATAATGGCAGCCAGTGGTTCAAAAACTGAATCATATGCCATATTTATTGATAAGTCACATAGAAAGACTTATGTTATTTTTGGATGGCCTACATAACGTTTTGTATGGCAATCACGTATGCTTTGTCACTACAGATGTAATGACTATTTACCGTTATACCATACGGCTTACAATTAAATTGGTTCACTATACCATACAAATTAGGATTAAATTGGTTTGCTGAGATGTTCAACAGGTTTGATGAACTTTCCAATACTGAGGTTATAAACTTGATTTATTTCATGGAAATGTTAAAATACAACTCCTTTTTCTATGAGGGTGAATATTTTTATACAGGATGCAGGTATGGCTATGGGTGCAGCTTGTGCTCCAGTTTCAGCGAACCTGGTATTATTGGCCTGAGAAGAAAATTATTTTTTCTGTTAGAATTTTTTGAAATATATCAATTATGGTAGATTCCTTGATGATTTTAATTATTTATTTGACATTTGTTAACTCAGACAGTCCAACTGAGAAAAAGCCCTTTTTCAGTGGAGGCCCTGGGTGAAAACTCCACTGACCAAGTCAGTAAGTCATAATAGTAAGATACAATAGTACTATATACATAACAAATATAAGCGTTATTTATACTTCTATTGTACAGTGATTTTTAGTCTAAACAGAGGTCCTGGGAGAAGTATAAATGCAGTTTTATCAAAATATGTAAATAAAGAGACATTTAAACTGGGTAAGAAGCGCATTACCAATAGTGTGCAAGAAACGTATCATGCAAGTGGAATGGCAGTTTGGAAATGGATGCCTGCTGGAGAAAAAAGAGAAATATGCATGTTCAGAAGGGGACTAAAGGTAGGCGAAAGAGATTAGAAAGGGATTAGGTAAAAGCTGGGAGGAAAGTATGATAAGTTTAGAAGGGAAGTAAGGAGAAGAAAATAGAGAAGAGAGTGATGAGCAAGGGTAACAGGAACAAAGAAAAGTACAAAAGAGTGAAAATTGGATAGGAAAAAGGGTAGGCAGTTCATCTTGGATATTTACATCGACAAGACCAGGCAGAGATCTGGTAATCTTTCAAAGCTTTCCTGAATTCATGAAATTGGTCTTTTTATGTAGGGACATCGGCAGCTTATTCCACGAGAGGGCTGGTAAGTAGCTATAAAGCTTTTGTCCGGAGGATCTCTTACTGATCATAGCTCCTGAGAGTTCTGGGGGGGGGGGGTGTATAAAGAGACTACACAGGAGATATTGGGGCAAGAGGACAGTTTGTACACGACAGTGGATGATGGTGAGTTGAAGATGCTGAGGGAATTCTAACCAGTTTAATGTCTTTAGAGCAAGACATTGATGTGATTTAGTTGGGTAATTTGATGCAAATCTGGTTACTTTATTATAGGTAGTTTCAAGTTTAGCTAGGAGATTAGACTGAAAGTTAGTAAGAATTTGTGAGCTATTGAAAAGGTTAGGAAGGAGGTAAGCATGGTTAAGTGTTTGTTGTGACTCAAAAGTTGGAAACTTTTTATTTCTATACAGTAGACCTAATGTTTATGGGTTTTCTTAATACCATGGAATACATGAAAGTCAAATTTAAGTTTATCATCTATTATGACACCAAGGAGTTTAGTGTGGGTTTCAGCCTTAATAACTGTGTTATTGAGGGATGAAATGGTGAATGTGTGTTTGTGATGATTCAGAGATTTAGGGAGGAAGAGTAGAAGCTTAGTCTTTTTGGAGTCAAATATGAGCTGGTTACTGGACTTCAATAAGGTTGAATAATGTCTGTGTAATTATGTCAGGGAGGGTATCCGAAATGGTGATGACTGTCAAGTCATCCGCATAATGTATAAGGGATGATTGTGCCAGGAAGTGTAGAGATGATTTATGAAAATGTTGAAATGTAAAGGACCAAGTATTGCTCCTTGCAGCATTCCCATTTTAATGGGTAGGAAGGGGGGAAAAAGGAGAGCCAATTAACAGCTTGTTGTCTGTTGGACAGAGAGCTTTGAAACCAAGCGAAAGAAGCAGCTGAAAGACTGAGCTGAGAGAGTTTAGAAAGGAGAATGGTGCGAGAGACAGTGTCAAAAAAGTTTTGGAGAGATCAAGAAAGAGAAAGGAGACCAACTTGTTATTGTCCCTGGCCAGAGAGATGGTGTGTGTAAAGGAGATGGACTGTTGTAGCACTACGGTGAGGAGGGAAGCCATATTGTGTAGGTGACAGTAGGTTTTCATGGACGAGGCAGTCTAGGATTTGTTTACGAAAACATTTCTCAAGGGTTTTAGACAGAGGAGACAGTATTGCTACAGGCCAATAGTTGGCTAATTTGGAAAAGTTGCCACCTTTGTGGAGGGGAATAGTATAGAATTTTTTTCCAAACAGAGGGAACAATGGATTCCCTTATTGAGCAAGTTATGAGACGAAATAGGATAGGCAATAGAGCAAACTGTAGCCTTGAGGAAGAGTAAAGGTAGATTGTCTGCTGATGCAGAGCAAGGTTTTAGTTTCAGGAGTAGGTTTTTAAATGTATTTTGTGGGAACTGGTTTTAGTGTAAAAGAATTATTAAGGTTTGAAGGATTTAATGTGTTGTAGGGTCCAGTGGAGTCATAGGTCTAAATAAGTTTACTAAATGAATCAAAGTAAGAGTTGAAGATGGAGGCCATCTCTTGTGGGATATTATTAGGGCAGGGGTTAGGAGTGGAGTAGTTTCCAAGGTGTAGGATTTAATTGATACTATTTCAAATTTTTCTAGGATTTTTATTTTGTATAGTTTGTGATTTACAATACAAATTTTTCTTATTTGTGTTTAGTAATTTTTGGTTACATAGTTCCCTATATGTTTGGTGGTGAGTACAGAGTTTAGTCCAGAGTTTCCAGGCATTATCCCGTTTTTGTATTAGGGTATGTGTAGCTTAGGTAAGCCAGGGGGAGCATCTAGATTTGATGCTTTTTTGTCAAGAAATATGATAAACTGTTGGATGGCTTCATCTAGAGGTAGAATAAAAGGAATGACCAGTTGACAGATGCCAGAATGTGCAAAAATAAAAAAGTTGTTTTAGGCGCACACACCCAGACAACCACCACAACCCAGCAGAATAAAAAAACAAATGAAAGTTTGTTACAAATGTAACAATTAAGCACTTTCATCCTGTTGTGATCAAGACTTCTTCAGAATAAACTAATTACATAAAAACAATGTATAAATACCCTAATATTAAATAAATTGTACCAAAAAAGGTTAATGAAGTAATTTAAGATTTAAAGAGAAAAGACCTCCACAAGTGCAAGTTCACCTATAAACGTTTATAAAATTCCAAAGGTATATAATTCAAATGAACTAAATGACTTCCTAAAGTTTACTTATTCCACCTGACTTTGCAAAACTTATCGCAGGACATCCAAAAATAAACTGCATGATTTATAAATTTATTTCTATAAACAACCTAGATATAAATTACCCAGAAAGTTTGATTACGGAGGTATCACACAAAGTTATATTAGGTTGAGGGGTCAAAATTTAAGCCGTTATTAGACACCAAATGGATAGAGAAGGTTAATATACAGACAAGGTCAAAAGACGGCTTTAAACAGAGCTATGGTACTAGAACATAATTATGCTGATAGCTTTGTAAAGGGTGGAGTATTAAACAATTGGAAGATGTTGAGGTTTAACCCTGAGCTGGTTGGGAAGTAAGCTACAAATCCTAAATTTGTTTTCAAAACAGGGAAGAATTTTAAACATATTTTTGAAGGAGGTTTTAGAGCATAAAGAAACATTCCCTTCCCTGAGAAAGACAGGGTGCCCACCTTCCAATACCAGTGGATCTGAAAATCTGGTACAAAAGTGTGGAAGTGGTCTGTTCAAAGGGGAGGTAAAGAGATCTACTGAAGGAATACTGCACCGTTAAGAGAATGTCCTAATACACATCCCTGTAAAGCATCCATTCGTGGGACGAGTCATGGACCTGCTCAGTGTGTCTGCCACTACACTGTGATTGCAGGAGATGTACACTGTCTGAAGAGAGACCTGGTAATGAGTTGCCAGTTCGCATGCCATGATGGCTAGCCTACACAGAAGGTACTGATTTTGTCCCCCCCACCAAAGAAAGCACAGTTGTGTTCACTTACCATAAATGTAGATGTTCAAGTGTATTCACTGTTGCAGTCATTACATTTGGGTAATCTGCTGGCAGGTTGCCCTCAGTCGGCCTGATTAACAAAGTCTTGGGTCCTGCGTTGGTTGCTGTCCCTTCTTCCATGACGTCAGGTCATCAGGGGTATAAAACATGCAGCCGACGCCATTACATCAGTTTTTCTTGCCCCAGATGTCAGGTGCCCCCCAAATACGGAGCAAAAAATAAATATATATATATATATATATATATATATATATATATATATATATATACACACACACACACACACACACACACACACACACACACACACACACACACACACACATAAAATTAAAAACATAAAAATATACCTCCAAACAAAAGCGGATACACCAAAAAGGCTTTTAAGCACAGTAAAAGGAAGTAGAGATATAGTAAGAGAAAAAACAGGGGGGCTGGAGGGAGGGTAACCATGACTGCAACAGTGAATACACTCAAACATCTACATTTATGGTAAGTGTACACAACTGTACTATGTTCTTCGTGTTTCACTGTTGCAGTCATTACATTTGGGTAAATTCCCAAAGCTATGATTGGGAGGATGGATTTATAAAGCATTAGGACCAGCTATAAAGCCCTGCAAAACAGCAGTGGCAAAGCCAGCTCTGGATTTAGAGAAAATTGGTAAATGATAATGCTTGGTGAAAGTATGAACTGAACTCATCAGCTTCTAGAATATCCCTGGTAGGAACACCTCTGAGAAAGGCTGCTGAAGTAGATGTAGTCCTGGTGGAATGAGATCTGATCCCCTGAGGGATAGGTTTTCCATGGTGCTTATAACAGAGATGAATACAATGGCTTATCCATTTAGAAATGGTTTGCTTTGAAATAGCATTCCCCTCTGCCCCTGCAGCAAATGCTACCAGCAGATGCTCAGATTTTCTTCGAGATTTAGTCCTATCCAAGTAGAATCTAAGTTGTCTGTGTACATCCAATGAATGCAGAATCTGCTCCCCCTTGTTCTGTGGATTGGGAAAGAAAGTTGGCAAATGAATGGACTGATTAAGAGCCACACTGGATACCACCTTGGGCATGAATGATGGATTGGTCTTGAGCGACACCCTGTCCGCATGAAAGATGATGAAAGGCTCCACTGCCATAAGGGACTGTAATTCAGATATCCTTCTAGCTGAAGTGATTGCTAAAAGGAAAACTGTTTTCCAGGAAATAAATTTTAAGTCTGCAGTAGCAGCTGGTTCGAAAGGAGGTAGAGTGAGTTTCTCCAATACAAAGTTAAGGTCCCAGGCAGGGGTTGGAGCTCTCCTGGGTGGTCTGAAGTTTTTGGCCCCTCTGAGATACTGCTTTGGAAGAGGATGAGAGAAGGGGGGGTCTGTGTTGTAATGAGCTGAAATAGCTGAGGCATGGATTTTTATGGAAGAAAAAGACAGGCCCTTGTGAAGCATCTCAGTTAAGTATTGCAAAATCTGAGGTAAATTGGGCATTGCTGTGCTCATCCCTTGAGATTGATTCCAGGCACAGAATCTTTTCCATTTGTCACCATAAGAAGTTCTTCTCGCCTCCAAAATGACATCCTTCACAAGTTTGTTGAGGGATGCTAAGGAGGGAATTTAAGTGATTAGCCAAGCTGCAAGTTTCAATGCTTGGAGCTGAGGGTGCAGAATTTGGATCTCCTGCTGAGACAGTAAGGAAGATGTCCGAGGCAGGTGCCACGGTGAAATGTGTGACACACTGCGCAGGAGTGGGTAACAGTGCTGGCGAGGCCAGTCTGGAGCAATTAAAATCATTTTTGGTTTGTCCTGTTTGGCTTTTAGTAGGACTTTGGAGAGCAGAGGCAGAGGGGGAAACGCATAGACTGAAAGGTTTTTCCAGCTGAAGGACAGAGCACCCACTTTCCAGGCTTTTTTGTGAGGAATTCTTGTGCAAAATTTGTCCAACTGGTTGTTCTGGGGTGAGGCAAAAAGATCTATGTCTGGGCTCCCCCATTTGTGTGTCAACATGTTGAAAATCCGTGGTTCCAGTTTCCATTCGTGTGGGTCCATGAGATTTCTGCTTAGTTCATCTGCCAGAACATTCAGCTTTCCTGGAAGGACTTGAGCTTGTAGCTGTACTTGGTATCTCAAGGGCATGTTCCACAATGCCATGGCTAGTCTGCAGAGGGGGTAAGAATGGGTACCCCCCTGCTTGTTTATGTACCACATGACCGTGGTGTTGTCCGTCTTTATCAGCAATTGCCCTGGATGAAGGTAGTCCTTGAAGGCTGTCAGAGCATTCTGTACAGCTAGTATTTCTTTTTGACTGATATTAAGGTGCATTTGATTTGGGCTCCATTTGCCCCAAATGCACTTTCCTGCCAGATGAGCCCCCCATGCATAGTCTGAAGCATCTGTAGTTAGGGTTTGGGCGGCAGGGGGTGGTGTGAATGGCAGTCCCTTGTTTTGGTGGCAGGCCTCTGCCCACCATAGGAACTCTAAGCGCAGGCAAGGTATGATAGGAATCTGTTTCCAGGCTGTGACAATGTTGACTCCATAAAACTTTTTAAGTACCACTGAAGTTTCCTCATATGCAGTCTTGCATATGGAATTAGAAGAATGCAGGAGGCCATGAACCCAAAGGCTTGCAGTATTTGCCTAGCAGGTAGCAGGGTTTTTGTGGCCACCTGTTTGAAGTAAGTCATCAAATGTATTTGCTTTTCTGGTGTAAGGAAAGCCATCTGGGCAGCTGTATTCAAGCTTGCGCCCAGGTATGTAATTTTTTGAGAGGGTACCAGTTGTGATTTATTTTCGTTTATGGTGTACCCTAGACAAGTTAGAACTCTTTTTACAAACGCCAGATGTTTTAGAAGAATGGCCTGGTTTTCTGCCTGAACTGGACAATCGTCCAGGTATGGATATAGTTGAATATTTCTTTGCCTGCAAGATGCAATTACTGGAGCCAGGCACTGTGAATACCCTGGGCACAGTAGACAAGCCAAAGGGCAGTGCAGAGAAAAAGAAGTTATGTACTTACCATAACATTCAATGTTAGTTGTCTTCATCTCGCCTTCTTTCTTGCTGGTTGGGATCGGAGCCGATCCTCGGCTCCGACTTTGCCATCTTCTATAGCTTGAGAGCTGTTTACTGGCTCAAGGCTACCCCTTATCCCATGATGCCTAGTGCTAGCTACCCAGATCTCGTTTGTAATAGCTAACCCCAGACACAGCCAGCGAATCAACATGTCCAAACAAACCAGATGAGCATACCTGTTAAACTCTCTAAGTCAGTAGAGGAAACAAACCGGAGAACACTCAGCCAGTGAAACCTAAACTCCTTTCGATCCAATAGGACAGGGGGACGGAGGGTGGGATGCAAGAAAGAAGGCGAGATGAAGACCACTAACATGGAACGTTATGGTAGGTACATAACTTCTTTATGTTAAGTTGTCTATCTCGCCTTCATTCTTGCTGGTTGGGACAGCATACCTAGCACCTACAATCCTGGGCAGCTCATTGGAATAGACTCTTCAGAACAGTGGAACCAAAGTCAGCTCTGCTCCCGGAGACCATATCTAGCTTGTAATAAGAAATAAAGGTATGAGGATTTGCCCATGTAGCGGCTGCACAGATAAAATCCATGAGCAACCTAGACTGAAATGCTATAGAGGTGGCCAAGGCCCTAGTGGAATGACCTTTTGGTTTGATAGGCAACTCTTTGTTTCTCAATTGATAAATGAAAGTAATAATGTGAGATAACCACCTGGATAAGGTCACTTTGGAGACTGGACGACCTTGTTTACCCCAGAGCATAGGAAAGGAATAGTTGGTCCGATTTCCTTATGTCCTTCGTCCTATGCAGGTAAAAACGCAGTTGTCTGTGAACATCTAATTGATGTAATTTGTATTCTGCCTTGTTGGTGTGGTTGGGAAAAAACACGGGAAGGTCTATGGACTGGTTTATATTTTCTGAGCAGACTTTCGGAAGGAAAGAGGAATTAGTCCTCAGAGCTACCCTGTCCTTATGAAAAACTAAGTAAGGAGGACGGACACATAGTGCCTGAAGTTCAGAGACGCGTCTGGCTGAAGTAATAGCTATCAGAAAGAGAGTTTTCCAAGATATAAACTTAACGGAACAGGACGCTGCAGGTTTAAAAGGGGGCGAAATTAAGGAGGTAAGTACCAAATATAGGTCCCAAGGAGGAGGGGGATCTCTCACTGGGGGTCTAAGGAGAGTAGTCCCTCTTAGGAAAGCTTTACACAGCTTATGAGACATGATGTTTGCATTAGAGAAACCAACACAAAAGTTTGAAATGGCCGCTAATTGAACCCCGATTGTAGCAGAAGCAGACCCAGAATGACAAAGTTCTGCTAGGAACTCCAGGATTTCGTGGACTGGGGCTGAAAAGGGATCTATGTTCCTAGCCTCTGCCCAACAAGAAAAATGTTTCCACTTGCTAGCATAAGTCCTTCTAGTGGCGGACTTGTGCGAGGAGACAATAATTTCACGTACGGCCGGGGAAATGTTGGGAAGCCTGGCTATGGTTGGAAAGGGAGCAACCAAGCTGTGAGCTGGAGTGTTTGGAGGGATTGATGCAGCCCGCCTGACTGATGAATCAGCAAGTCTGGAATCGGATCCAGAGTCCAGGGCTGATCGAGAAGGTAATGGTGCAGGAATGGAAATAACATCTGTAGAGGCCAGTAGGGGGCAATGAGGATCATTTTGCAACCCAACTATATTGCTTTCTGTATGAGCTTCGGTATCAGGGGAAACGGAGGGAAGGCATAAAAAAGTCCCTGACGCCAAATGTGGACTAGAGCGTCTCTGGGTGTGTGACCTGGAAGTGGGAGAAGTAGTTGCTACATTTGCTGTTGAAGGGGGTGGCAAAAAGGTCGCAGCAAGGCTGTCCCCATTTGCGAAAGATAAGATTTGCAACTTCCTGATACAGAGACCACTCGTGAGGCATTAGAATAGCTCTGCTGAGCCTGTCCGCTAGGACGTTGGACCTTCCAGGGATGTGCGTCTCAATCAGAAATCGTTGGGGAGGAGATCGCCCACTGCCAGAGTCTGAGCGCTTCTCGACATAGGGGGTAGGACCTGGTTCCGCCCTGTTTGTTGATGTACCAAACCACTGACATGTTTTCCGTTTAAATTGCAATGGTCCCATAAGGGAGAGATTCCTGAATGGCTTGCAACGCTAGAAGCACGGCTCTCATTTCAAGGACGTTTATATGCAGATGGTACTCGTGAGGCTGCCAAGTGCCTTGGACTGTCCTGCCCTGATTAATGCCCCCCCCCTTATCAGGGAGGCATCTGTGGTCACTGTGGCAACCGGAAGGGGCTGAATGAATGGTCTGCCCTGAGAGACTAGTGAGGAGACCATCCACCAGGAAAGGTGCTTTTTGCATGTGTCTGTAATCATGATCATGTTGAGACATGAGCAGCTGTTGAAAGGACCACTGTGTGAACAGAAGCCACTGAAGAATTCTCATGTGAAAGCGGGCCAGAGGGACTAGAAGCATTGCCTCTGCCATGGAACCCAGAGTTTGAAGAACCATCCTGACTTGGACCCTTTTGCACTGCATTAGAATTTGTACTTGCTGTCGAATTGTGGTCACTCTGTCTGGCGGTAGCCTTGCGGACATACTCCTTGTGTCTAGGTCTGCTCCTATATACGTAATAGATTGACAGGGCAACAAGGCAGACTTTTCGAAGTTTATTGTAATGCCTAGCTGGGAACAAAAAGTGAGTGTGTAGTCCCGGGCTTGTAGAAGGTGATGCCTGGTAGTAGCAGTAAGGAGCCAGTAGTCTAGATATGGAAACACCTGGAATCCTTGATGTCTCAGGTGAGCCGTGACCACTGCCATACATTTGCTGAACACCCTGGGGGCTGTGGTGAGACCAAAGGGCAGAGCTCTGAACTGGTAATGACTGGCTCCCAACCGGAAGCGAAGGAATCTCTTGGAGCGCCTGTCCATTTTGATGTGGTAGCATGCATCCTGAAGATCTATGGAGCACATCCAATTGTCCTGACACAGAAAGGGTAGAATGGACTGTAGTGTGACCATCTGAACATTTGTTCTTTGAACAGTCTTGTTTAGTCTGCTGAGATCCAGAATCAGTCTCCAGTCCCCTGTCTTTTTAGGTACCAAAAAGAACCTTGAGTAAGTTCTGGATCCGTGTTGGTCTGCCGGGACTTCCTGGATGACTCTTTCTAGCAGTCTTGAAACTTCTATGACTGCTTGGTCCCTCAAATTGGGTGGAACATCTGGGAAGGGATTTGCTTGACGGTAAGGGGGGTTGAGAGAAGGGAATTTTGTAACCTCTGGATATGACTGCCTGTACCCATTTGTCTTGCGTTACATTTTGCCAGGCTTTTGGGTACAGTGAAAGTCTTCCGCCGACTGCCTCCAGAGGCAGGCAGCCAGGCAACCCTTCAGGGATGCTGGAAGGGCTTCTCAGAGAAGGATTCTCTGCTTCCTTGGTTCTGCGGACCCCCTCTGCCACGAGGGTGGCGTCTGTTGTTGTTGTTTCCTCCTCTGCCCCTGAAGGAAAAATCGCTGTGTGTGTCAGGCGAGGCTCCCTGGGATTTTCAAAACCACATTTTACCACTCTTCTGACCCTTGGGGTATGATTTGGAAGGAGTGGAAAAATGGACTCCCATGGCAGAGAGATTCTTGCCTTCTTGTTCACACCTAATGAGAGTGTCTTCCACCTGTGGCCCAAAGAGAAAGGAACCATCAAAGGGGGTGTTGGTGTGGTGAATGATGCTCTAAAGGGTTCTGCAAAATTACACAGCCACATCCACGCATGTCTCCTAAGGGCCACACCTGTACCTGCGGCTCTACTCGCACCATCGGCTGCATAGGAAATGAGACTCGTGGAGGAGTTGACTACAAAATTAACTGTCGCCAGCTGAGAAGCCACTTTAGCTTGAGCTCCTTCAGCTGATGGATCCTGAAGGGCATCTCCGAGCTCTTTAAGGAGATCCCTCTGAAGCCAGGTAAAATGGCATAAGTAATTCAGTGACCTCATAGAAAAGGTCGCTGAAACAAACATTCACTTCCCATATCTATCCATAGTCCTGGACTCCTTGTTAGGAGGATGGACAGACGCAGAAGTTTCAGCTAACTCCTTCTTAGTGGCTGCTGCTACCACCATGGCATCCACAGGAACACCTTTAGTAAGGAACTGCTTATCAACGGGTGCAGTGATAAACTTGCCGGGTCTCCCCAGGGTTGGTTCCACTGCATCTAGAGCTGACCAAGCCTTTTGAGCCACCACTGACATGAGTGGATCGAAAGGCAGAAAAACCCAGGAGGTGGAAGGTCAGGAACCGAAGGCATCCAGGAATACAGACTCATCCCCGATGGCGTCTAGGGGAGTCCAGTTCCCCCTCTGCTTAAGCATTTCTAGGATGTCCGAGAAGGAAACATCTTCAGAGGGGGATCTCGGGGACCCTTCCGATTCATTTAAGTCTGTATCAGAAGTGACAGACTCAGGGGAGTCAATGTGCTTCGTCTTGCACTTCTTCTTCCGAGGGGGTTCCTCTGAATGATCAGGGGAGGCTTCCGAAGAAGAAGCACCCAATGGCGTGCCCTGGAGCGCCGGTTCCCCACGCTTGGGGTCTGGAGAAGGAGCAGAGGTTAACGCAGGCACTACAGGGGACGAAGCCGATGGGGTCGAATGTGGAGCTAAGTGGCCAGAACACTCCTCATGACATTGAAGGTGTCCCCTGCCACGATGCCGAGAAGGCTCAGGTTCCGAGGAAATCGGAATCCTTCTCCGCACCGAGGGACACGGCTTCGAGGCCGATGTAGGAGCCGAGCTCATCTGCGCTGAAGCTCCGAGAACGAGAACGGGGTCGGACAAGGGTCTGATGCCACTCGCCCCCTTGGAGCAGACGAGGGAGCCTCGGCGCCCAGATCCCTCGACGGAAGGCACCATCGAGGAAATCGGAATTGATGACGGAACCGAAGGAGGGATAGTTATCGGAGCAGACAGTTCCACGACTTGAACCCAAACGAACTCTGGCTCCGAGCTCAATGGAGTCGGAGGAGGAATATCGATAGCAGTGGATGGAACAGATACCTGTTGAGGAGAGCTGGGCAACATCTTGGCAAGTGTCTGCGACTTCAGTAACCTACTGACCACTCTCTCCACGTCGTGACCCGAGAGCCTAGAGGACCGAGAGGAGTGGGAGGATCTGTGACTGTGCTCACATTGCAGCAGGGGAGACGGAGGAGCCAAATGTATGGATTCTAATGAAGGGGACCTCAGCCTCTTGTAGCTCCGCAACGGCTCCAAGGACACTGATGGAGCCGATGGGGAGATAGACTCCTCGGTTCCGGACGGAACTGAAGTAGTTGGTAGAGTTTGAACCAATGATGGCTCCAAGCTTGGAGCCAACGATTTGGTCGGTTTTGGAGATTTCACAGGCTGAGCCATGGCCGGTGAATCCTGGGGCTTGAGAAGACCCCTCAGAATAAGTTTATTCTTGCACTCCTGCAGAACTCTTGGACTGAATGCATGGCATATGGAACAAGAGTCCTGCAGGTGCACTGCGTCTAGACTCAAGAAGTGTGACCATCTGTCAGAGATATTTTGTAACAGCATGAGTCACACTTCTTGAATCCAGACACTTTGGATTCTTTAGACATACCCAAGAAATAACCCGTAAAATACTATACTGATTTTTAGCCAAAAGGCCGAACAGTTATAACAAAATACCACAACACTAATAACAGAGGCAAAAAATACACAGAAAACTACAGCTAAGGATTGTTTTTTTTTTTTTTTTTTTTTTTTTTTAAACTAGGAAGCCTCTAACTTAAATGGCTACCTAACAAAAAGAAAGAAAGATTAAATTAACTGTACCTACAAGAAGGGATAGGGGTGGGGGGGGGGGGAGAACTCTCTAATTTAAACAAGTTCTAAGGGAAGGACTACCAAGAGACTAAACTAACACCAAGTTACAGATTACAACTTAAAACAAGAAAAAAATCCCCGTAGAAAGATTAATTTGACTAGAAAAGTTAAATAAGAAAGCTAATACGAGCCTGAGCGAGTAAGAACCACACCTCGCAGCTGAAGCGGCAAACGAGATCTGATTAGCTAGGCATCATGGGATAAGGGGTATCCTCGAGCCAGTAAACAGCTCTCGAGCTATAGAAGATGGCCGAGTCGGAGCCGAGGATCAGCTCCGATCCCAACCAGCAAGAACGAAGGCGAGATAGACAACTTAACATCTGATAATACATGCAGTCTGCTTTGAAGCGGAGGTATCTTCTGCAAGATTCCCTGATTGGGATATGCAGGTAAGCCTCATTTAAATCTAGAGTTGCCAACCAAGCATCCTTGCTAGCATAAGAAGTAACTGGTGAAGAGTCAGCATCTTGAATTTTGGAATGTCCAGAAAGGTGTTAGTAGACAGGTCCAGAATTGGACGCCATGATTTGTCTTTTCTGGGTACCAGGAAAATTCTGGAATAGAAACTTTGTCCCTTTTCCTCTTCTAGCACTAGTTGAATAGCCCCCATGTTTAGGAGGGAAAGTACTTGTTTCTGAGCCTCTGCCCACTGATTTGGAGGCAGGTCTGGCCACCCATTTGGGGTTGGCAGCGTGTGGAAATGAAATCTGTATCCCTGGGACACTATATTTAACACCCATTTGTTCTGGGTTATAAGTTGCTAGTTTCTGTAATGAAGAGCCAGTTTTCCCCCCAAAGGGGTGGCTAAGAGGTAAGTGCTTGGTAATTTTAAAGGGAAGTCATTGAGACTGTTTACCATAGGGTGGTGCCTTGTTGTTTCCAGATTTGAAAGGGGAAGCACCCCATTGTTTAGTTCTAAAAGTCCCAATGGACTGAAACCTAGTGCTTTTGGAATGTCTGGGTTTGGCTGGAGTGGCTCTGGAAGGAGCTGGAAAGGACCAGTTCTTAATAAGCCAGTGCCTACTAAATCTAGGAGGTTGTACTTGTAAGAAATCTTTCACAGTTTGCATATATTTAGCTTTATCTTCCATCTTTTTTAGAACTTCTTCCGACTTATTGCCAAACAAGCGGCCCTGCTGTAAAGGAGCATCCAAAAGTTTTGCTTTAACATGATCACGCAGAGATTGCTCCTTAAGCTAAGCATGCCTTCTAGGCACAGACCCAGTAACAGCATCCCTGCAAGAGGCCTCTAAAGAATCAAAACCACATTGCAAAGTATGTTTGCCAACTTGTTCAGCCGAATGCAATAAATCCTGTAAATCTTTATTCTCCACACAGTCAGAAATCAACATAATTTTCTGTTTAAGCAGTCCCATGATATGCTGTTGATATTTTAGCATATGGAATTGACAGTTTAAAGCCCTGATTGCTAAAGTTGCAGAAGTGTAAACCTTTTTACTCCATCTTTCCAGCGCCCTGGAGTCTCTATCAGAAGGGGTAGGATTTTTAGCAGTAGAAGCCTTTAATGCCCTTGGGACTCAGGAACCCTATAGTACCTGCCTGGTTTGCTAGGGGCTGGCGGCAAGGAATCAGGGGCCATACTGGATTCCGAAAACATATCAACAATGTCTAGTACAGGAGAGGTATAGCCAAAAGCCTATGCTGAGGAAGAAGGAAATCCCTAAGCCTCTGTTTGGATTCAGAGAAATCCTGACCTTCCCAGTGGAAATGCTCCCTTAAGGTATGTAAAGTTTCCCCAAAAGAGAAATCCTCAGGTGGAGAAGCAGAGGGAATGGAATCCTCTGCATCAGAGTCCTCATAAGTAGGTATGGACAAATCCAGATCATTAGAAGAGTCAGAAGAGAGTCCTGTTCAGAAGATTCATAGTAGAGTTCAATCCTAGGCTTCTTGGAGGGATGAAGGGGGTTGACTACCCCTGATTAGAGTAATTAAATCTTCAGCCATTTTGATCATTTGTTTTTTAGGCATAGGGGCCTGAACATGTGGCCTGGGTGTCGGTTTTTTAGACATAGATCGAGATTTAGGCCTTAACACTGAAGTTGGAGTCAGTTTAAGATGCAAGTCTGTAGGCCTGAATACACCCTCAGAAGCTGGTGCCTGCTCAGCGGCTCTGGACCCATCCAAGGTAGAGATATCCGTGAGTTCCATATATGAAGCATCTCGTGGCATACCTGACTCTGAATGGGTCTCCGTAGAGGCCTGCGAATCAGAAGTAGCGGGTATCAGGGGCTGCGAAAGCGCCTCACTGAGTACTGGCGAACTGGCTTAGGAGAAGCGTCATTGACAGTTTTGGACCTCAACGGCCTGTCTCTGTCTTTTTCTTTGTGTTTTTTTCGGTATTCCGGTAGTCGGATGACTAACCAACGTCATTTCTGGATAATTAAACCAAGAGCTGAAATATTTAGAAGCAAAAATGTACTGACGACGGATAGTGCACTGATTAAATAAAGCACAAAACCGACAACAAGGTATGTCGTGGTCAGGGCCTAGGCAAGGAATACAGTACAAATGAAAATCCTTATGAGGTATTTGCTTCCCACAAGTAATGCAATTATTAACTTTTACTGACATCGGTAAGGAGCAAGAAAAAGTTTCCCCAACGGGGTACTTAGCTTTTAGTTGAAGACTTAGGTTCTGAAACTCGAAAACAAAAATTTCAGGAGTCTGCCAACCAGCACTTGCTAACTGTTTCTGCTTCGGGCACCGCGCGGCAAGAAAGACTGATGTAATGACGTCGGCTGCATGTTTTATACCCCTGACGACCTGACGTCATGGAAGAAGGGACAGCAACCGACGCAGGACCCAAGACTTTGTTATCAGGCCGACTAAGGGCAACCTGCCAGCAGATTACCCAAATGTAATGACTGCAACAGTGAAACATGAAGAACATCTGTGGAGTTGTCTAAACAGTTTTAGAGGGACTGGATGAAAGAGAGAGTGAAAGGTCTGTAGAACCAACAGCAGGGCTCTCATCTCTTTTATGTTTGTGTGCTCCTTCTTTTGAGAAGGGGACCAACATCCCAGAACCTTCCAGGAAGCAAAGGCTGCCCCCTAACCTATGTCTGAGGCATCTTTGAACAATTCCTGAACAGGAAGAGGAGGATGCAGTGGAAGGCCTGAGTTCAGGGAAATCTGTTGAATCCACCAGCGAAGTTCCCTCTTTAAACAAGGAAGAAGAGGGGCAACAAAGTCCACTGGGGTGCACATGTTGGCTCCAAACTGACTTGACGTACCACTTATATTTCCTCATCTGAAGTTTGGCTAGAGGTAACATGGGAAGAGTGGATGCCATGAAGCCTAGAAGGCAGAGAAACTTCCAGGCTGTAAGAAACTGCAGAGGGAGAAGGTCTTGGAAGAATTTGGTTAGAAACTGAATTTTTTGAGGCGGCAAGGAGGCCAACATTTGATATGTCTGGATTCTGAACCCCATGAAAATGTGGTCTTGTAAAGGGGTGAGGGAAGATTTTTGAAGTTTATAAGTGAAACCCAGTCTTTGAAGAAGGCAAATAGTGAAAAGGAGATTCTGTTGCAAGGTCTCTGGAAGGAATTCCTGGAGCAGATCATCATCCAGATACGAGCAAAGCAGAGAAATGAAAATGTGATGAAGCAACACAAGAGTGCAAATATTTCCTGAAAAGGGAGTGAATTGGAATGAGAGGGCAAGCATCCTTTATGTCCAGGGAGTCCATAAGAACCTGTGGAAGGATGAGGGGAAACAAGGAAGACAGAGAAAGCATCCTGAAGGTTGGGACCTTTAAGAAGGTGATGAGTTGTGAAAGCTTCAGAATAGGTCTCCAAGGGTCATCTTTCCTGGGAACAAGAAGCATTTTGGAGTAGAAACCTCCTCTTGTTTGGGTAAGTGGAACTTCTTGAATAGTTCCGTGGGATTTCAATACCTAGAGCACATCTGAAAAAAATGTAGTTGCTCTCAAGGTGGTTGAGGAATACCCATGAAAGGTAGAGTTTCCCACACCATTGTAGATCAATGTGTATATGTGTGTTTAAGAAGCTATACAAGAGATTGCACAGGTGTATAAATACTGAGCACATGCGAGCCTGACTGTCATTTTGCAGTAAGCTGTTGAGATGTAAGCATGTATGTATGCAAGGTCTGTTTGCCAGTTCATTTGTATTTTATGATGCTGCTAGCCATCCTGATGTGTTTCTATGTATTAAAGCATCTAAACGAAATACCCTGCCTGCTTGTCATCTATGTTAGAGAAGGACAAGCAACACAATGTCAGAAGCAGCATGTCTAAAAGGACATGAGGCCAGGAGGAGATACAAATTCTTCAGCTCGAGATAGAGAGGCACTTAGTTGAAACTGGAGGAATATACAGGAGTGAATCATCCCTACTGCACGTATACATTGCAAAGCAGGTCAGAAATTAATTTCAGATGTTAAACCTTGCTCAGCACAATTCCTTATTCGCAAAATATGAAACGAGACAGAGAATGCTCTAAACGATATTTGCATAAAAGTATATGTCTGACACTGATAAAAATATTCAAATTACTACAGAAAATGTTTGAAATAAAGTCCAAATTGCATAAAACGAATAAAATAAGAGAAAATTACTGCAGTTTCGCTAAGCACATATTTTCGTACTACTCAAAGATATCAGAGTTATTCGAAGTCTATAAAGTGCTTGCATGTTTGTGCAGTATTACAGTACAGTTATTTCGCAAAATACAACCATTACAGAGCATATTTCACAAAGTACAGTATTTCGAAGAGTTTATTGTGCATTTGAATGTTATTAGAAGCTCTCAGAGTAGTTTGTTCATACATAATTACAAGGGCCATATTTTCAGTTTGTCTGTGCATACTTTGTGGGATTGGCAGATGGATTTTGAAAACCCAGTGCACTTGTGTTTGACAGTAATACTGCTGAGAACTGGAGAGTGTTTGAGCAAGAGTACATTTTCATACAGGTTGCATTTTCTGCTAAAGATGTCCGCACAAAGGAATTTATTCTGCTTAATTTAGATGGGTCATAAGCCAATGAAATGGAATGTTTATTTGTGTATGCACCCGCTACCTATACAAGAGGGGGGGGGAAACCATCATATTGTTGTCCCGGCTCAGTCAAGGGAGCACCGAGTACTTAAAACAAATTCAGAGAAATGTGTAACCTCCAGACAAATGTTACAGTGAAAAGGCACTTATTTTACACAAGGGATCAGAAGCCTGGTGAAACTTGCAGCACATATAACCAACTTGAGAAACAAAGCTAACATGTTCAGACTTGGTGATTTAAGGAATGAGCTGATAAAAGACAGACTTGTGTGTGGTATAAAAGATGATGCTGTAAGAAAGATTTTGCTTCATGACAGTGATTTAACTTTGAATAAGGCCATTGAGATTTGTCAAATATACAAGCTCAAAGAAAAGCACACACATATGCTTACAAATGAGAATAGCTCTACAAAACATAGTGATAAAGCTCATGTTGATAGTATGCAGCACGTGGTTAAAAGAAACAGGCCCAAGCACATGGCACCAACTGTAGCCCCTGCAGCACTCACTGGTAAACCCCAGAACTTTCCAGCAAATTCCAGAGTTTGTACAGTCTCAGTGAAGCACAAGAGTGAGTTAGCAAACTCAAAGCATGGGCCCCAAACCTAGTTTCATTGCTAACTCTCGTAACTGTGGTGGAAGTCATGAATCTAAAAGGGAAAAATGTTTAACTTTTGGCCAGCAATGCACAAATGTAATAAGTGGAATCATTTCAAGAGATTTTGTAAATCAAAAGACCCACATTCTTTTTATTAAGAAGGAACATTTTAAGAAATGAGTTGATCAATTAGAGAGCTACAACCCTACTCTCTTATGTTGATGGAGTGATACTGCTTCATGAAACAGTCAATGCAGTAGATTTAAGGGCAAAAAAATGAATTTTTTTGTACTGTTCGGATAAATGACAAACCCACAGACCTCAAAGTTGACAAAGATTCAGCAGAAACAATCAGAAACATTTCCTAGAGTGTGTCATGGTGAAAGGCTTGATTTGGTAAGGTGTGTGAAGCTTATTTCATACAGAGGTGAAGAAATTCAAACTGAAGGCTCAGTAGTGCTTTCATGCTACTCTGCTGGGAGAAGCTATGACTTACTATTTTATGTGGTCAACAGGCACATCCAGTAATTATTAGGGCACAGAGACAGTCTGAAAATGGGACTGCTTTCATTTAATAAGGAAATCCACCAAGTCAGCTTGAAAGACCATTACTCTAATGATTCGCCCAGCACATTTTTTTCTACCTATGCTGATCTTTTCAAAGACAAATCAGGGAAGCTTCCAGTTGTGTACTCCATGAAGTCAGAGGTCAGTCCAGTTACCAGGTAAGCTCAAAAAGTTCCAATAGCCATGCAGGATAAAGTCAAAGCAGAGCTAGATAAAATGGTGCAAGAAGGGGTGATCTGTCCAGTTCCAACTTCAACTGAATGGGTATCTTCCATGGTGGTAGGTCATAAGAAAAGCTCAGATGACATTTATTTATTTATTTTACATTTGTTGACCGGGCTAGTCTAACTGGAAACATGTCCATTTTCAGTAGGGGCCTGGGGAGAAAAGTTCCACATAAAAGACACTTAACAAACAGAACATTAAACTTCAGTTACAGATTACTTGTCAGACAAAACAGGTGTTACATGGTAACTTACCATTCATGATAGATAAAAATAGAACAAATAAGATGAACCCCCCCGGATGAATTTTTTTTTTTTTTTTGTCAACCAAACACTGCAAGAAGAAAAACGGACTCAGAAGAATGCGGGGTATTCCCAAATCAAAGTTATAAGTAAGGCACAGGGGAACAGACTAGTTGTAAACAGAAAGTACAGTTGTGTACCTACCATAAATGTAGATGTTAGAGTGTATTCACTGTTGCAGTCATACACTTGGGTAATCCTGCTGGCAGGCTACCCGCAGTCAGCCTGAATTCCAAAGTCCTGGTCCGGCGTCGGTTGCTGTCGCCTCTTCCCAGATGTCAGTGCGCCAGGGGTATACAAGATGCAGCAGACGCCATTTTCTTCAGTTTTTCTTGCCCCAGATGTCAGGTGCCCCCAAAAGGGTAGGCTAAAAACATTGCTTATAAAAAGCATGCACTAAAATAAACATTACATTCATCTACAAGCAAATACACCACATAGGTTGTATAGAATAGAGAAGCGTAGATAAGTCCCAGCAAAGAAAGGGGGATGGTGGGTGGGTAACCTGGACTGCAACAGTGAATACACTCTAATATCATCATCATCAATCATTGATTGTTTTGTACTGTAAAGTTAATAGTATGATAATGGAGCTTTTCTCCTCGGGCCTCTGCTGAAAATGGACATGTATCCAGCCAGACTAGCCTGGTTAACAAATGTAAAATAAAAATAAAATAAATAATATCTACATTTATGGTAGGTACACAACTGTACTATGTTCATCGTGTTTCACTGTTGCAGTCATTACACTTGGGTTGACTCCCAAAGCTGAGGTTGGGTGGCTGGGTCTAAACAGGATTAGGAGTGGCTATGAGGCCCTGCAGAACTGCAGTGGCAAAGCCTGCTCTGTATTTAGAGTAAAGAGGTAAGTGGTAGTACTTAGTAAAAGTGTGCACTGAAGTCCAAGTTGCAGCCTCCAAAATATCCTTGGTTGGTACTCCTCTGAGGAAAGCTGCTGAGGTGGCTGCTGCTCTGGCGGAATGTGGCCTAATGCCCTTAGGCACTGATTTGCCATGCTGTGAATAGCAGAAATGAATGCAGTGGCCTATCCACTTTGAAATGGTCTGTTTTGAGATCAGCTTTCCTTGTGATCCTGCAGCATATGCTACTAGAAGTTGTTCCATCTTTCTGAAAGCTTTGGTTCTGTCCAAGTGGAAGCGTAGCTGCCTGTGAATGCCCAAAGAATGCCGAAGTCTCTCACCCCTATTCTGTGGGTTTGGATAAAAAAAGTAGGCAAATAAATTGGTTGGTTAAGGGCCACACTGGACACTACCTTAGGCATAAATGTAGGGTTTGTCCTTAGAGAAACCCTGTCAGGATGGAAAATGATAAAAGGTTCCACAGCCATGAGTGCCTGTAACTCTGAGACTCGTGTAGAGGAGGTAATTGCTAGGAGCAGAGCTGTTTTCCAGGATAAGAATTTTATATCAACTGCAGAGACTGGCTCAAACGGAGGCAGTGTGAGTTTTTCCAAGACACAGTTGAGGTCCCATGCAGGTATTGGTGCTCTCCTTGGAGGTCTTATGTTGTTGGCCCCTCTGAGGTACTGCCTTAGTAATGGATGAGAAAAACTAGGTGGTTCTGTATTGTAATGAGCTGAAATGGCAGAGGCATGAATTTTAATTGATGAAAAGGAAAGGCCTTTATCCAGCATCTCAGTTAAGTATTGCAAAATCTGAGGAACATTTGGAACAGTCATGTCAATACCTTGTGCCTGGTTCCAAGCACAGAATCTCTTCCATTTTTCTGCATATGATTTTCTGGTGCTAGGCCTCCGGGCCTCCAAAATAACATCCATCACTGCTTTAGAGAGAAGTATGTCTTGAATGGCTACATTATTCGCCATGCTGCCAGGTTTAAGGTCCTGAGTTGGCTGTGCAGTATCATACTGTCTTGTTGGGTCAATAAGTGAGGAATTTGAGGTAATGTCCAAGCTGGGCATTGAGACAAGCTCTTTAGGATTGGGTACCAGTGCTGGCGGGGCCAGTCTGGGGCAATCAGTATCATTTTTGGTGTCTCTTGTCTGACCTTGAGGAGTACCTTGGGGAGGAGAGGTAGAGGAGGAAAGGCATATACTGTTAGGTTTTTCCAGCTGAAAGATAGAGCATCCACTTTCCATGCTTGCTTGCTTGTGATAAGTCCTTGTGCAGAATTTCTGTAGTTGGCAGTTGTGAGGGGAGGCAAATAGGTCTATATCCAGGCACCCCCAGTTCCTTGTTATCATGCTGAAGACTTGTGGATCCAATTTCCACTCATGGGGATCCATTATGTTTCTGCTTAGTTCGTCTGTGTATTTATCCTTCCTGGCAGGAATTGTGCTTGCAGATGTACTTGGTAAGTCAGTGCTGTGTCCCACAAGTTCATGGCTAGTCTGCAGAGGGGGTAGGAATGCGTGCCCCCCTGCTTGTTTATGTACCACATTGACTGTAGTACTGTCCGTCTTTATCAGTAGTTGTCCTGGATGAAGTATATCCTTGAAGGCTGTCAGGGCATTCTGAACAGCTAGAATCTCTTTTTGATTGATATGTAGATGCACTTGACTTGCATGTGCCCTGAATACATCTTCCTGCCATATGGGCCCCCCAGGCATAATCTGATGCATCTGTTGTCAATGTCTGCCTGGCTGTGGGTAAGGTGAATGGCTGTCCCGTGTTGAGGTGACAGGCTTTTGCCCACCATCGAAACTCCTGTGGCAGGCAGGGAATGAGGGTAATTATTGTTTCCAGGTTGTGGCAATGTTGAGTCCAAACACTTTTTAGATACCACTGAAGTTTCCTCATATGCAGTCTTGCGTATGGAATTAGTAGTATGCAGGATGCCATGAAGCCCAAAGCCTGCAGAATCTTTCTTGCAGATAACTGGGTCTTTGTTGCCAACATTTTGAAATAAGTAGTCAGTTGTCTGTGCTTGTCTGGCGTGAGATAAGCCGTCTAGGCAGTTGTACTTAAGCTTGCACCCAGGAATATTATCTCTTGAGAGGGTACGAGTTTTGATTTCTTTTCATTTACTGTGTACCCTAGACCTGTTAGTAATCTTTTTACAAATGCCAGATTCTGTAGTAGGATGTCCTTGTTCTCTGCTTAAATAGGGCAGTCGTCCAAGTAAGGATATATTTGTATTCCTCTTTGTCTGCAGAATGTAATTACTGGTGCCAGGCATTGTCTGCAGAATGCAATTACTGGTGCCAGGCATTTTGTGAAGACCTTGGCGCAGTAGATAAGCCAAAGGGCAGTGCAGAGAATTGGTAGTGCATTGAGCCAGCTATAAATCTGAGGTATCTTCTGCATGATTGTCTGACTGAGACATGCAGGTATGCCTCTTTTAGGTCTAAAGTCACAAGCTAAGCTTTCTTGCCCAGCATGGGCAGAAGCTGCTGCAGAGTTAACATTTTGAATTTTGGAATATCCAGGTAATGTGTTTAGGATAGACAGGTCCAGTATTGGTCTCCAGGCTTTGCCCTTTCTGGGTACCAAGAATAGCATTAAGTAAATTCCTTGTCCCTGCTCTTGCTGTGGTACTTGCTGAATGGCTCTCATGTCCATGAGAGAGAAAACTTGTTTTTGTGCCTCTGCCCACTGATTGTGTGGCAGGTCTGGCATACCGTTTGGCCTTGGCAGGGTGTGAAAGTGGAACCTGTATAGCCTTGAGATACAATAATTAAGACCCATTTGTCCTGGGTGATCATGTGCCAATTTTGTGAAAAAAGTGCTGGTTTTCCCCCCAAAGGAGCTGCCAGAAGATAAGTGCTTGGTGCTGGCAGGGGGAAGTCATTGAAACTGTTTCCTTCTTATGGCTGTGATTTTTCCTCTCCACTTTTGGAGGTAGAGGCACCCCACTGTTTAGTCCTGTATGAGCCTTGGGGCTGTGATCTGCCTCTGGCGTGTCTATCTGCCTCTTTGTGGCCTGTCTGACACTGGAAAGGACCAATTCTTTGTAGGCCAGTTCCTGCTAAATCTGACAGGCTGTACCTGTAAGAAATCCTTCACTGTTTGCATAGATTTAGCTTTGTCCTCCATTTTCTTCAACACCTCTTCTGCTTTAACACCAAACAAGGTATCATGTTGTAATGGAGCATCTAATAGTTTTGCTTTAATACGATCGAGCAGATTCTGTTCTTTTAACCAAGCATGCCTCCTAATGACAGAACCTGTAACTGCGGCCCTGCAGGAGGCCTCTAGAGAATCACAACCACATTGCAAAGTATGCTTTCCCACTTGTTCAGCTGCATGCAATAATCCTGCATTTCTTTGTTTTCTGCACATTCTGAATTTGCCAACAATTTCTGTTTAAGCAGTGACATAAGATATTGCTGATATTTAAGCATATGAAATGACAATTTAAAGCTCTTACAGCCAAGGTAGCAGAAGTATAAATCTTATCCCCCCATCTGTCCAGGGCCCTTGAATCCCTATCAGAGGGGATAGGGTTTTTTGCAGTGGAAGCCTGGACACCCTTGGGACCCTGAGAAATAGTTTCTGGGTCAGCAGCAGGGCTTTTGTAAAGAAATTTATGTGAATCAGGAACCCTGTAGTATCTGTCTGGCTTAACAGGAGCTGGTGGTAAAGAGTCAGGAGACAGACCGGACTTTGAAAATATATCATCTACAATGTCTAAAACAGGAGGAATAGCAAGGGGCCTGTGCTGAGGTAATAAAAGGAAGTATTTTCTTGGATTCTGAGTAATCTTGGCTCTCCAAGTGGAAATGCTCCCTCATAGTATGCAGGGTCTCCCCAAATGAATAATCCTCAGGAGGAGAGGCTGAAGGGACAGATTCTTCAGCATCAGAATCCTCATGGGGAGGAATGAAATATTCCTGTTCAGAAGAGGAATCAGAGAAAATGGAAACCTGATCTGAAGATTCATATTCTATCTCTTGCCTAGACCTCTTATCAGGAGGAGGATGGGAACCCCTAATCAAAGTAATTAGGTCTTCAGCCATTTTAAGCATCTGTTTTTTAGGCATGGAGGCCTGTCCAGGAGAATGCTGTACTTATTTCTTTGTCTTTAGAGCTGCTTTAGTCTTTGCCTTTGAAGCTGAAGTTGGTTTTACAAATAAGTGTGTAGGTCTGAAAACACCATCAGAAGCAGATGCCTGCTCAGCGGCTCTGGACCCATCTGAGGGAATAGTTTCCGAGTGTGCATTACCTTGAGTTTCCAGTGGACTAGTCTGCTCCACGTGGGAGTTGGAAGCGGCCTGTGGCTCTGAGGTAACAGGCGTCAGGGGCTGCAAAAGCGCCTCACTGAGAGCCGGCGACAGGCCTAACAGAAGCCTCGTTGTCGGTTTTGGACCTCGGATGCACGTCCTTTTCTTTTTCTTTGCACTTTTTATAAACTCCGGTAGTCGGCTGTTCCGACGGAATTATATAATTGAATCTTCTGCCAAAGTAATGAAATGCAAAATCGTACCGACGCTTAATAGAGCGTTGGTTAAATCTAGCACAAAACCAACAACTAGCAACGTCGTGGTCAGGGCCTGGGCAATAAGAATGAAAATCCTTATGAGGTATTTACTTCCCACAAGAAATACAATTAACTTTTTCTGACATCGGTCTGGAGCAAGAAAAAAGTTTCCCCAATGGGGTACTTAGCTTTAGTGAAGACTTTGGATCTGAAATTCGAATTTGAAAATCTCAGGAGTCGGCCGACTGGCACTTGCGAACTGCTTTAGCTTCGGGCACTGCGTGTCAAGAAAGACTGAAGAAAATGGCATCGGCTGCATCGTTTATACCCCCAGCGCACTGACGTCAGGGAGGAGGGGACAGCAACCAACGCCGAACCTAAACTTTAGAACTCGGGCCGACTGCGGGTAGCCTGCCAGCAGGATAACACAATTGTAATGACCAACAGTGAAACACAATGATCATCAATAGGTCTTTCTGAAGAAACTTTCCTAGGAGGTAAAGGAAGAGATATGTTTAGTTCTTTTGCTGTCTGTTGGGGGGGCATCCGCCTGAGGCTTTGGGAATAAAGGTTAAACTTCCACTTCACAAGCCTCAAAATCTTCCCTAATGAGAATTTAGTGAATACCCCCTTCACCATTTGTAATTACTATAGGTTCAAGGGGCTTATCAAGGGACTCATCAGATGTCTGATGGGGAAGAGACAGACAGATGCTTGGTGATAATGGATGTGTTTTTCCCCTAGACATAATGGCTTACCGAGGGGCTATGCTAAATGGCATGAATGAAGCCATACACAGACAGGGGGCTTCAAAAGTACCGCAGCAGATTCTGCCATCTCCAGCCTAGAAAAGGAAGTAAAGGTCCAATTTGAATTGTCCACATCTTTTTAGGTGCTCTGTCCTTGCACTTCTTTTAAGCTGGAGGGTCTAGCAGTGAAGTTCAAAATAGTGACAACCTCTTGTTTTTCAGATAACAGTTGAGGGTCCCTTGGCAGCTTCTTAATGTTTGAGGAGGAAATCCCTAACAGACCAGATATGTTTCAAAATGGCATTGTGTTCCCTGGAAAACTACAGTGGTAGTCATAAGAAGTCTGCCTACCACAATCTCACCTTCTAACTATGTATGAGGAAAAAAAAACAATCTATAGAAAAGAAAGAAATAATAACCCCCAAATTGTATTATGTCTGAGTTTCACAGTCTGTAACAAACAAAATGACAAAATGTTATCAATGCTGACAGGTGTTTGCATATACAAATGTGGCAAGCAAATTCTGAAAATGGTGCAGGCATACTAACTAGCATGCTGTCACATACTTAGGGAGATTGTATGCCTCTCACAGCATAAGAATCCTGAACTTTGGAAGGCTGCCCAGAAGGCAGGACCTTTGCAGTGAAAGTCCCAAGATGTTAAGAATACTACAACAGTTTTATCTCACTTCCCCTGATCTGCAGCTTCCCCCAAATGACCTACCAGCTGTGTCTGAAGAATCCATGGCGACCATCTAGGTTTCTGGGCCCAGCTCAAATGTGACCCTGGGGCTGAGGTCCACCTGTTGTAAAAGCCATGCAGCCTCCTCCTGATACAGGGTACACAATGCTAAGACATGCTGGCACTATCTGTTTCTTAGCTTCTACTGGAGTTTTCTTATTTGAAGTCTTGCTAGAGGACATCATATCTGACAAGGCTACAAATTTCAGAATTCTGAAAAATTCCCTTGCAATAATCCAAGTTAGTTGTTCTATGGAACTGAAATATTTGATGAGTAATAACACCTTCTACGGGGAAATACCTTTGGTAAACTGCAGAGTAGATTTGAGAGGAACAGGACTAGTTACACTTGAAATTTTGGCAGGCTCACAGAAAATAAGTTTTTAGAGCCAGAAAAGAGTAAATTCTAGAGCCTTCTGCATGTCCTCTTGGGCTGGTGTCCAAATCAGAGAGTTGCCCATACAGGAGTAGCTTTGAACATCCTTGCTTCTCCAGAAAGCAATTACTGTAGACAGATATTCTATAAACATCCTGGGTGCAAAAGTTAAAGCAAAGGGCAAGGAAGTGGAAGTGAGAACCCCACTCCAAGGTTCAAATAAGGTACAGGTATGTGGAAGTAGGCATCTTTCAGATGCAGGTTAACCATGAACACTTGGGGGGGGGAGAAGGAGACGCCAAATGGCTTACAAGATTAGAATTCTCAAAAAAATACACTGAACAGATAGAAAGGGAACCACAATAATTACAAACACAGTACTTAGCAAACCAAATACTTTAATCTCACTTTCGCCCCAAAAGAGACTTCTTCGGAATAAACATCAACAAACCAAACCTTACATACACACATCAATCGAATGAGATTACAAAATAATCAATTGTCTCATTCAATTATTCAACTCAAACACCCTCCCCAAACTCAAACACAGTTAAAAATAAATAAATAAATAAAACATTAAAAAAATGTTGAAATACTCTCAGACAAAAACCTAAAAATATATACAAAGTGTTTTAAAAACTTTTAACCTTCTATTCTTTAAAAACACTTAATATTAATGGAATCATTCATTCCTGGAGGTTTGTCAGTCCTCAACCTTAACTGCCAAGTGCTTTACCTCTGTTCCACTTGATCCTTATAACATCCTCCCCTAATGTTTTGGGTACTTGTTCTAAGATGGAAAATAAGGATTTATTGCATTCAAGACACTTAAAGATTATGTCTATAATGTGCATTATTACCATTACTCATCCGGTGGTGCAGCGGTAGCATTGTTGCCTCACAGCAAGAGGTTCTCCTGTTTGATTCTCGGCTGGAGTGCAGGGAGTGCCTTCTGTGTGGAGTTTGCATGTCCTCCCCGCGGTTGGGTGGGCGTTTGAAAGACATGTGTAAATGGGCGTGCCTCCGTTGAAGGTTGGACGTCGAGCTGGCACCTCGGCGTTCGTGAAAATCTACTGCCAATCATTAGCGGACCGGAGCTCCGCTGTGGTGACCCCTAACCGGGAAAAGCCAAAAGACAACAACTCATCCTAATAGAATAAAGATGTTCCTTGATTCTCGGATATAAACATCTAGTGGTCATTCCCTACATAAAAATCCCTACAAAATGAACAGACTGCTACATAGACTAATCCATGCATTTTTCAATTATAAACCCCCTTGACTGATATAATTCTATTTAAATGAGTTAACTCTATAAAAGGGCCTTCTAAAATATATCTACAGGCTACAAAGAAACCACACTTATACATCCCCTTAATTTCAATAAATTACTGAGTTTTCATGGAAACACCTCTTTAAAGGTATTTTTAAAAGTAAATGTAGGCTTATCCCTCACAACTCATAGGAGGTCCGCATTACCCTTGATAATATTCCAGCTTTTGTTAATTCACCAATAATATACTACACCTGTCAACAGACGCATCAAGACAACATCTTGTGTCATAATTACCAGTACATCTGCCTACCATACCTCTTGGCTCTTTATGTAACAATCCTGAACTTAAAATAGGTGGAAAAGTCAGTATACCTATGTTTCCTGATCTCATCAGACAGTTCAGATAACCTTACTTGATACTCCCCTTTTCCATAAACATTTTAATGATAAATGAGACACCCTGATCAAAATCTCGGTCATCAGAGGTCATTCTGGAGGCACATATTAACTGCCCTTTAGGAACATTATTTTTCATAACTGAGCTAATCGAAGGACGGACACTGAGCAAACTCAGAGCTATAATATATAACATTAAGTATCCTGTTTTTTGTTTATTTTGTTCTTTATTTCTTTGTTATTTATAGCACTTTGTGTACGGTGTATTTTTCTAGCTAGTTTCACTGTGTGAGGTATTAACTGGAAATTGTCCACTTTTATTAAGCATCTGTTGGGTTGTTTCTGATAACTTGTTGCAGTTAAACCCTTTTTTCTAGAGGCTCCTTTAGCTGTTTAAAACTTTCATTTAAAGGCTCACTGCTGCTTTTCAGCTGTGAGAAACATTTCTGCAGTTTGTTTCTAAGTAGTGGGGATATTTGTAGCATTTCCATATTCAGGCTTGTATTTGGGCCTAGTGTTTGTGGAGGCTGTGTGTCTGAGCACATATTCAGGGACATCTTGGTTTAGCCAAAGCCATCAGGCATTTCAGTGAGAGAGAATTGTTTGAGGTCATTGGCTGACCGAGGTCACCTGGACTACAGCTTAGACTAAGCACCTCATTGGTTCTTTTGAGATTTCTTTCTTAAAAGCGGTCTCAGGTTTCAACTTTCTGTTACCTAAGTTCAGTTGAGTGTTCTGACATTTCACACTGAACTAAACGAAGGAAGGACACTGAGCAAACTCAGAGCTATAATATATAACATTAAGTATCCTGTTTTTTGTTTATTTTGTTCTTTATTTCTTTGTTATTTATAGCACTTTGTGTACTGTGTATTTTTCTAGCTAGTTTCACTGTGTGTGAGGTATTAACTGGAAATTGTCCACTTTTATTAAGCATCTGTTGGGTTGTTTGTTTCTAATAACTTGTTGCAGTTAAACTTTTTTTCTCGAGGCTCCTTTAGCTGTTTAAAACTTTCATTTAAAGGCTCACTGCTGCTTTTCAGCGGTGAGAAACATTTCTGCAGTTTGTTTCCCACCCTCCCTCACTGTTGGTATAGTGTTTTTATAGTTGGTGGCTTTGCAGTTGCCCGCCCCTAGTGTAAATTTGATTTGAGACACTCCTCGCAGTCTAGTGTCATTACCTCATTCTACCCAGTACAGGGAGAACATTTGAGAAGGCCAATCAGCTTAGTTTCTGCTACTCCTTTCTCTCTTTCCACTAAAAAAAAAAAAAAAAAAGAAAAAAAAAAAACTTTTACTAAGCTCGTTTCCTGCCTTTCCTGTGGGTAGTCTAGCCTGGATATAGATTTGCTGTGTCCAGGACTATTTGTAGGCTTCTAGGGCCCAAGCCTTTCTGTGTTGGAGGGAAGCCTTCTAGCTTAATTTTGTTTCTTAGAACTAGCCAGTTTTTTGTTTCAGCACTTGTTCAGAACTTATTGTAAGCACTAAATAAGCTACAAATTACTACAGCACTCAACTTTCCTCACTGTCTAGAGGAAATCAGTTTCTAGTACTTAACAAATAAGCATCTATCCAGGCATGTCTTAAGGGTCAGCCCCCAGTGTTTTCTCCCGTCTACCTGATGAATTTGGGCATCTTGGGGCAATGGAGTAATTGCCTCATGTACACAGACAACCCTCTCCTCCTACCACCCAAAACTACAACCTGTGAGAGATGCACTTATATAGCCAAACTGGAAGCAAAGCTCTCTTCACCAAAGACTGGGCTAGACAGTCAAGAGGAGAAGGTAAACACTTGCACCACACCACACACAGCACATAGTCCCTCAAAACCTACACCACCAAAACACACACACAGAAACACAAAACACACACCTACATTCGCGGAGGCTCTCAGTAAAAACCTGCCCAAGCAACAGGGACCTCCAAAGCAGAAACACAAGCAACCTCCACCCCCCAACAACCCAAATGACAGTGTGCCACTCAACCACAGCCCATAAGGCATAACAACGTACCCAATACTCTAGTCATAGGTGACTCTATAGTCAGGCACACTGATGTGCCACTCACCAGGCTAAACAAGGAGAAAGTTACTGTCAGCTGCCTGTCGGCTGCTAGGATCTGCCACATAATGCATGCACTCAGGTCACTCCACAACAAGCACAAATATGACGCTGTCATTGTCCATGTTGGTATGAATGACCTGAGATGTACCTCCTTGGAAAACATGAAAAGGGACATGAAGGAGCTGCCCGATCTTGTAGCCCAGGCAGGTATGACCCCTAGCCCTGAGTAGCATCCTGCCATCACCCAGAATGATATCACAGTACAAGGACAAAATGATTGACTTCAACAACTGGCTAAGCTTCTGGTGTCATTCTAAGGGGATCCAGTATCTGTCTGCCTGGGATGACATGATCAACAAGCCACGATGCTTTGCCAGAGATGGCCTGCACCTGTCGCCCCTGGGATTCCGGATACTGACTAAGGCTTTAGCCACCCCTTTTGTGCCTTTTTTAGGCAAGGTTCAAATGACAAATTCACCACCCTAACAGGTACAGGCAAGAAGAATCTGAGGGTATTGCTACTCAATGCTAGAAGTCTAAACCTCAAAATGCACTCTCTCGAGGCACTCCTTAAAATGGAGAACATAGACATCTGTGCAGTGTCAGAGACCTGGTTCAAGGTTCCAGAGTACCCCTGCATTACCAGGCTATAATTCATACCACACCTTTCGGCCAGCTAACCTGGACCGAAACACTAAAGGCGGAGGCGTGTCCATATTCATTAAGGATATCCACACCTCCAGGCTAGTTGCTCAGCACAATGCATCCGAGATTATCCAAGTGCAACTAACTCTGGGCAAGACCGCAATCCAAATTGTAGCTTGCTACAGATCCCCCACCATGCCCCAGGATTCCCACTCCTCATTTCTTAATGCACTGGAAAATATTAGGGTACAACCTAACACCCTAATAATGGGCGATTTCAACTACCCTACCATTAACCTGGGAAAACTACTCATGTACCAACTCTTGTGCTCAACGTTTTCTGGAATTCATAAATTCCAATGCCATGGATCAATCCACACCCCCACCAGGGGCAGCAATATCCTAGACCTGGTTATTACCAACATGGGCAACTGGTGCTCCACACCAGAGGTCAATTCCTCGTTGGTCAGAGCAGACCATAAGCTAATCACCCTAGACATCCACATCCCTTCCCACCCCCCATTACGGAAACCACATTTCTCCAAAACCAACTTCACGCTTCTTAAGACAGACGTGGCAAACTTCACGACACCCATGCTGACGGACAATAGAGGTAGGACTGCTGAATCCCACACAAATGCACTTTATAAGCACTTACATGAGCGCATGATCATGCAATCCCTAACAGAACCAAGATGCTATCCTCCAAAAAAAGGAAGCCAATCTGGCGGTCCTCTGCCATAAACAAACTCTACAACAGAAGAAAGAAACCGTTGCAAAAGAGAGTAAAATCCCATGATTGGAGAAACTCCCTGGTCAGCTTCAGTAAGAAGCTGAGATCCCTCATAAAATCCTCCAAAGCTAGTTATGAAAACAAAATCACCACCGACTCTAAAGACAACCACAAAGCATTCTATAGCTATGTCAAGAATCTCAATGGCAACACTCAGATCTGCTCTGAGTTACAGCACAATGGCACTAAATATACAGAACCAACGGATATTGCCAACATCCTGGCAGATAGGTTCAGTGCTAACTTTACCTCTCTGTCTTCCCCTAAAGGGCTCATCTCTATACCAGAAGAATGCAAAGTTCCTGTAATCACGGCTGCACAGGTAAAAAACACACTATCCAAAGCCAAGAACACAGCATCCATGGGACCCGACGACATCCAAGGCTGTGTTCTACATGAACTACAGAATGAACTGGCACCCCACCTAAGTACCATGTTCAATCATAGCCTCACCTCAGGCTATGTGCCCACTGAATGGCACACAGTGACAGTTATCCCACTCCACAAAGGGGGAGCCACCACAGACCCTGGAAACTACTGCCCCATTAGCCTAACGAGCCTGGTCTGCAAGGCTATGGAGCGTATCATCATGGAACTTCTAAACAATGACATTGGTAATCTCCAAACTCAGGACCCCACACAGTTCGGGTTTGTAAAAGGCAAATCATGTCTCCTAAACCTGACAGACTTCTTTGAAGCAGTCACCAAAGCCGTAGATGAGGGTAAGGTGGTTCACACAGCCTATCTAGATCTCGCCAAGGCATATGACACCATCCCCCACTCTGGAATTATAAATAAACTCACTAAACTAGGTATAAATCCCTATGTCACAAGATGGGTTGCCAACTGGCTCACTGACAGAACCCACACTGTGAAAGTAGCAGACTCCAAATCCAGCTTCAGACCAGTGATAAGTGGAGTACCACAGGGTACAGTCCTGGGTCCTCTCCTGTTTGATCTACTTCTCTGAAGTACAGGCCAACACAGAAGGTCTTTGGCTAATGAAGTTCGCAGATGACTGCAAACTAGGAGCCATAATCAAAACTCCAAAAGATGTGGACATCCTACAAAAGGGCCTTGCTGAGTCAGATGCCTGGTGTCAAAGCCATGGCCTCAAGCTCAATGCCAAAAAGTGCACTGTCATTCCTTTTGGTAAAAACTCAATACCCATGAACTACCACATAGGTGGTAGTCTACTTAACACCGAAAGTGTGATAACAGACCTTGGGACACAGGTGGACAGTAGTCTCTCCTTTGATAATCACATCGCCACAGTAGTCAGGAAATCCTTCTATGTGGCACACCTCATCACAAAAGGCTTCTCATCCAGGAAAAAAGATGTCATTGTTCCCCTCTACTCGTCACTCAGACCCATTATAGAGTACAATGCCCCTTTTGGTATGTACCTCACAAGACATCTACAACAACTGGAAAGGCCACAGAAATACCTCACAAAGAGGATTACCAGCCTCAAAGAGATGCCCTATGCAGACGGTCTCAAAAAACTGCAGCTTTACTCCCTTGCATATCGCCTACTCAGAGGCGATCTCTGCCAAACACACAAAGCTATGTCAAACCCAGAGCTTTTAGACATGCTTCACTTAAAGAAATCCCAATCCCTACGAGCTACACGCTCTAGGGACCTAAACCTCATCACCACAATAAACAGAACATGCTGGAGGGATAGATTCCTGTCCCAGAGACTTCCCATACTCTGGAACAAACTACCTATCTATATCAAACAAAGCTCCTCATTAGCACTGTTCAAGAAAAATCTTGATTGGATGGGAGATAGGAAATTCACCCCAGGGATCACTTCTGTGGCTCTGCTCGACAGTGGCACAGGAAAATAATTTTCTTGGGTGGCGAAAGCCAGGGTACCTTTGGCTAGGCTTACCTAGGGCCAATAGCTTAGTACCTACCTATGAACCTATAAAGGTGGGATGATTACTAGAATAGTATAAATAACTGTTGACAAAAGTATTTTTTCTAAAAATTCTACTGCTAAATTTCAAACTAGAAATCTCCCATTTTATAGTTCTATCCAAAAAGTTGACGTCTAAACCTACACCCCCCCACAAACCTTAAAAATTCAGAATGTACATTCATGTCATCAGTCATTGCATACATCTGTTCAGTATTACCCTCCATAACAAAAAACAGATTATCAACAAATCTAGCATAAAAAATTACTTTGAACTTAAGACAAAATAGGTTTCAACACCCTTTCCTCCCAGCATTCAAGAACAATGTTAGCATAAGCAGGGGCAGCAGCCGACCCCATGGCTACCCCTTTAACTTGCTTATAAGTTATTCTGTTAAACAAGAAATAATTATTGTGAAAAAGTTTCAAAAGTACATCAGATACATGAACATAATTTTGGGAAAAATGAGCAAAAGTAAAAGTGTCTCACAAATTCCATCCCTAAGTCATGTGGTATACTAGTGAACAGTGAGCAAATGTCCAGCGTAAACATAACAAAATTACTAGAATCAAAACTGTATCCTAAAAGTCCTAAATTTATTTTAAAAATCCCACGAATCTTTAATGTAAAACTCCACTGGTTGCACCACAGGATTTAAGAAATAATGTAGAACTAGGGATATCTCCTCTGTAACAGACTGTGAAGATGAAACAACAGGTCGAAAAGGGGGGTTAGTTAGGTCCTTATGGATCTTCGGGATCCTAAAAAGGACTCCCAACATAGGATGTTCACCCAACATAAAATTACACATTACTGATGAAATATTACCATCCATTAGTAATTGAAAAAGCTGGGCCCAGACATCTTTATAACAAGCATGAACCAAAGGAAATTCAACAGGTAAATATTCTTCACTATTCTCCATCTTTTCAATAGTGGCTACATATTTAACCTGCTCCATTATAATCAATCACCCTCCCTTATCAGCCTTCATAAACCTTAAAATGATACAACTGCTGAAGCTCTTTCAATGCAACACGTTGACTCATAGTAAGATTATATACAGGCTTACCTTAGCCTATCATTGGCCACTCTTCTAATGTCTTCTTCACAACAATTTTCAAAAACCTTTAGGGTATTAGCGAGAGCAGGATAATAACTACTCAGTTTACTAAAAATACATTTTTTAAAAGAAATGTCAGAAAATGCATACGAAAGATTCAATTTATGACAAAACCTCTTGAGATCCAATAATGTCCACTTAAATCCAATCTTTTAGAGGGAATAAAATTTAACCCCAATAACAAAACAGAAATCTTCTCCTTAGTCAATACACAATCAGGCAAATTATACAAGTTACCAGAATGTCCAGAAAAAACTCCATTACAGTCCAAACATTTCAATTCTTCCTTGTTCTCATTGAAGTTTTCCATATTACACTCTCACCTTCCTCCTTCTGACTCTGGTCGTTTATCAAACCTACTTCTAAAGGGGCAGTTTCCCCCACATTCAAACTCAATTCCTCAGGAGAAACTACCACCGCCATGCTGATACTTTCCCCATTGTCCCCAGAAGAGCTAACAGTTCTACAGGAACCTCCATCCATGCCATTAAATGTATTCGACATTTGGACTGCTCTTACATGACCTCGGTCATTCCTGGTAAAAACCTAATTGGTTAAATCAGTTGCCATGGTGACTAACACCCCTGTTCAAACTAAAAGACTTCCGAACTTCTTTTGACTCAGAGAAATGGGAATAAGCACTGTTAGAACTATGAACTGCAACATCCCTTTGCAACTTTTTTAAATTTCCTTTGAACCAAGGTGTTTTCAAAATCCTCTACATCGGCCAATGTATCTGAATAGTCATTATTCAAAATGGGTAATTTGAACAAAAGTCTTTGAAGAGAGTCCTCCAGATTGAGAAAGTACAGTTGTGTACAGTTACCATAAATGTAGATGTTAGAGTGTATTCACTGTTGCAGTCATTACATTTGGGTTATCTGCTTGCAGGTAGCCCTCAGTTGGCCTAATTAAAAAAGTCTCGAGTCCTGCGTCGGTTGTTGTCCCTTCTTCCATGACGTCAGGGCTATAAAACATGCAGCCGATGCCATTACATCAGTTTTTCCTGCCCCAGATGTCAGGTGCCCCCCTAATGGGAAGCAATTAAATATAAAAGTACAAAGATATACCTCCAACAAAAAAGCAAATACACCAAAAAGGCTTTTAAGCATAGTAAAGGAAAGTAGAGGTATAGTCAAAAGAAGTTAGGGGGCTGGAGGGAGGGTAACCAGGACTGCAACAGTGAATACACTCAAACATCTACATTTATGGTAAGTGTACACAACTGTACTATGTTCTTCATGTTTCACTGTTGCAGTCATTACATTTGGGTAGATTCCCAAAGCTATGGTTGGGAGGAGGAATTTAGATAGCATTCAGGCCAGCTATAAGGCCCTACAAGACAGCAGTGGCAAAGCCAGCTCTGGATTTAGAGAAAATTGGCAAATGATAATGCTTGGTGAAAGCATGTACAGAACTCCAGGTAGCAGCTTCTAGGATGTCCCTGGTAGGGACACCTTTGAGAAAGGCTGTAGAGGTAGATACAGCCCTGGTGGAGTGAGGTCTGATCCCCTGGGGGATAGGTTTTCCATGGCGCTTATGCAAGAAATTAATACAATGGCTTATCCATTTAAAAATGGTTTGCTTTGAAATAGCCTTCCCCTCTGCACCTGCAGCAAATGCCACCAGCAGTTGTTCAGATTTCCTTTGAGGTTTAGTCCTGTCCAAGTAGAATCTAAGTTATCTATGCACATCTAAGGAATGCAGTATCCGTTCCCCTTTATTCTGTGGATTGGGAAAGAAGGTTGGCAAATGAATGGACCGACTAAGAGCCACACTGGATACCACCTTGGGCATGAAGGATGGATTGGTTTTGAGGGACACCCTGTCCGCATAAAAGACGATAAAAGGCTCCACTGCCATAAGGGCCTGTAACTCAGATACCCTTCTAGCTAAAGTGATTGCTAAAAGGAAAGCGGTTTTCCAAGAAAGAAATTTTAAGTCTGCAGTAGCAGCTGGCTCGAAAGGAGATAGAGTGAGTTTCTCTAAGACAAACAGAAGGTCTCAGGCTGGGGTTGGAGCTCTCCTGGGTGGTCTCAAATTTTTGGCCCCTCTGAGGAACTGCTTGAGCAGTGGATGAGAGAAGAGGGGAGGTTGTGTGCTATAATGAGCTGAAATGGCTGAGGCGTGGATTTTAATGGAGGAAAAAGGCCCTTGTGAAGCATCTCAATTAAATATTGTAAAATCTTTTCCATTTTTCAGCATAAGATTTTCTAGTGCTAGGCCTCCTTGCCTCTAAAATGATATCCATCACAGGTTTGCTGAGGGATGGTAAAGGAGAGATTAAGTAATTAGCCAGGCTGCAAGGTTCAGTGTTAGAAGGTGAGGGTGCAGAATCTGGTTCTCCTGCTGAGACAACAGGGAAAGAGTCTGAGGCAGGTGCCATGGAGATAACCGTGACATACTGTGCAGAAGGGGGTACCAGTGTTGGCGCGGCCAGTCTGGAGCAATCAAAATCATCCTTGGTTTGTCCTGTTTGATTTTTAGTAGCACTTTGGAAAGCAGAGGCAGAGGGGGGAAGGCATAGACTGATAGTTTTTTCCAGCTGAAGGACAGAGCATCCACTTTCCAAGCTTGTTTGTGGGGGGTCCTTGTGCAAAATTTGTCCAATTGGTAGTTCTGGGGAGAGGCAAACAGGTCTATATCTGGGCTCCCTCATTTGTTTGTCAACATGTTGAAAATTCTTGGTTCCAGTTTCACTTGTGTGGGTCCATGACGTTTCATGCTTAGTCCGTCTGCCAGTGTATTTAATTTTCCTGGCAGGAATTGAGCTTGTAGTTGCACTTGGTAGCTCAAGGCTGTGTTCCACAATGCCATGGCTAATCTGCAGAGGGGGCAAGAATGTGTACCCCCCTGCTTGTTTATGTACCACATAACAGTGGTGTCCATCTTTACCATTAATTGTCCTGGAAGAATGTGGTCCTTGAAGGCTGTCAGAGCATTCTGTATTTCTTTTTGATTGATATGCGGGTGAATTTGACTTGGGTTCCATTTACCCTGAACGCACTTCCCTGTCAGGTGTGCCCCCCAAGCATAATCTGATGAGTCTGTTAGGGTTTGGGCGGCAGGGGGTGGTGTGAAAGGTAGTCCCTTGTTTTAGTGGCAGACCTCTGCCCACCAAAGGAACTCTAGGTGTAGGCAAGGTATGATAGGAATCATTGTTTCTAGGTCTTGAGAATGTTGACACCATAGGCTTTTTAGATACCACTGTAGTTTCCTCATATGCAGTCTTGCATATGGAATTAGAAGAATGCAGGAGGCCATGAACCCTCAAGGCTTGCAGTATCGGTCTTGCAGATAGCAGGGTTTTTGTGGCCACTTGTTTGAAGTAGGTTGTCAAATGAATTTGTTTCTCTGGCATGAGGTAAGCCATCTGGGAAGTTGTATTAGAGCTTGCTCCCAGGAATATAATTTGTTGACAGAGTTCCAGGTGTGATTTCTTTTCGTTTATGGTGTATCCTAGACAAGTTACAACCCTTTGTACAAAGGCTAGATGATTCAAAAGTATGTCCTGGCTTTCTGCCTGAATTAAGACAATCGTCCAGGTATGGATATATTTGAATATTTCTTTGCCTGCAAAATGCAATAACTGGAGCTAGGCACTTTGTGAATACCCTGGGCGCAGTAGATAAGCCAAAGGGCAGTGCAGAGAACTGATAGTGCATGTAGCCTGCTTTGAAGCGTAGGTATCTTCTGCAAGATTCCCTGATTGGGATGTGCAGATATGCTTCTTTTAAAACTAGTGTTGCCAACCAGGCATCTTTGCCTAGCATAGGAAGTAATTGGTGAATAGTCAGCATCTTGAATTTTGGAATCTTCAAAAAGGTGTTTAGAGCAGACAGGTCCAGGATAGGACGTTATGAATTGTGTTTTCTGGGTACCAGGAAAAGTCTTGAGTAGAAACCTTGTCACTTTTCCGCTTCTGGTACTAGTTGAATAGCCCCTGCCCACTGATTTGGGGGTAGGTCCGGCCACCTGCTTGGTGTTGGCAACGTGTGAAAGTGAAATCTGTATCCCTGGGATACTATATTTAAACCCATTTGTCCTGGGTAATGAGTTCCCAGTTCTTTGCATGAAGAGCAATCTTTTCCCCCCAAAGGGGCAGTCAGTTGATAAGTGCTTGGAAATTTTAAAAGGAAGTCACTGAGACAGTTTACCATAGGGGGAGTCTTATTCCCAGATTTGGAAGTGGAGGCCCCCACTGCTTAGTTCTGTGTGTCCCCTGGGACTGAAACCTGGGGTTTTTGCTGTGTCTGGGTTTGGCTTGAGAAGACCTGGAAGGGGCTGGAAAGGACCAATTCTTAGAAGGCCGGTGCCTACTAAATCTAGGAGGCTGGACTTGTAAAAAATCTTTAACAGTTTGCATCCATCTTTTTAAGAACTTCCTCAGCCTTGTTGCCAAACAGGCGGTCCTGGTTTAAAGGAACATACAACAATTTAGCTTTAACATGATCAGGCAAAGATTGCTCCTTAAGCCAAGCATGCGTTCTGAGCACAGACCCTGTAACAGCAGCCCTGCAAGAGGCCTCTAATGAATCAAAACCACATTGCAAAGTACGTTTTCCAACTTGTTCAGCAGAATGCATTAAATCCTGTAATTCTATTTTCCACACAGTCAGGAATCATCATCATTTTCTGTTTAAGCAATCCAATAACATGTTGCTGATACTTTAACATATGAAACTGGCAGTTTAAAGCCCTAATGGCCAAGGTTGCAGAAGTGTAAACCTTCTTACCCCATCTAGCCAGTGCCCTGGAGCCTCTATCAGAAGGGGTAGGATTTTTAGCAGTAGAAGCATTAATGCCCTTGGGCCCCTGCAAAACAGTCTCTGTATCTGCAATAGGATTTTTAATGAGGAACTTGTGGGGCTCAGGGACCCTGTAGTATCTGTCAGGTTTTCTGGATGCAGGAGGCAAGGAATCAGGTGCCAAACTAGACTCCGAAAAATCATCAACAACAATGTCTAGTACAGGAGGAACAGCTAAAGGCCTATGCTGAGGAAGGAGAAGGAAATCCCTAAGCCTCTTTTTTTGAATCAGAAAAATCCTGGCATTCCCAGTGGAAATGCTCCCTTAGAGTATGTAAGGCTTCCCCAAAAGAAAAATCCTCAGGAGGGGAAGCAGAGGGAATTCAGTCCTCTGCATCAGAATCCTCATAAGTAGATAAGGGCAAATCCAGATCATCAAAAGAATCAGAAACAGAATCCTGATCAGAAGATTCATAATCAACTTCAGTCCTAGACCTCTTAGTGGGGGGGGGGGGTGTTGGCTACCCCTGATTAGAGTTATTACATCTTCAGCCATTATTTTTTTTTAGGCACAGAGGCCTGAGTATGTGGCCTGGGCATAATTTTTTTAGGAATGGATCGAGATTTAGGGCTAAATAAAGAAGGAGGCATCGGTTTAAAATGCAAGTCCGTAGGCCTGAATACACCTTCAGAAGAGGGTGCCTGCACAGCGGCTCTGGACCCATCCAAGGTAGAGACATCAGTGGGTTCCATAACTGAAGCATCTCATGACATACCGGACTCCGAATGGGTCTCAGTAGAGGCCTGCGAATCAGAAGTAGTGGGTATCAGGGGCTGCGAAAGCACCTCACTGAGTACCGGCGAACTGGCGACTGTCTTAGAAGAGTCGTCGGCAGTTTTGGACCTCGGCGGCTTGTCTCTGTCTTTATCTTTGCATTTTTTCAGAATCCTGGTAGTCGGATGGTTAACAGATGACATTTCTGGACAATTAAACCGAGAACCAAAATATTTAGAGGCGAAAATATACCGATGACGGACAGTGCGCTGATTAAATAAAGCACAAAAGTGACAGCAAGGTACGTCGTGGTCAGGGCCTAGGCAAGGAATACAGTACAAATGAAAATCTTTATGAGGTATTTACTTTCCACAAGTAATGCAATTATTAACTTTTACTGACATCAGTAAGGAGCAAGAAAACGTTTCCCCAATGGGGTACTTAGCTTTAGTTGAAGACTTCGGTTCTGAAACTGTCGGCCGACCGGCACTTGCGAACTGCTTCTGCTTTGGGCACTGCACAGCAAGAAAGACTGACGTAATGGCGTCGGCTGCATGTTTTATACCCCTGACGACCTGACATCACGGAAGAAGGGACAGCAACCGACGCAGGACCCAAGACTTTGTTCATCAGGCCGACTGAGGGCTACCTGCAAGCAGATAACCCAAATGTAATGGCTGCAACAGTGAAACACAAAGAGCATCCTCCTCACATACATCAACAGTCAGACTTGTTGTGTAGAGGACATTAGAAGAGTGCCCAATGATAGTAAGACTATATACAGGTTTACCTGGCCTATGAGTCAACGTGTTGCATTGAAAGAGCTTCAGCAACTGTCTCATTTAAAGTTTATGAAGCCCACTAAGGGAGGGAGATTGGTTATAATGGAGCAGGTTAAATATGAAGCCGCTACTGAAAAGATGTTGGGGAGTAGGGAAGAATATTTACTTGCTGAATTTCCTTTGGTTCATGCTTGTTGTAAAGATATATGGGCCCAGCTTTATGAATTACTAATGAATGGTAATATTTCATCAGAATTGTATAATTTTATGCTGATTGAACATCATATGTTGGGGTCTTTTTGGGATCCCGAAGATATATAAGGTCATAACTAACCCCCCTTTTCGACCTGTTGTTTCATCTCCACAGTCTATTACAGAGGGGATATCTCTAGTTCTAGATTATTTGTTAAATCCTGTGGTGCAACAAATGGAGTTTTACATTAAAGACTTGTGGGATTTTTTAAAATAAATTTAGGACTTTTAGATTAGGATACAATTTTGAGTCTAATAAGAATATTATGTTTAGGATACAGTTTTGATTCTAGTAAGAATATTATGTTTATGGTGGATATTTGCTCATTGTTCACTAGTATACAACATGACTAGGGATGGAATTTGTGAGACAGTTTTTAAGTACTTTTGCTCATTTTTCCGAAAATGGTGGTCATCTATGTGATGCACTTTTCGAACTTCTTCACAATAATTATTTCTTGTTTAACAGAATAATTTACAAGCAACTTAAAGGGGTAACCATGGGGTCCAGCTGCTGCCGCTGCTTATGCTAACACTGTTCTTGGATGGTGGGAGCAAAGGGTTTTGAAACCAATTTTGTCTAAGTTCAAAGTAATTTTTTATGCTAGATTTGTTGATCTGTTTTTTGTTATGGAGGGTAATAATGAGCAGGTTTATGCAATGACTGATGACATGAATGTGCATTCTAAATTGTTAAGGTTTGTAGGGGGGATATTGGTTTAGAAGTGAAGTTTTTGGATACAACTATAAAATGGGATATTTCTAGATTGAAATTTAGCAGTAGAATTTTTAGAAAAAAATAATTTTACAATTACTTGTACTATTCTAGTAATCATCTCACATTTGTGAAAAACAATATTCCTAAAGGGCAGCTAATACATGCCTCCAGAATGACCTCTGATGACTGTGATTTTGATCACGAGGTCTCATTTATTATTAAAATGTTATGGAAAGGGGGTATCAAGTAAGGTTGTTATCCGAACTGTCTGATGAGATCAGGAAACGTAGGTACACTGACTTTCCACCTATTTTAAGTTCAGGATTGTTAAATAGCCAAGAGGTATGGTAGGCAGACATAATACTGGTAATTATGACACAATATGTTGTCTTGATAGGTCTGTTGACAGGTGTAGTACAGTACTGGTGATTTACAAAAACTGGATTATTATCAAGGGTAATGCAGGCCTCCTAAGAGTTGTAGGGGATAGGCCTAAATTTACTTTTAAAAATACCTTTAATTTAAAGAGGCGTTTGCAGGTGGATAACTTCCATGAAAACTCAGTAGTTTATAGTGGGAAAGCTAAGGGGATGCACAAGTGTGGTTTCTGTGTAGCCTGTAGATACATATTAGAAGGCCCTTTTAGTCAAGGGGGTTTATAAATGTAAAACGCATGGATTAGTGTATGTAGCAGTCTGTTCATTTTGTAGGGATTTTTATGTAGGGATGACCACTAGATGTTTACATCAAAGAATCAAGGAACATCTTTATTCTATTAGGACGAGTAATAGTAATAATGCATTTTACAGACATACTCTTAAGTGTCCTGAATACAATAAATTCTTGTTTTCCATCTTAAAACAAGTACCCAAAAACATTAGGGGAGGATGTTATAAGGATCAAGTGCAACAGAGGGAAAGCACTTGGCAGTCAAGGTTGAGGGCTGACAATATTAATGGACTCATTCATTACTGGAGGTTTAAGTGTTTCTTTTTTTTTAAAGAATAGAATGTTAAACGTTTTTAAAACGCTTAATTTTTAAAAGCATATAAAATATATGTTTGTTTGTTTCTTTCGGCTTTTTCCCAGTTAGGGGTCGCCACAGCAGAACTCCGGTCCGCTAATGATTGGCAGTAGATTTTGACGTGCTGGCTTGCCAGGCCTAACGCACAACCTTCAACGAAGGAACGCCCATTCATGCAAGTCGCCACACAGAAGACACTGAGAATCGAACGGGCGTCTAACTATGAGGCGACAACGCTACCGCAGCACCACCACCGCAGCATATAAAATATATGTAATTGCATATATTTTTAGTTTTTTTTTGTATGTGTGTGAGTATTTCAAATTTCTTTTTATGTTTTTTTACTGTGTTTGAGTTTGGGGAGGGTGTTTAAATTGAATAATTGAATAATGAGACAAATTGACTGAAGTGTATATATAAGGTTTGGTCTGTTAGTCGATGTTTATTCTGAAAACACTTTGGGGATGAAGGTGACATTAAAAAGTGTTTGGTTTCGCTAAGTACTGTGTTTGGAATTATTGTGATTCCCGTTCTACCTGTTCAGCATATTTTTTGGTTTATTGGTTGGTGTTGCTGCTTCATCTTGTGGGGATTTTAGTGTTTGTAAGATTAGAATTCTGAATTATATACATTTTGGAAACTTGTTTAACCTTGTCAAACCTAAGGCTGTCATCCACTAGCCATAGTTTCCAAAAGAAGCCTCTGTCCTCCCCCTGTTCTGCAACTCTCTCTCTAGTGCCTTGTCACAGAAGGTCTTATAACAGGAACAGCTGAAGAAGAGTCTTTGTTCTCTGGGATACTGATACTACTATGGACAACTTGTACCTTCTATCAAAATTCTTAATACCCAATATAGATTAGTCATGCTGACCCTTTTCTCAGCCTGTCTGATGTCCACTGACACATCTCTCAGATGCTAATGCTTCCAATGTCAATATACTTGGTGCTGATGCCTTTTACAATGCCTCTTCTTGTACAAGCCTTTCTGATGTCAAACTGTGTTTCAGGTGTTGGTAGTTTTATTGACAGCATTTCAGGTACCTGCAATACATGTTTTAGTTCTCTTTCTTTACCCTGTACATTTTTACCAGTAGGTGGTCATGCCTTAGAGCCACCAGTACCTACTATAGTCCTCCAGGCCATTCTACCTCCTGAAAGGCAATCCCAATAACCATCTCCAGCACATTATAAGTGAAAATATCAATTAAGGGGTATTTGATCAAAGAAGCTCAAATGAATAAAGGAGTAAAAGAAAGCAGTTAACTAGCCTTAGGTTTTTTTTTAATTTCTATAAACGTTTTTGAAATCTTGGAAGAATTATGCTTAGATACCCCTAAAGGCAGGGAAAATCATATGCAGCATTTGGGTATCTTGATGATTTGTTCATTTTAACTACATTTCAGGAAATGCTGAAAAGCAGGCATTATGCTTCAACCTATGTATAACAGAAATATACCTTCCAATAAACATATAAAACTAACTTAATGGTGTATAACACCACCAAAAGACAAAGCCTAAAGGCTCATTTGTGAGGTATAGTTTAAGTAAAAGGTTTCCACTTAGAAATACTCTTTCCCAAGAATTGCTCTTGAAGGAAACTGAAGGCACACACAGAACCCAAAACAGATAAAATCTGGAGAGCACTGTAAGAGTGGACAGTGCCTTGGGATGTATGATAACTGCCACAAAACCAACAATTTACCCAATGAAACCATATGAAACATAATACAAAGGATTAGTGCACATAAAATCACTTTAGCAAGCATGTCTAGAAAACTCTGTAAAATGTTTTTGTATGTGTTTTTGTGGAGCCCTTCTCCCAGTTTATCAGTTGTGGAGCTTTCTCTCCTTTTATACAACTACCATACGAAGAATAAAGATCCCTTGATGAAGTTTCAAGTAGTTTATTCAGTTAAGTAGGCAGATGGACGAGTGTTTTTGTTCTAATACATTACACTACATTCAAGAAGTCAGATATTTAAAGGCATGACCCATGCCTTTTACCTCAGACAGATCCACTTCCTCAGAAGTCCATTTTATAGAAAATGGTGGGAGAGTCCAGGGGAACTAGCTGACTAGAAGAAAATCTGGGAGATGGAAAAACAAGGAGCCAATTCCTGAAAGACCCATGAGGGTTTACCAGCTCAGCAGTCTGTGGAACCTCCTTAATTAAAAGGTCTTTATTTTTAATTTTAACAAACAAAACATGACAACACATCATGAACTACCACTACAGAACTATAAGAAAACACCTTTGCCTGAGCTTCATCAGGTCCCTCAGAGTGGTTTCTAGCGTGGTTTACAGTTTGATCATTGAAAATGACAGCATCTACAAGGCTGTCACTAGACTTTATTAGCTAGTTTTGTATCACATGTTGTATAACAGACTGTGACTGGCTATGTGGGGTTTACATTCCTTGAAGCAAATTATGGAAGCTTTATTACAGAACATTTTTGAGTCTGACTTGTCCTTAACACTTGTATCACATGCAATATAAGCAGCTGTGCCCATTTTTACATGGCTCATATCTCCTGAAATACATTTTGCAAGACTAATATTTTCTTGTTTGGTAAAAAAGATTACAATGCCTGCTTACAAGAGGCTCATATACATGATTAATGTGACCAGACCTCATTCCTCTTCCTGATGAAGATGGACATTTTTATCTGGAGGGAGGCAGTCAGAGCCATACTTGGTGACTTCCATTATTTGAACAATACATGCATCCAGAGAAATAGTGTGTGTGTGTGTGTGTGTGTGTGTGTGTGTGTGTGTGTGTGTGTGTGTGTGTGTGTGTGTGTTACTTTGGATCATTTTCCTTTCTTGGCTTGACTTATCTGCTGGAGCTACCTTGTTTCTGCTTTGCTGATGTTTTTTCCATATAATATTCTCAGTATAACTTTTTGGTGTATTGTGTTCCTCCTTCATTTGCAGGAGAATCACCTCCTGCATGCAGAGATGCTCCTGCCTCTGACTCTTTTAGCATTGTCATGAAGTAAGAGAAGTACAGTCCAGTTATAAGTAGTAAATTTACTGGGGAGGCATTACTAGCATTGAAAAATTTAACATATCCATATTATCACAAATGAATCTGGACTCTAAGTAAGCATGACTACCCGCTCAATATAATTATGCCTTTTTCACTCAAAATTCGCTAACACCTCCACATCTTAGCAGTTACTAATGGCCTAACATCAAAAGAAGCTCTCACTTTAATGATATCATTCTACTAATGTATGCTTTTCCATCTCCTTTGCAACACTATTTTCCTTTCTCCTGTCCTTCCACAATATCCTCATCTTTCTAATAATCAATTCTCTCTCCATGTCCTTAATTTTATTCCTGCTCATTACTCCTCCTCATCTCTATCTAGTCTTCTGTCTTGGAAACAGGTGCTCTATTTTTTCACCTCTATAAATTATTAGAAATAGTCAATATTTTGAATAACTATGTATTTGTTTGCTCAACATGGGCTATCCGCTTCTGCAGTGTGCCTTGCTGCTTATACTGTATTCTTAGTATTTTTGTAAATGTATTTCAAACTGTGTTTTTATCTGTTGGGATTTTCTTCTCTTGTATGTAATTTTAAATTGGCTACTGTAAATTGTTTTTGTGGAGCCTTTCTCCCAGTTTCTGTTATGGATCTTTATCCCTTTGTATATAATTACTCAACTACTGTTTAAATGCTTTTGAATCTGTTGTGGAGTTTTTCTCCCCAGGCTTCCACTGATAATGGGCCAATAGCTCAGTCAGACTTTCCTGGTTATGAAAGGACAAATAAAAAAAATCTTTTTTAGTTGTGTAACCATTAATTCAGCAATTAAATCACATTTATATGTAAACATAAAATACAACAAAACAACATGCATTAATCTATTAAAAAAGTACCTTTTTAATTTTACAACTCACATTCTGCATCATTGTAAAGCATTTGATGGTACAATTGCAAGCTAAGTTTCCAACTCTTTTGTACCTTCTGAGATAAGGCGTATATAATTTGGACCAAAGGTAAATTGAAAGTCTGCATTCCTTAATCATATCATAATAAGGGTATTTTATAAGGGTAAAAAGTAAACACTTGTTCCTTCTGAAGTTACAGGGACACTGTCTGTTAAACATTACACCACTTACTCATTTTATAAAATTTCAATTACATATTTCAAATATGGGGTCTACATTAGAACACCGAACATTCAAAATGTTGAGTGTTCTAATATCGAACCCTATCGAAAATTCGAACATTCAGAACAGCAAATTTTTTCTAGGGAAAAAATTTGCTGTTCCAAAACACATACACACAACACAAGCACACCAAACAAACAGTAATCCACACACATACACCTAAACTCTTACACCTAACCCTACACTAAACTATACATACACCACTAACTATCCACTTACCTTAACCCAAACCCTAAGGTCCGTCACTATCGCACAGTTGCCTCACACGTGCCCTAACTCGCCTACCCCGCCCTAACCCTCACGTCCACACAAACGCACACTTAGCGGACCCACACCCTAACCCTAACTCAACTAAACCACCCTAACCCTCACGTCCACACAAATTGCACACTTACCTGAACCAGACCCATAACTTTCCACCACAGCGCTGAAAATACTGAAGCAACAGAAATGGACAACCAAATTCTTTCCCTAGGAAAAAAACAGTTTTTGTTTCTTCGATATTTCCAGCGTTCGCTGAAAATGGGTCGATATTAGAACACTCGAAATTTTGAAGGTTCGGTGTTCTAATATAGACCTCAAAATATGTGCCTATCACAAACTGGCTTTAAGTTTGTCAGTTACATCAAACAAATAATCTGTAGGATTCCATGGATATAAATTAATAACATAATACAAAGAGAAATTCATCCTTTTTATTTTCTGCTATGTATTTTACATCAGATCTTTTCAATTAACTTCCTTTAGCATGAAATATATTTGCTTACATCTTGCATAAATAAATCAGAATTTCTCAGTCCATTTCATTCTATATTTGTTTACATCTTGCATAAATAAATCTGAATGTCTCAGTCCATATCATTCTAAAGTCTTTTGAATCTTTAACAAACTTGCCAATTTCATCTCTGTCCTGTCACCCTTTCTCATTCCAAATTTCCATTCGTGTTTCAGTGTTTCAGTTTCTGATGATCAAATTATCTATCTGTTATGCTTACATTTAACCATTTAAAGCAGCTATTTCATTGGTTGTCTCTTACTCATTTCAGAGATATGTCTATTTCTCTATGCAATGTTTGCCAACTGGCAATCAAGTCACACTCCAAGTTGGACATGTTCCATGTACTTTGTTACTTGGATTTTCACCTGGGAGCAGAGAGAAATGTTCAGGCAACCATGAATGTACTTTAAGCCTTTGGAAACATGCTAATAACTGACAGCATTTATAACAGCCTGACCAACTCCTAGATAGGGTACATTCAGTTTGCATCTCAGTGTGGAGGCCCACCAGTGCCTTCCCCAAGTGAATGCATGGTTTTTCAGGCCATGGACTGGTGAGCCTAATAGATGCCCTCAGGCTGCACATTTGAGTTGCTGTCCTTCCTCCAAAGAGACGAGTCAGTTGTGTGGCCAGCAATGTCCGAACCTCCCTACCAGAATGGACATGTCCATCTACTCTTGTAAGCTGCAAGTAGTACCAGAGATGCTATTCAAACTTGGGTCATCTTTGCCATAGTCAGGGCTTCATCCTTCTGCACCACTTGAACTGGATTCTTAGTTATGCGTTGAAAAGATAAAAACAGTTGCATTTTTTTCTTTAATTTCATAAAAGGGTTTAAGGAATCCCCAGATTTATCTTCATACTGGATTTTCACCCCATATGTAATTACTGAAAACAGGGGTAATCCAGAAACCTCAAGTTGGGTCTGGTATTCCACCTATAACCCAGAGAGTGAGAGGACTAACAAGAAACTGATTGAGCAAAAAAAAAAAAAAAAATGGAAACCACAGAAATTTAAAAAAGAAGTTATGTACTCACCATAACGTTCCATGTTTGTAGTCCATCTCGCCCTTCATTCTTACACATGGGTTCAGAACCAATCCTTGGTTCTGATTCGGCCTTTTTACAAGCTCAAAGTCTTCTAGCTGACTCGTGGCTAGGTAGGTATCCCATGATGCACCAGTACAATCCCCAGATCTTGTTTGCTGCTAACTCACAGACATAATGATAATAACCATAGAGAAAGAACCCAATAATTAAAGGTCTCCAGTGAATGATAATAGCAATATTTTTCTGTCTCCACATACTTCCAGGATGGGGGTAGGTGGGTGGGTTCGTAAGAATGAAAGGTGAGATGGACTACAAACATGGAACGTTATGGTGAGTACATAACTTCTTTATGTTCTATAGTCCTATCGCGCCTTCATTCTTACATATGGGACAGCGTCCCTAGCACCTTATTCTTGGGTGGCTCAAGGAAATATACTCCTGAGTACCGTGGAACCAAAGGATGCTCTACCCCTGGAGGTCAAATCCAATTTGTAATGAGCAATACATTTGTGAGGGGTAGCCCAAGTTGCTGCTGCACAGATATTATCAAGTGGGACCCTGGTTTGAAAGGTTGCAGAGGTAGACTGACATCTCATAGAATCAGCCTTAATTTTGAAAGGTAAAGGCTTACCCTCAGAGCTGTAAATGTAAGCTATACAGCTAAAGATCCAATTCGAGAGGGTCACTTTGGAAACTGGTAGACCTAATCTGGAGTCAGAGAAGGAAATATATAATTGGTCTGACTTCCTGAATTCCTTGGTCCGGTGCAAATAAAAACGTAATTGTCTATGAACATCCAACTGATGAAACCTGTATTCTGCTGCGTTGGAATGATTAGGGAAAAACACCTGAAGTTCTATGGATTGGTTCAAAGTGTTATGGGAACAGACATTGGGGACGAAGGATGGATTAGTACGAAGAGATACTCTGTCTTTGTGAAATATGAGATAAGGGGGTCTGACAGACAGTGCTTGTAACTCTGACACTCATCTAGCAGATGTGATTGCCACCAGAAACAAAGTTTTCCAAGACAGAAATTTCAAAGGCGATGAAAGAGAAGGCTCAAGAGGTGGAGACGTTAATTTGGACAGTACAAAATTCAAGTCCCATGAAGCAACCAGTTCCTGAAAGGGGGGTCTTAACAAGGTGGCACCTTTGAGGAAGGTCTTGCGCAACCCTATGTGACATCAGAATAGAATCTTGTAGGCCTAGGTGAAAATTAGAAATTGCTGCCAATTGAACCTTGACTGCGGCACCACAGATCCCTGGTGGACAAGCTCAGACAAAAATTTCAGAACCACCGGAATGGAAGCGGTATAAGGGTCAACATTCTTTTTCTCAGCCCAGATAGAGAACCTCCTCCATTTACTGGAATATAATTTCCTAGTGGAGGGGTTTATGAGAGGACATAAGGATACGAGTCACGGAGGGTGAAAAGTCATGAAGCCTGGCTTGGGATGGAACTGGAGCCTCCATGCCGTCAAATTGAGGGTGTGTAAGGTGGGGTGAAGCGACCTGACGTGTGTCAAGAGATCTGGGTCTAGAATCCATGGATCGTCTAGGAGGTGAGGCCCGAGAAAGGGGAACCAAACCTGTCAAGGCCAGTAAGGAGTAATGATGATCAGTTTGCTTCCCAGCTGTTTCGCTTTCTGAATCACCTTGGATATGAGAGGGAAGGGAGGGAAAGCATAAAGGAGACCCGGAGGCCAATCATGAACAAGTGCATCTCTCAGTGACTCCCCTGGAGGGGGGATAAGGGAGAAATAGCTGCTGCATTTGCATTGATTGGGCTGGCAAAGAGATCGCAGCAAGGCTGTCCTCATCTGCAGAAAATCTGCTCCGCTATATCCTGCTTCAGAGACCACTCCTGAGGCATCAAAATTGCCCTGCTGAGTTTGTCGGCTATCATGTTGGTTGTCCCCGGGATGTGGGTTACCACCAGAAAGCACTGGGAAGATATCGGCCATTTCCAAACTCAAATGGCTTCTTGACACAGTGGGTATGATCTGGTTCCCTCTTGTTTGTTGATATACCATACTACCGACGTGCTGTCTGATTGTATTGCAATTGTCCCAAGAGGAAGAAGGTCATGAAGTGCTTGCAATGCCAGAAGCACCGCCCTCACCTCTAGAACATTGATATGCAGGTGAGCCTCGTGATCTTGCCATGCGCCTTGGACAGTCCTGCCTACATAATGCCCCCCACACACTATCTGTGAGGTATCTGTGGTCACAGTGGCAATGGGATGGCGAGGGACAAATGGAGTGCCCGTGGTTAACTGACTGGGTTGAATCCACCAAATGAGGTCCTTCTTACAAGAGTCTGTCAGCAAAATGTGATGAGTTAAGGGTAGTTGTTGACTGGCCACTGGGATGCCTTCTTGGGACTCCATTATTATTGGCTGGATCCGGATATGCCATGCCCTGCTGATAGGCTAGCATATTCTTTTGAAGATTTTTATTTTTACGTTCAAATATTTGGTCACACAGATGGTCAGCCTTACTAAAAACATTAATATATTTAGTGCTCGAACAGCATATCCTTATTAGAATTTAGAACATCCAAACAGTTGCTGTAGTCTAATATTCTTTTGTATCATCAGGTTCAACACTTCGCAACCAGCACGAGTGAAAATATGTTAACTTATCATAATACTCTGTTCCTTTTACCGCTCCATGTGGAAACTTCTAAAAATGGAGCCCCTTAGGGACCAGCTTAGCCTTAAGGTTCTCGTGCAATTAGCAATTCTCCAGCTGTAATTTCTTGAACTGGAGCAACTTAGATTCAAAAGTCTTCAACTGATCTGCCAGCATTAATGAACGGGAGACAGCTTTTCCATTAGCACCTCTGCCCCTTTTCTTAAAATCAAATCTGTCTTCCATACCTGAAAGTCCATATGGTTACCAGAAGAATTAAATAGGGATGGAGAACCAGGAGTCCTTTGAGTGAGTGGCATACCAAGGTCCTCACCACTGTTATGAATACTGTTGTTAGTGGCTCTTTCTGTTCTCATAGCACCTCCAGACACTAATCCGCTGGACTGAATTTTCTGTTTGACTTCCTGCAGTAGCAACGTCAAATTACCGATATTTGTAGTCAAATTGGATGTAATTTCCATTAAGTTACTGCTGTTTCCACTACCAGACACCATACTGATATCAAACAAAATGAAAACAAACTAATAACCAAAAAAAAAAAAAAAAAAACAAAAAATGATGGAAACCACAACAGTTTAAACCTTATTTATTAAACAACAAGGTAGTGTTATGCGCTTTCATCCCCGAAGGGACTTCTTCAAAACTACCTAAATCCACTCACTCAGTTAATATATACGGTCATCAAACATCACATTTTATTTACACATCATATGTAATAGATTTTTATGTTACTAATAAATTTATTTATATTTATGTTTTTAAGGATGTATAATGAGTTCATTGATTAATGGAGTCATGTGATGTTTGATAACAGTATATATTAACTGAGTGAGTGGATTTCAGGTAGTTCTGAAGTAGTCCCTTTGAGGATGAAAGCACTTAACACTACCTTGTTGTTTAATAAATAAGGTTTAAATTGCCGTGGTTTCCATAATTTTTTTTTTCAGTTATTAGTTTATTTTTGTTTTGTTAGAAAATGATTTTAAGCCTGAGGAAGCACTTTTGTGTGTGAAAGCTTGCTACATAACATTAAAACATTTTGGTGGAGTTGCGTTTGAGCCACAATTTTGAGTTTTAGGGGGGAAAATATCAATAAACCCTTAAGTCACAAGATGGGTTGCCAACTGGCTCACGGACAAAACCCACATGGTGAGAGCTGCAGGAGTAGGTCCGACTATAAACCGGTTACAAGTGGCGTTCCCCAGGGCTCAGTCCTAGGACCCCTCCTGTTCGGCGTATACTTCTCAGAGGTACAGGCAAGTACAGGAGGGCTATGGCTGAACAAGTTCGCAGACAACTGCAAACTAGGGGCTATAATTGACTCTCCGTCTGACACAGACATCCTTCCAAAAGGGTCTCACTGAGACTGATACCTGGTGTCAAAATCATGGCCTCAAGCTAAATGCCAAAAAGTGTATAGTCATCCCCTTTAGAAAAAACAAAGTACCCACAAACTACCACATAGGTGGTAGTCCCCTAAATACAGAATACATAAGGGATCTGGGGACCCAAGCAGATAGTAATCTCTCCTTTGATAATAATACTGCCAAAGTGGTTAGAAAATCCTTCTATGTGGCCCACCTAATCACAAAAGGGTACGCGTCCAGATCAAAATAGGTAATTGTGCCCCTCTACTCATCATTCATCAGACCATTCATAGAGTACAACGCCTCATTTGGGATGTACCTTACAAGACACCTGCAACAGCTGGAAAGACCATAGAAGTACCTCACCAAGAGGATCACTGGCCTCAAACAGATGCCCTATTCAGCTCGACTGAAGAAACTCCAGCTATACTCAACTGCATACCGCCTACTCAGAGGTGATCTCTGCCTGACATACAAGGCCATGTCCAACCCAAAATTGATGGACATGCTCCACCTAAAGAAAACTATATCCCCTCGAGCCACATGCTCTAGAGATCTAAACCTCACCACAACAATAAATAAGATGCACTGGAGGGATAGATTCCTGTCCCAGAGACTTTCCATGCTTTGGAACAAGATTCCAATCTACATCAGACAGAGCTCCTCGCTAACACTCTTCAAGAGAAATCTTGATGAGTGGATGGGAAACAAAGTTTACCACAGGGATCACTTCAATTGTTCTGCTGGATAGAGGGCACAGGGAACTAATCTAAGGGGGTGGCGAAAATCAACACAATCCGGCTAGGCTTATAAATGCCTTCAGGCAGACAGCCTAGTACCTACCTATGAACCTAATACTCGCAGAGACTGCAGAAGCACCACCACTAACAGAGGAGCTCAAATTAAAATCAATAAGAAAATGCAAAGAACATTAATATTAATGGTAAGCAGACGCTGCCAACCACTTACAACAGTTTCTGGATCTTTACAACAAATTTGCATACCGACTGAAGCACTGAGGGAAAAAAAATGTGTCATAATAATTGGCTTCAAGCAGGGCAGGCCAGGCAGTGCTGATGTCAGGCCTTGAAATACTCCATGAAAAAAAAAGTAACCCACCTTTAGTATTTGCATTCCATGGGCCCACACACACACACACACACACACACACACACACACACACACACACACACACACACACACACACACACACACACACACATCATCTAAAGGGGACCCGTATAAGCACAGATATAAATATTCCTAAGAGTGATATTTACATTTACTGCGCCACAGTTTTATATTAATCCACTCCATGTTCTTTTTGCACCATTCTTTTCACAAATATTTCCATCAGTACAATGTTTAAAATGTCTACAGTCTTCAAGAAGACTATAAATAAAAGAAAAATATTTGGTATGTTTTGATATTAAAAATAATGCTGCTACAATTTCTTAAATAAAAAGTATATTTGCCTTACAACTTGCATTTTTAACATACCATAAACTAAAACAAATATGTGGTTAACCTGGTTATTATTATGTCCACACATTAAATTCTCCAGTACAGTATTAAATGCTTGACTCTAGACATTTTACTCTGCTTTATTTCACAGTTCCACTTAGAAAATTGTGTTTTCCTTTAGTCTAGGATTTAACATCACTTCTATTACTGTGAAGTGAAATACAAAATGTCACAGTTCCACCTAGACATCCCCTTACATACCCTATTTCCAAAATTCTGCTACTATTCAAAGTCATGTTGAACCCTTGATAGATAGTGTTTTAATGTCAATTACTAAGAAATATCTTTACCGTGGGCAGAAAGAATTAAATTATCCATGTGATGATGGAATGGTAATGTGTTTCAATATTAAAATAACAAAACATTTTACTTGAAAATAAATGCTAAATTTGCATAAAGTGCATTCTAAAGAGCACAAGAAAAAATAAATGAAGTCACAGACATATTAAAAAGTTCTGTCAAAAGTACAAAATTAAGTTTTTATATGTATGAATGTTACGAGTTTATCCCAGATGGCCTGTCAAGGAGACCAAACATCTCTTCAAACTACTCCAAGAATCACGCCTGAGGAAACTGGGGCAGGTCGCCCCTGTGGTGAGTGGTGAAAAACTGATTTGTGGTTGGACTTGAGGAATCATCTGTCATCCCTGATAGGATACTCCCACTCCAATGAGCAGGTATGTCACATGTAATACGACTTGTAGAGGAAAAGGACAGATCACAATTGGCCTTCAGATGTATAGGGCTGGATGAGAAAGTTCTGTAGTAAGAACTTTATTTTATTTCTTGTACAATATAATAATATATGCTTAAAGCTATATACTAACAAGTAGCTTAATATTTCTTCATATCTGTAACTTTTGCCCATCTTACATAGTAAAAACAATTTTTCTTGTACAACGTAATATATGCTTAAAGCTATATACTAAAAAGTAGCTTAACATTTCTACACATCTGTTTGTCTGTCTTACACAGATTAGACACGCACACAATTTGTTTGCATATTTATATACACCTACATACATAAATAAAAAAAAAGTACATAAAGATAACATACAATCTGAAGTAGGAGATTCATTTGTCTGCAACCTGTGGGTTATGGATCCGATATCTGATCCGAACCGGCATGGTTTTCCAGCTATAGATCCAAGCTCTCAGCTCCTCCCCTCACCCATAATGCCCTGCTCTACCCTCATGACCTCAGATCTCGTTTGCCGCGCATGGTGACTGGATTTGTTTCTCAAGCTCTCAAGCTAAGTGCTAGTTTTACTGTTAAATTTCAGAATTTTGAAGTTTTTATTGATTTTTTGTGTGAAAGTGTAGGTTTCCCCTTTGATATTTTTACTTTTTAGAGTTAATCTAAAAGTTATTTCCCTCCCCTCGCTGTTGGCGTAGTGTGTGTGTGTTGGGCCTGTGTGTGTATATTGGTTGTTTAGTTACTTTTAGTTTGGTAACTACTTTGTTAGATTGGGATGGCAGACCAACCCAAATCTATATTTTCTAAATGCTCCGAGTGTGGCCATAAGCTTTCCCCAGCTGATGGCCACACTCGGTGTGTTAGATGCCTGGGGGTTGAACACCTCACATCTGGATGTTCCATTTGTGCAGGGTTCAACCCCAGGGCATTGAAGGAGCGGAGGTCCAAGCTTGTTTTGGCGGGCCTTTTACCGCCGGACTCGGCTCCGACCTCCGCTCCTTCGGGAGTAACCGTGCCTACGGTTATTCCCTCTGCGGCACCCCCTCCTCCTCCTGGGACTCAACCTCCCGTTTCTGGTTCGGAGGAGAGGGATGCTAAGAAAAAGGACCGGAGGGAGAAGCACCATAAGCGGCGGGCCGATACCTCTGTTTCGGCCCCGCCAGCCAAGCGGGCTTCTCCCCCGGCTCCATTGTCGGCTCCATTGTCGGCTCGGTCTCCTCCTTCTCGGCTCCGGTCTCCAGTGTGTTTTTCACCGGGACCTGAGGAGGAGACCCAATCTCCGTCGAGGCTATCCAGGAGGCACTCCAGGCCTACCTCGGTAGCCTCGTCGAGATCCACGTATAGCCTTTCGGATGCTGATCTGGACCGGATGATGAGAAGGTTCATCCAGGCCCAGATGCAGATGGGAGTGCTCTTGCCTCCCCCCCCCTCTGGGGGGGGAGCTCAACACCCTTTTTCAAACCGATTGCTCCTTCTCCGACCCGCTATCCGGGTTCGGAGCAGCTGGAGCCGAGCAGCTTCGGAGCCGGGGGTGGGTCGGCGCCGATAGTACTTTGTACTTCGGATCCGACCCTGCCCTCGAGTGCATCGGATCCGACCTCTCGGAGCCTGGATCCGAGCCTCGGATCTGGGGGGATCAGTGCTCCTTCGGCGCCGTCTGTGTCGGAGCGCACTGTCCCTTCGGATCAGAGCGCTTCGGCGCCGGCTCCGATCCACTCTTCGGATCCGAGGGGGAGCCGATTGTCGGATCCTTTGGTCGAGGTCGGCTCCCCTTCGGCGTTTGATGTAGTGGAGAGGGCCCTGTTGAGGGTCTCCGGACCCCCGGCACTTGTTTCGGCTCCGTCCCGCGCTCCCTCTGCACTGGGCCAGGCTTCCACCATCCGGCCCTTGGGACAGCCCGCTTCTGTGCCCCAAGTTGCTCCAATGGAACAAGTTGCTGCTTGCGAGGAGTCCTCTGACAGCCCCCCAGAGGATGTCCCTCGCAAGCATACGTGCAAAAGGAGGCACATTGACTCCCGAGTCTCTCACGGAAGACACGGACTTGGAGGAAGGGAAGGCTCCCCACGGTCACCCCGAGGATGTCTCATTTGGAGACATCATGGAAATGCTCCGATAAGGGGTGGTCTGCCCCAAGTCTTCCTCGGACGAGTCCGTGTTCTTGGAGGCATTTGAAGCGGGCCCGTCTACCTCTTGGGTGTCCCTCCTGCCGACCCCTGGTGGACCTCATTACCACCAGGGCGTGGAAGGAACCGGACACCGTGGAGCCAATTCCTAAGAGGCCCAATAGGATCCTCAGCCCACCGTCCGACCGTGCCCATTGGAGTAAGGGGCCTCCGGTAGATGCCATGTTGACGGCGGCGGCCACCAAGAGGGAACTTGCTCAGGAGAGTCCCTCAGTCCATCCCCGAGCAAGGAGTCTCGATGATGGACCGCTTGGGGAAGCGGATGTTTAGTTCAGCGACCTTCTCGGTAAGGGCGCTGAACTACCTGGCACACGTCATTAGGATGCAGTGAGATCTCATTAAAGAATACGCTGCATCTCCCCCAGAGTCCATGTCGGAGGAGGACAGGGTGCTGCACTCCACCCGCATGGCCACTCTTAGGTCAGTTACTAATACCTCTATGCGGCTACTCTCCCACGCCACGGAAGGCGCTAGAGCCGCAGGGGCAGGCCTAGTCACTAGACGCCAGGCCTGGCTCCGTCACTGTGATTTTTCTGAGCCCTTCAAAGCGCCATTTGCGAACGCCTTTGATGGTTCTGCTCTCTTTGGCAAAACCGTTCACAAACGTTGACCCAGAGCGAGAAGGACGGAAGACGCTGTCTGCCGTCGGAATCCGCTTCTCTGCACCCCAGAGGCCCTACTCTAGGAACCAAAAGGGTCAGAAGAAGATGTGGTTCCGAAGTCGCCGCAGTCCCAGCCTGCTCCGGACAACCAGTCCTTCCGTGGCAGAGGAGGACAGGGAGGACGCCGCCCTAGAGGCAGAGGGGCTCCCAGAAACTTCGGGTCCAGGGAACCTTTCTCTGAACGGCCCAAGCAGCAACCCTGAGGGGTTGCCCGGCTGCTCCACTCTGGAGGCAGTCGGGGGACGTTTTTCGGGCACCTAGCGGCATGGGAGTCCATAACATCAGACCGCTGGGTTCTCCAAATCATATCCAGAGGATATCGCATCCCTTTTCTTCACTTTCCAAAGTTGAAGTCCCTCCCAGACGTTCCACCCGGTCAACGGGAGGCCGCTTTGGCAGAAATTGGCCATCTGCTAAAGAAAAGAGCCATCCAGCCTGTCCCCCCAGACCAGATCGGATCAGGGTTCTACTCCAGGTTCTTTTAGTGCCAAAGACGACGGGGGAACTAAGACCAATTCTAGACCTTTCTCTTGAATCTGGCAGTCCCCAAAGAAAAATTCCGAATGGTCACTCTGCAATCTATTCTCCCCCTTCTGGGAGAAAATCACTGGATGTGCTCGATAGACCTCAAAGACGTGTACTACCACATCCTGATGGACAGGCGCTCCAGGAGGTTCCTCCGCTTCCGGCTGGGAGCCAGTCACTACCAGTTCCGGGTCCTTCCCTTTGGTCTCACCACAGCCCCCAGGGTGTTCACCAAAGTATTAGCAGTGGTAGCGGCCCACCTGAGGCTTCAGGGGGTGCAGGTCTTTCCCTACCTGGACGACTGGCTAACGCCCCAACAAGGCATCTACTATTATTGGCGCGAGACTCCTTTCTCCATCTTGCTCCCTTTCTGGGCATTACAATAAATACAAAGAAATCCAACCTGGCGTCCACACAGCTCTTAGATTTTATAGGGGCCAGGCTAGACACAAGGAGTTTACGAGCCTTCCTCACTGCGGACAGAGTTCAAAATCTGCAGCTCCAGGTGCGGGCCATTCTCTACTCAAGTTCTGTTCCGGCGGAGTTGGTCCTGAGGGCTCTAGGGTCCATGGCGTCTGCTATAGCACTTCTCCCTCTTGCCAGGCTCAATATGCGCATCCTACAGTGGACTCTTTTAGTACAGTGGTCATACCTTGCTCTCCCTATGCATCATCCCATTGCGATCAGCAAGGCTTGCAAGCGGTCCCTCCTGTGGTGGCTTCACTCTCCAGATCTCCACGGGGGCCGCCCATTTTGTGCTTCTCCCCCTCTCGCCACGGTGACCACGGACGCCTCCCGCCTCGGGTGGGGGGGGCATTTTGCAGGCCGGACCGTCCAAGGCACGTGGAACGATTCAGAGACCTTACTGCATATCAACGTTCTAGAGATGAGAGCAGTGCTCTTAGCGTTGCTAGCACTTCAGGACTTTCTTCCCTTGGGAACAATTGCGATTCAATCGGACAACATGTCTGTGGTCTGGTACATCAACAAGCAAGGGGGAACAAGGTCTTGCCCCCTTTGTCGAGAAGCCATGAGAGTTTGGGAATGGGCAATCTCCACCAACCGCTTTCTAATAGCAACGCACATTCCGGGTCGGTCCAACATCCTGGCGGACAAGCTCAGTCGCACCATTCTGACTCCTTATGAGTGGTCTCTCAACTGTCAAGTAGCGGAACGCATATTCGCACGGTGGGGAACTCCTTCATGCGATCTTTTTGCCTCTCCCTCAAACACCAAGTGAGACAGTTTTTTCGCTCTGATACCTCCTCCAGGAGGTTCCCCAAGAGACGCTCTGGTGCATGCTTGGCCACCCGGTCTTCTGTATGCTTATCCACCCTTGCCTCTGATGCTCCAAGTTCTTCAGAAAGCCTCTCGGGTGGGTTGCAGAATGATTCTCATTGCTCCGTTTTGGCCTCGACAGATCTGGTTCCCCTTTCTAAGGTCTCACTCGGTGAATCCTCCTTGGATTCTAGATCCCATTCCGGATCTGATATCCCATCCATCCTGCATACCTCCTCCGAATCTGGACAACCTGAAGCTGACCGCTTGGCTGCTCCAGTTCCACTCTTGATCAGGACTCCCGGTATTTTGTCACCTGTTAAGGCAATTCTGGTGGCAGCTCATAAACCGCCCACTAGGAAGGTCTACCGCAGCAAGTGGAAACGGTTTTCTTTGTGGGCGGAGCGGCAAGGCCTGAATCTCTTTACGGTTCCTCCCTTAGTGCTTGACTTTCTAACCACTCTTTTTAACGATGGTGCCAGCAGTTCCACAGTCAAAGTACAACTGGCGGCAATTTCTCATTATCACATTGGCCATGACTCTAATCCTCTTATGTCAGCCAAGTTGTGTAAAATTTTCCTTAAAGGTACTTTTCTTCTCAGGCCCCCTGTAAAACAAGCGGTTCCTCCTTGGGACCTCTCTTTGGTTCTCCAGGCCTTGACCGCCCTTTCGAACCAGCGGCTACGGTGGATCTCAAATTCTTGTCTTACAAGACAGCCTTTTTGGTAGCTATTACATCGGCCAAGAGAGTTTCAGAGCTTCAAGCATTATCAGCTAAACCTCCTTACTTGGTATTTCATCCGGACCGTGTCTACCTCAGGACCAACCAGTCCTTTCTTCCTAAAGTTGCTTCTGAAGCAAACATTAATCAGTCCATTAACCTCCCTGTTTTCTTCCCTAAATATGAAAACAAAGGTGAATATAAGCTTCACTCATTAGATGTCCGCAGGCAACTTAGATTTTATCTAAACAGGACGGCTGGTCATAGGCAATCCGACCAGTTGTTTATTTCCTTTGCAAAATTTAATTTGGGCAAGCCAATTTCTAAGGTTTCTCTGTCTCGCTGGATTTCACAGTGCATCTTATTGGCTTATCAAGCTTCAGGAAGGCCCGCACCGGAGGGTGTTCATGCCCATTCAACCCGGTCAGTATCTACCTCGGCAGCCTTCAAGGCTAGGATTCCTCTAGATGATATTTGTGCAGCAGCCACATGGGCTTCATCTCATACTTTTATCTCCCACTATAAGTTGGATCTTGCATCTAGGGGTAGAGCATCATTTGGCTCCGCGGTGCTCCGGAATATCCTTCCATGATGGCCGCCCAAGATTCAGGTAGCTGGGGACTCTGTCCCACAGGTTGCAGACAAATGAATCTCCTACTTCAGATTTAGAAGTTATGTACTCACCATAACGTTCCATCTGAGTAGGTGTATTCATTTGTCTGCAACCATCCCGCCCTCCTATCCCCCTGGCCTTTCAGTTTCCTGCATATTATCTGTTACCCTTTTCAGGGTGTTGTTGCTGTTGGCAAACTCGATCTGAGGTCATGAGGGTAGAGCAGGGCATTATGGGTGAGGGGAGGAGCTGAGAGCTTGGATCCATAGCTGGAAAACCATGCCGGTTCGGATCCGATATCGGATCCATAACCCACAGGTTGCAGACAAATGAATACACCTACTCAGATGGAACGTTATGGTGAGTACATAACTTCTAATTTCCAGATCAGAATTCCGTTTTCATGTATTAGTTATTACTGCCATATCAGAATCATATATGAAGTACTTTGTTATGAAATTTTAATTTGCTGTATTTAAGCACTGCAGTTCAGTCACACAGTTTCGTTCTAATGGTGGTAGTAACTGGTCTGTATTAATAGCTTCATAAAGCTTAATGCTCAGTCATTAGTAAGTTGTAGTTATTACCACAGTATTGTAACAGCAAGTAAACTGACACTGGTACTGTCTGATGATTTCCAGAACTTTCCTAAGCTTCAGCAATGGCCATATACCCCAAGGTACCACACACAGCCTGAGGGAAGTGCAGGGGCTATGCAGAAAGAAGTTGCAAAGCATAACATTGTACATGGCTGCATTCATGAACAAGAACATGGCTTTAGGCCATATTGAATAGCATACAGCATTAATAGTGAAGTACCATAAATTAGAACCAATGCCAATTATATAACCACACAGATGAAAATTAATGTGAAATATTCCTTGCACCTACACAGTTTGAAACTGTTTGCAAGGTTAGCAGCAAGTGCAAGAATGTGACCTTCTTCTGAGTTTGCCATGGATGAATACCTTTCGGAAACAGATCAATAGGCAATCTCTCTCCCTCCACAGCTTTTGGCTGTATCACCTCAGGAATATTCAGTGCTGGCTACAACAATCTGAACAGCAAGCCCTTCTTGATACAAAGCCATACATCACAATAGGTTTCCTCAACTCTTCCTCAAGACTCAGTCACACATTTACATAGTAAGATGTCACATATCTACAGATGAAAGCATTAGACTGCTTCAGAAAATGAAGCATGGAAGGGGAGGGAGAAGCTGAAATCAGTTATAAAATGTATTAATAAGTACAACACAAATTGGAAATATTGCACTACTTTTCACCACAATGCAGACAAATGGGATGAGTAAGCAATCTTTCCTATTTTTTTCTCCCATCTTCAGAGCACCGGAGGAGATCAGATATAACATTAAACAGTACAAGCAAAGATGGTCAGCTGAAGCAGCATGCTAGTTTGTCTAAACTAATGAATAATATTAATATAAAAATACATGCCTTTCAAAAAACTGATACCGTTCATTAACACAGTACCAAGTTTTACTTTAACAGATTATCAAGAGTCAGATCATCAGTCCACAATCTGCAAATAAAAACAGAGATATTCATGTGACTGTATTATATGTAACTACTGAAGTGAAAGAAAACGTACTATATTGATGACTACATTAGTAGTGAAGTCATTACCTGTCACTGAAGTAATTATCACAGTTTAATGCTGAAATAATTAGCTGTCAAAGGAGATGTCATAATTTAATTCATACAACAGAAGCAATAATAGCAAGTCCATCAAGAAGTAGCCAGAATCCATTTAATCCATTACTACATGCAAAATATGTAACACTGCAAAATACTAAGTTTCTGATAAAATTGTTAATTTGCTATTATTAAATAAAATGCATTTTCTGCAGAATACTTGTTCTGACGCTTTTTTCTTCCTCCTCCCCCTTTTATGTTACACTTTTCTACAGGTCCAGAAAGTTCTGAGACAGCACAGCTGCATGCCTCCCAGGTGAGGGAATGCTCAACACTTCCCCCTGCCTGCCTTGGGATGTCTTCACAGGGTGGAAATGGTGGTCCCATTCCTGTGGGCACTCTGGCATGAAGCAGACTGGTGAGCCGCAAACACAATGAGCTTCAGGGTCCTGGTTGAGTCATCAGTTGACAAGGTGATGGAAAAGCACCTGCACCCACTGTAACCTCTTCTCCCATGAGTACAAGACTCACTGACATGGTCAGCTCCAATTAGAGTTATCAAAGGCCTCAACCCACACACCATCGGGACCACCTCCCAGGTTCATCGGGGGGGGGGGGGTAATAGTGGTACTCCAGTCAGCGTTTGTAGATGGTTCTTGGATGTCCAGACCTTCACTTTTTGTCTGTCTGCCACTGGTATGGTGACCACCAATGTGAGTCCACCACAGTGATCCTATGTCTTGTCTGTCATTTAAGTTTGCACTCTAAATTTTCCCAACCCTCTCATCTACACCCTTCTACCCTTACTCCTACCCCAATGTCCCAAACAAAAATAATAAAAAAAATAAAAAATGGGGTTATATCCCCCACAAAAAATAGTGCCCCTCCTTTTCCCTCCTACTTCTGCACAACCCTTCTGTGTGTCCCTTTTCTTTTCTCTCCCCTATTTCCAGCTTTGCTATCTTTCTCCTTTACGAGCTTATAAAATTCCAAGCAGGGTAAGACCCAGTTTACATCAAAAAGAAACCTGAATACATTTGGGAAAGTTGTAGACCAGAAGTGTTCAGCAAAGCTCAGCTCAATGCAGGTTCTTGTAAAAGATTTCATTATGTCAGTGCAGGCCTGCCCTATAGCCTCTTCCAAAAATGCTCAATCCCATTAATGATTTTATGTATATATGAATTGTTACACACATACCCACGCTACTTTCAACTAATTGTAAGTTGCTTCAGATGTGCAAAATTGCTATGGGTGCTTCAGAGCTAAGCTAAGAAATTTCTGAAACCAGCTTGTTTGTAATTTGCTGATTTAAGTACAGGCACAGCAACGCTGTTCACAGATCCCCATTACGCTTATATGAATCGCAGGACTATGAATAGTACCCTTAATTTTTTTTTTTTTTTCCCAGTGAAATGCAAACCCAGTACAGAAGGATGCAGGTTAAAAAAAGGACAGTTGCTGCTTTCTCACATTGCTAAGGACCATCATATAAAATGTTTTCTGATGAAAAATATTGGCAAAGATTCAAAAAGGACAGCTGCAGGACATATCTCCTGTGGCTGTTCCATTTTTCACTATTAAGTGAACTCTAATAAGGTCATCTGACAGCTTTTGATAGTTTAGTTCTGATAGTAAAGTAATAAAGTACTGCATGCATGACACTGGAGATAAAAATAGAGAAGATCGATCAAAAACAGCAGCCTGACATGTTAACTGGCAATAATGCTGCTTTCATGACTTAGAACAAAAAGTATATAGAACTACACAGAAAGGATTTTACATGACATCAAGCAACTACCAGGAATATTATCGGGATATTTCAGATGCTTGAAAATACCTGAAACTGAGCTTTTTGCATAACCAATGATTCCAAGATGTTGGTTAACTAAAAGGTGCATAAAGTAACAGATAAGGCAGTCGCAAACTGTGAGCAGTTGACATTCATTAGTTAAATGCTCACTTCTTTGGAAGACAAAGTTAGAAGAATTTGAGGCTGAGCAAAGTAACAGAAACTGAGGTTGCAGTGATCGTTTCAAAATTGTTTAAACAAAGATGACACTTTGTAATGGTTTTTCAAAGAAATCACACAGTACAGAGAAAATTTATTGCTTCATTCCCTAAAATGAGAGAAAATAAGGTAAGCAAAGGATAATACTGGTTCAGTCTGCAACATGGTACGAAAAGGAGCAAGTTCTATGGCAATTTTGAGAACCATAAAAGTAAGGTACAGGACTTACTGATTTAAGTTGCAACAGAGACTGCAAATGACAGAGGCAAACAACTGTAGAAGATGGAAAACTGTATACTTTTTGCAGTAATGAGTTTTTATTGGCTGACAGTAATTATCGAGGGACCAATACGGCAATAAGAAAAATAAACGGATTCTAAATTGGTAGACTCCTCAAGTTCAAAATAAGTGGAGAAAAACAGATCAACTGTGACAGAAAACAGATGAGCAGATTTGCTCAGTGACTGGAATTGTATAAGATGGTCTGAAAAGACAACTAGTTTATCTCTACTATACCTACATTTACACTGAGTGACACAATGGAGCCAGTTGTATTTTTTTTTCTACCTAGAAAGGGTTATATATGCTTGTATGTGTTATTTCATCATCTTTTATGTGATTTAGAACATTGTAACTTTCTGGAGAGGGCGATCTCTAGCTGTAATATTGTCAGTTTGGTGACTTTCAATACATGTGATCTGTAGCTTCAGAAATACATTACAATAATTAATGATGTAGTTGTGTTCTTTCATAAATACATTTAGGGTGTCCGCAAGTATAAACAATATAATGGCATCAGTTTCTTGAGATCACGTAAAATCCCTTCCTATATAGTTCCATACACTTTTTGTACCAAGTCTTAAAAGTATCATTATTGCCAGCTACAAGTCAGATCACTGCTTCTCATAAGAGTGGAATCCCACCATGCCAAACAAAGCATAAGCTGGTGACTTAATTGTGGATCTCCATTCTAGACTTATACATGAATACTGTTGATTTCCGAATGGTGAAAATGAATACTGTAAATGTGTTTTCTTTAAGATTATTATAATTTGGATACAGATTTAACTTAATACTCAATAATAAATAATTTAAGGAAAAGTATAAATATTAATAGGCAAGATGCTTTCATGACATATATAATGTGTATGTGTAAGTCTGTATTTCTGCAGCTTATACATACAGTCATGATGCTTGGCATGACATCTACCTACAGTTAAGGATTAATTACTTTTTCAAATAATGCTTAGTGGTGACAATTGTCAGTGTTTATACATATGTGAAAGAATGTTAAATAATAAAGTGCTACATTATCTTCATTTCCCCCAAAAATTGCTACAGTTTATCATAGTCCATACAGTCAAGGGCTTTAGCATAGTCAAATGTAATTCTTTTTCCTGGAATTCTCTTCCTTCATTAGCCAGCAAGTTTCGATCTCCAGTTCCATTGCCCTTCAAACATCTGGCAGTTCTCAATCCATTCATTGCTGGAATCTCGCTTACAGGATCTTGACAGAATTTAAACAAATTGAAATGGTTCAGTAGTTTGGACACTCTTTAGCACTGCCCTTTTTTGGGACTGGCATATAAAACAGACCTTTTCAAATCTAAAAGTCCACTATCACATTTTCCATATTTGCTGACAAATTCAATGTGGCACTGTTTCACCATAATCTTCTAGTCTTTATGCAATTCATCAGGAATCCCATCACTTTCCACAGACATGTTTTAGCAAGGCTTTCTGACGCATTTAACTTCATTCTCCAGGATGTCAGGCACTAGATCAGACCATACACGATTAAGTGCTTCATTAAAGTTAGCATCCTTATTTTACAGTTTGTACAGTCCTGCCATTTCTTCATATCTTCTGCTTCTCTCAGATCCCTCCCATCTTAGTATTTTACAATGTCGACTTTTACCTGAAGGTTTCCCTTAATATCACTAATCTTCTTGAACAGATCTTGCTTTCCCCATGCCAATGCATTCTTCCAAATCTCTGCACTTCTCATTTAAATATGTCTACTTATTTCTTCTTGCTATTCATTGAAATTCTGCATTCACTTTCACATTGTTTCTATCTCCATTACCTTTTGATCTCCTCTCCAAAGCCACAAACTGTAACAAGTTCTAAAAGAAGTGCAGATACTAAGTCACCATTTTTCCTTCTGAAGAATTTGTATATACATTATACAAATTAAGAAGCAACAGACAATCAAATATGGAATAACTGATTGTTGAACGTTTGGAAATAAGAATGAGGATGCTTTATGTTGTCAAATAACTTTATTCAGTTTATATTCTGAATACATCACATGAAATGCTGGGATACAACAATCAGATGCTGGAATCAAAATTGCTGAGAAAATATTTATCTCAGATATGCAGCTCATAGTACTTTGATGGCTGAAAATGAGTCTGTTGATGATGATGAAAGCAGAAACATAACATGGATTGCTACTTAGCATAAAAAAAATAAAACAATGCTATCTAGCCCTATCACCTCTTCACAAATTGACGAGGAAGTAGTACAGGAAGTGGCAACTTTATTTGTTCAAAGATCTCTGCAGATAGTGAATGCAGACATGAAATAAGACACTTGCATTTTGTAAGTAATGATATAGCAAATCTGAATCAAATTTTAAACCGGAAAAACATCATATTGATAACAAATGTATGTAAACAAAGCTATGAGTTTCCCAGTAACAACATATGGTTTCTCTCTCTAAAGTTCTCCAAACATTCCGGGTTTCTATTACTGTGACAGAAATGGAACCAATTTCTCAGTAAGGGTACAACTAAAGTTCATAAAATTAATACTGCTTCAGTCTTTAAGGTTTACTAACAATGCACTTCTCAGCACCCAAAAATGACTGTTGGACTATACGTATGGTTGTGCACCAGAAATTGATGCTTTTGCACTCCGACATTGGAGAAAACATCTGAGAATTCCTTGGACTGCAAGAACATCAGCTCAAATAATACTTAAGGAAATACATTCATAATGACTATCAAGCCTTCAGTGAGCAATGTAAAATTTGACTACCTAATACAAAGACAGGCTTCACTAGAAAAGACATTGATCATGGGAAAGATCAAAGCCTTTACTGCCACTTCTTTATTTGCCCAAGCTGGAGAGACAGCATGACTAAAGTTATGAATATGAATCTGTAAGAGCATAAAGCCTCGCCAGATAGGCCTAGCATGCTTAAGTCATTCAGGTCATTATGAGTCACATTCAACCAAGTTAAACAATAAAAGTCATAGGACTAACTTTATGTTACATAGGGCACATGTTGACATTTCTGTAGCTTACACACTTAACAGTGTCTGACATATGTACTTACATTCAAGATTTAATTATTGTTCCAAATATACTTCCTTCATTGAACAATGAAACAAGATTGACTCTAGGAAGTGATTCAGTTACTATTAAATAAGATGAGATCAACTGCACATAACTGGCTTGATTACCATGTTAAGAGCTAGACGCCTTTCATTAAGTGGTCTTGGGTTTAAAAAGTGACTTGGCGATTACATTTTTTTTTTGTAAGTTTTATTATTATTTTTAACATGTTTCATAATATTTTGGTTATAAAAGTATATTATTTCTTTATAAAATTAGATTTGTGTTAAGCTGGAATGGACTGAATGTACTTGATCAAGTAACAAGAAAGTGATGGTTTTCAAAACTTGTTTTTTGAAAGAAGGTGTAGTCTGATGAAGTCTCCAACAGTAAATGAGATACATGTGCTGCACTGCCACCAGTAACAGCCTGTGTACCCATTTTGAAGAAGTCCATCATATTGAATAGAGAGGACTTCACTAAACCAAACAGTTGAGATCAGATCTAACAAGATTCTTGATATCACATTGATGAGGTCAGTTGCATTTATAAAGCTAGGTGTGTAATTATCAGAGCTGCTTGTAAGGTCATGATAGTGCAGTGTGCCACTCATCAGGTATGAAATTAGCAGTTAAACAGTTTGAGGAGTATGTATGCAAGGGCATGTTTATCACCATTAATTAAGCAGCCAAGTATACTGTCAGGTCTCATGGAGAAAGTAGTTTTGGTTTTGTTAGAGCTATCAGCAAACAGTCTTTAGAAGACATTCACATATCATGAGGCTTTGAATAGAAGTTTCAGGGGTGAAGATGGCACTTGGGTATTTACAAATAAATTATGAGCAATGTTGTATACAAAATTTCTAGTTTTCTAACATGGCTAAGAAGAATTTACAACCATCTTTAGCTTCAGAAGCCAGCCTAAGTTCATGGGCCCCTTTAGTAGACCTGACAGTGTTCTGCCCTTTTTTTTTTTTTTTTTTTTGGTAATGCTTTTGATATTATCCTCAAGAAGAGGGGTTCAATTATTTAAGGAGTTTCTTTTGTCGTACTGTTTGTTTATTTATGACAGTGGATCACAGGGTGGTTCATTTTTGAATTTCCCAAAATACTTTTTTCTAGTAGTGACTACTAGCTAGCTCTATGAATTTTTCTAAATAAGCGAATAATTCCTCAGTGAAGCTTGCTGTTATATTAAAATCAAGAAAGGGCCAGTTATAAGTACATTTTGATATCTTGTCACAAAGTAGGTTGAAACTTGCATGTTTGTAGTCCGTACATTCAGTAAAGTTTGCTAAAGGAGCTTTTGGGAGATTAATGAAGAAAGCTGCAAGTTTATAGTCAGACTTAACTGGTGAAGGAGTTACCAGAGGAGTAGTGCAAGCGATTGGTGTACTTGTTAAGAATCAGGTCAAGAATGCTGTGTCCTCTAGCAGATCTACCAACTGTTCAAGGGAATGTTTTCCTATTAAGTCTAGGAATCTTGGGCATATCCTACACTGGAAGAATGTGTCCTAGTTTACTAAAGGATAGTTAAATCCACCAAAAAAAGGAGTTTTTGCTAACGGAAATTTGGAACAGTGAGGAATCCTACACAGTCACCAGGAAACATAGGTGTTCTGTAACAAGCCATTAACTTAAAATTAACCCCATCCAGATGGGGATCTGCAATTCACTGAGTTCAATTTGCAAGTCCCTAGGGATCTGCCTGAAGGTAATATGTTCCTTGACAAATATGGAGACACCACTAAAGTTGCCAATGATCTGAAGGTATGACAAGTTCAAAACCCTGTTAGAGTGGATCTTCTTCTTTACATTTAAATAAGGTTTCAGCAACTACACTGACACTGATGTTTTCCAAATGCAGGAGTGCCTCAAGATCGGGCAATTTATTGTTTAAAACTTCTGGCATTGAATAGAGCCACCAGGAAAATCACAAATGCACAAAATGCACTGAAGCTGGAAACAGTTCTGACGAAAGTGCTAAACTTTTATTAAAAGTGGAGTTCTGCAGTTTGTGGTCCGCTTTGTTTTATTGTTTTATTTTTTAAATTGAATAGAGCCACCTTAAGGTGATCCAGTTTACAGACTGAAATATTTAGTTGCATGGAATGTCCATCAACTTGACTCTGCTAAAAAGGCATGAAAGACAGCAAATAAACAGAATGAATGCAGATAAATATTTATGACGGCATCACACCTCTCAAAGAAATGACACTTCCTGTAATACTTACTGAAGACAGCCTACAATATCATGTGAAAATATTTTATCCAATTACCACACTGCTGCTTAAGCCTCCCTGCATTCAGAAGGTCATGTCGTCAACTACACTGTATAAGTAACTGGTCTGTCTTTTTTTTTTTTAAATCAAACCACCCTCTAAGACTAAACTGCAAGAGGAGCATAACTGCTAGGCAGTTGTATAACAAAAAGTGAACGAGGCAATAAGGATAGGGTTTTCAGCATTCATCTGTCTAAAGGGCAACAGACCTAGCATCAGATTTTCTGTTCACTGATGGAAGAAATACTAATATCAATGCAAGAGGCATCTAGTTATACAAAATTAAGTGATGTGATGGAATTTTAAGATTAATTAATCTAGCTGCATTTATTTTTTTCTAAAAAAGAAGCAAATCTGATAGGATTTATATACAACAGAACAGATTAAAGGCTAGAAGGTATTAGCACTGACATACCGATAGGTACTACTACATGTTAGAATAGTAAAAAAATGTGAAAGAGTAAAATATCTGAATGTGTTAATTATTCTCAAGAATCCACCCGTCGCAATTAAATTGGTGGGACTATTTTTTGGTTTAAATTTAATATAAAGGTGAATTCCTTAATGAGTGTTTTGCTGAGTGACCTGGATTACAGGGTGAAATTAGAATAAAGCCTGGCACTGTTATAAAGAGGTTACCCAGTTACAATATCACTGCCTAAATTTAATTATACAAAGATTAAAGGAGAGCTGCACATTTTAACACCACCCTGGGACTATTTACAGGTTTCTAAATATTTTTATATGTAAATTCTGAGTCTGACCACATGGGGTCTGGCATCTTGAAGTAATTTGGATGTTCACTCTGCCTTTAGGTATCCCACAATGCAGTGCTTGTCTGTAAAAAAAATACATCCCACAGGCTTCTTTCTTCCTAAAGCTCCTGTCACTGCATTGATTTTACATGCATTGATGCTGCAGTGGTATGGCGGTAGCGGTGTTACCTCACAGCAAGAGGTTCTCCTGTTAGATTCTCGGCTGGGCTTGGAAGTGCCTTCTGTGTGGAGTCTGCATGTCCTCCCCATGGTTGGGTAGCGTTCGAAAGACATGCGTGCGTAAATGGGCGTGCCTTCGTTGAAGGTTGGGCATAGAGCTGGCACCTCAGCGTTTTGTAAAAATCTACTGCCAATCATTAGCAGACCGGAGTTCCGCTGTGGCGACCCCTTACCAGGAAAAGCCAAAAGGCAAACAACATTGCTGTCTTTCAGTCAGTTTTAAGTAACATTTCATTCCGTTCAATGACTACTTAAAGCACAAACGGTGCAAATGCCACAGAACAGACTTTAGAAGTGCTTTTAACTGCTACTTCTTAGAATGGCTAAATTGCAGTCTTTTGTGAAGCCTGAACTGTACTAGTTTTGACTCATCTCCCTTCACACCAAACTTCCCTTGCTGTCAACGTGCTAAGGGTAATTTGAGCAGTTACCTACTGTGACTGACGGCTCACAACAGGAGACTTGACATATGTACTGTTAACTTGTTCTAGCCTTTACTTTCTTTATGGATAGGAAAATGACCAGGGGAGCTGTGACATCACAGCATGGGTGAGTTTTTAGGACTGTCGTGGTGATGTCAGCTTGTGAAAGGAATTGACCAGAAAACTACCTGCACTCGTTGGCCTTGATGACATCAATGAACTGGAGACTGCAGCAAGCTTTTCCAGGGCAGGATAAAAGTTTTTTGAAAGTGAAACTGCTACAGTACAGTAAGGTACTGTTCTATTAGAGAGAAACAGTCAATTTAAAATAATTTAAATGCTGTAGTGTTGTTTATTCATAGCAGGGACAGTAAAATAAGGAGTGAAAGGAAAGAGAAGTTGAACATTTAATAACAGAATCTCATTGTTGTCATTTAAACTGCATTTAGCCATGGGGACACACCTCTCAACTGTTCAGATTTTTGCTTGATATTTTAGCTCTGTTCCTCAAAATGTTGTGGTTTTCTGGCAAATCATTGCGCATAGAAGTCACTAATAACAGCAATTTGAGTTTCTGAGTACATATCTTCACACAACGTATGCAAACACAAAATGTTATACCAACTTTAAGTTTTACTTAAAGAACAACAATGTGATTCTGTTATTAAACGCTCAACTTCTCTCTCCTTTTTCTCCTTATTTACTATCCCTGCTATGAACAAACAATACAGCATTTAAAATATTTTAAATTGACTGTTTCTGTCTACTAGAACAGTACCTTACTGTACTGTGGTAGTTTCATTTTCAAAAAACTTTTATCCCTCCCTGGAAAAGCTTGCTGCAGTCTCCAGTTCATTGATGTCGTCAAGGCCAATGAATGCAGGTAGTTTTCTGGCCAATTCCCTCCCCAAACTGGCATCACCACGACCGTCCTAAAAACCCACCCATGCTGTGATGTCACAGCTCCCTGGTCCTTCTCCTACCCATAAAGAAGGGAAAGGCTAGACCAAGTTAACAGTACACAAGTCAAGCCTCCTGCTGTGAGCGGTTAGTCACAGTAGGTAGCTCAAATTACCCTTGGCATATTGACAGCTAGGGAAGTTAGGTGTGAAGGAGGATGGGAAATGACTCAAACTAGTACAGTGCAGGCTTCACAAAAGACTGCAATTTAGCCATTATAAAAAGTAGCAGTAAAAAGTACTTTGAAAGTCTGTTCTGTGGCATTTGCACTGTTTATGCTTTAAGTAGTCATTGAACGGCATGAAATGTTACTTAAAACTAACTGACTGAAAGACAACAGTGTATGCAAGTAAAATCAATGCAGTGACAGAAGCTTTAGGAAGAAAGAGGCCTGCGTGATGTAATTTATTTTACAAACACTGCATTGTGGGATACCTAGAGGCAGAGTGAACAATCAGAATTACTTCAAGATGCCAGACCCAATGTGGTCAGACTCAGAAATTATGTAAAAAATACACAGAAACCTGCAAATTGTCCCAGAGTGGTGTTAAAATGTAGGAAACACCAAACCATGATGAACTAAACATGTGTTCTGAGTCTTTGGGTGCAGTTCTCCTTTAAAATCTAGCCCTATTTTTGGGCCTTTGTCCCACCATTACTTTTTGGCTCATCCAGATCTCTTGGGCTAAGAGGTTGAGAGGTATGAATGGGGATGTTTTTAGCTTGTAGCGTATGAAAAATATATATATTTTTTCAAAGACAAAGGGTAACTGTAGAAAATTTTCCAACAAGAGACCTACATGATTCAGAAATATAAGATATCTACAGACCACATAGACCAGTGCAGCTGTGTACCGCTACATGAAAAGTAGAATTAGCTACAGAAATTAAAACACCCAAAAGAACAACATTTGTATGTTTCATAATGATAATAACTAAACACCAAAGTAATAGCAAGAAGTTGAAATGATAGGGTACACTTCAGGAATGAAGTGCAACATGTTAAACATAAAAATGTCCCTGTAGTACTAAGTGCTGTAAAGTACAGCAAAATGTACCATTCTAACACACCTGCTTTTCCAAAGAAATGTCACAACCACTTTAGCTATCCAACAGTGCACCTGCATGGATACTGACAGGATGTTCACAGTCAACTTCAAAAATAAGAAGCAAATATATTCTGGTATACATACATATATACACAGTACTAATTTGCCAAAACTTGCTCGCCAAATTAAGTTTTCTAAAACTCACTACCATTTTGGAAAAAGTGTGAACTACTCCTTAAGCATACATGTCCAACCCAATGGTGCTGTGACCTCAGAGCTGTGTGTGTTGTGTTGAGGAACTAAAGGATGGATCAAGGGCAGTCCCTGTCACCAGTCAGAATCACATGCGTATGTGTGGAATATGTAGGTTTGGCATTTTAGATGCTGTCCCTCTTTTTGATTTAAATTGCAGTGGATTCAGACCAAAGACCGCATCTTCACTTCCCAGTCCCCTTAAAGTACATTCTGGATTCACTAAACGAAAACCGGCACAACAAACCAACTGAAACGAAAACCGGAAGGTTAGCAGTCAATGCGAACACCACTTAGATAGTCCAACCCAGTAACGGACGCTTCCACCAAAAGTATTTCTTGAACGCAACTTTATTATTAAAAATAAAAGCGTTTTCGCTGCTCCTATAGAAAGCAGCTTCTTCAGAAAAGATTGTTGAAAATAGCATTTTGGCGCCATATCATGCTTTTATATCAAAAAAGGTGTATAAAAATGACATCACTTCCTTAAAGGCGCTTCTCAACAATAAACACTTTTAAACAATAAACAATATTATACAAAATATACATATAAGTTATATAAAATATATACATTATCTAAAATATTATATTTAAAAATATATAATAAACCTATCCAACAGTAAAAAGTATTAACTACATACATTATTATTATTGTTAAGTTCACGGAATAATGATGTGCAAGGGACTCTACAAACTGCTTAAAGGACTTCTTAAATTCTATTTTAGAACCAGAAAAATATTTTTGTTGGCTTATCAGATAAACCCATTTATTTAATGTAGCTTCTCATTTTTAGTACTACAGAGATGTTACAGTTGTCATTAAGGCCAGGACTGTTAAATGCATTTAATCTGATTTGCCATTCTAGTTCACGTAGTTCTAACAATAAAGACAGGGGACCCCCCTCTAATACTCATTAGTATAGGATCAATACCCATAAAAAAGAACTTATGCTCAGGAAAACATGCTATATGCCTGGCCAAAGCATTTTCTTGTTTATTGGTCCTTATGGCATAGACATGCTCGTAAATACGTTGTCGAAGTTTACGGTCTGTCTTGCCGATGTAGAAAGCAGGACAGGAATTACAAAATGCTCCGTAAATTACTGATTTTGAATTACAGTTGATGGTATGTTGAATGTTATATTTGATGTCATTAACGAAGAAAGATAGTCCTACTTTAACCGATTGGCACCAGTTACAGGAGCCACATGTCACTGAGCCTTTACATTTACTGAACTTTGGCTCATGTCTTGATTGTAAAAGTTCTTTTAAATTTTTACCTTTCCTAAATATTATTCTAGGAAACGGTCCTAACCTTTCAAAAAGAAATAAATCATTCCTAATAAATTGCCAATTTTTAATCAAAATGCTGCAGATTTTTCCAGCATCATTACTAAATGTTGTAATAAAACTAGTAGGGTGGCTGATCTTAACTGGATTAATAGTAACAACATTTCCTTCAATTTGAGAACTATCTTCTACCAATTCGTTCAGTTCTAATACGGTAGTGTCAGATTCATATTCCTCTCTTTGTTTAAGAAGTGGTTCATAGAAACCCTCAGATCTCTTAACCTCAATTTCAGTAATAATTTCATCAATCAGTGAGATTGGATAACCTCTATTGACAAATTGTTTTTTAAGGAATAGACATTCTTCCCTAAAAGCTGACAATGAATTACACATACGTACGGCTCTAACCAGTTGACCCTTTATGATGGCTCTCTTTTGTCTAAAGGGATGCTGACTGGTAAAATGTAAGATGGAATTACAGTATGTGCTTTTCCTAAACACTTGAGACATGTATGACCTCCTAGAGTCATCCTTACGCAATTTTACATCTAAATAGTCAATCTCTCTAGTAGAAAAAGAAGATGTAAATCTTAAAAAGGAGGTCGTACAGTTCATATATTCGACCAATGTATCCGCCTCCGTTTCAAGTGTTTAGGAAAAGCACATACTGTAATTCCATCTTACATTTTACCAGTCAGCATCCCTTTAGACAAAAGAGAGCCATCATAAAGGGTCAACTGGTTAGAGCCGTACGTATGTGTAATTCATTGTCAGCTTTTAGGGAAGAATGTCTATTCCTTAAAAACCAATTTGTCAATAGAGGTTATCCAATCTCACTGATTGATGAAATTATTACTGAAATTGAGGTTAAGAGATCTGAGGGTTTCTATGAACCACTTCTTAAACAAAGAGAGGAATATGAATCTGACACTACCATATTAGAACTGAACGAATTGGTAGAAGATAGTTCTCAAATTGAAGGAAATGTTGTTACTATTAATCCAGTTAAGATCAGCCACCCTACTAGTTTTATTACAACATTTAGTAATGATGCTGGAAAAATCTGCAGCATTTTGATTAAAAATTGGCAATTTATTAGAATGATTTATTTCTTTGAAAGGTTAGGACCGCTTCCTAGAATAATATTTAGGAAAGGTAAAATTTAAAAGAACTTTACAATCAAGACATGAGCCAAAGTTCAGTAAATGTAAAGGCTCAGTGACATGTGGCTCCTGTAACTGGTGCCAATCGGTTAAAGTAGGACTATCTTTCTTCGTTAATGACATCAAATATAACATTCAACATACCATCAACTGTAATTCAAAATCAGTAATTTACGGAGCATTTTGTAATTCCTGTCCTGTTACATCGGCAAGACAGACCGTAAACTGACAACGTATTTACGAGCATGTCTATGCCATAAGGACCAATAAACAAGAAAACGCTTTGGCCAGGCATATAGCATGTTTTCCTGAGCATAAGTTCTTTTTTATGGGTATTGATCATATACCAATGAGTACTAGAGGGGGTCCCCTGTCTTTATTGTTAGAACTACGTGAACTAGAATGGCAAATCAGATTAAATGCATTTAACAGTCCTGGCCTTAATGACAACTGTAACATCTCTGTAGTACTAAAAATGAGAAGCTACATTAAATAAATGGGTTTATCTGATAAGCCAACAAAAATATTTTTCTGGTTCTAAAATAGAATTTAAGAAGTCCTTTAAGCAGTTTGTAGAGTCCCTTGCACATCATAATTTCGTGAACTTAATAATAATAATGTATGTAGTTAATACTTTTTACTGTTGGATAGGTTTATTATATATATTTTTAAATATAATATTTTAGATAATGTATATATTTTATATAACTTATATGTATATTTTGTATAATATTGTTTAAAAGTGTTTATTGTTGAGAAGCGCCTTTAAGGAAGTGATGTCATTTTTATACACCTTTTTTGATATAAAAGCATGATATGGCGCCAAAATGCTATTTTCAACAATCTTTTCTGAAGAAGCTGCTTTCTATAGGAGCAGCGAAAACGCTTTTATTTTTAATAATAAAGTTGCGTTCAAGAAATACTTTTGGTGGAAGCGTCCGTTACTGGGTTGGACTATCTAAGTGGTGTTCGCATTGACTGCTAACCTTCCGGTTTACATTCTGGATTCAGCCATGACCCTACTTGAATAATCTTTTTGGGCTTAAAGTTATTTATACTAATCATAACAAAATATCAAAAAATCCAATGAGAGTTAAGATGGACTAAAGAATTATCAGGGGACTACAACTCGCTAACAGGACAAAGTTAACAGACTCCATTCTCCACCATGGTGAGAATGGGGTACACTGTCATTAGCACAAGTGTATATAACAAAAGCAACAAAAGTAAAACTACTACAGCAACATATGCTTTGCATGCCTTAAAGAAAACTCTGCCCTCTCCTAACGTTTAACTCAATCCTTGGGTTTCTTTTCACCCTACAATACTGTTCCAGTATTGTGTAGGTACCAGAAACTTACTTGTACTTTTTAAAACTTTTATTTCCTTGCACTGGAATCAAAGGAAGGGAAAACTAACCTACTTTTTTTTTTTCAATTTTTCACATGATTTGCAGAGGAATTTGTTTTTGCCTGCATGACTTACCATGGACACAGCTAAATCTGTAGTTTACCCTGTCGGGTACTGTTGTCAATCTTAGATGGGCAATCGATCCTGCTGTCAGGAACACAGCAGCTGATATAACAAAAAAAAGACAGAAACCTGTGGAACTGTTTCCACTGTTTTTACAGAGAGGAGGAGAACTTAGCACTCCCCTTTCATAGCAAAACAAAGCAATTAGTTCAGTCAGGGTTTTAAAGGCAATTTGTCACCTCTTCTGACAAATCTACATAAGCAGCAACACAGTACTGAAATACTAAGCTTTACATGTTGGTTATTTTGAACAGTTAAGATAACCTAAATGTAGTATCAAAGATTTATGTGCCATTTACAGAAAAGTCAAAAAATATTGTTTCTTGTAAGGTATCAACACATTTATGTATTTAACATTTGTTGACTGGAAAAGTCCGACTAGGACAGAGCCTATTTCAGTGGAGGCCCTGGGAGAAACACTCCAGACGCATGTCTTTGGAATGTGGAAGGAAACCCACGAGAATGCAGGGAGGACATGCAGACTCTGCACAAAAGGCACCCCAGTCAAGAAAAGATCGAGAAAACCTCTTGCTGTGAGGCAACAACGTTAAATGCTGCAACACTAATCTGCCCCCCCCCCCACACACACACACAAAACTGGATAGCATCTGCAGTCATAACAAATGGGTTGTCCTGTCGTCAGGCAGCCCTTCGGTCGGCCGGATTCCAAAGACTGGGTCCGGCTTCGGCTGATGTCGCACTTCACCCGACGTCATCTCTGCTGGTCTTCGGGTATAAAGGCATCAGCCGACGCCATTTTCCTCAGTGTTTCTTGCCCCAGATGCCAGTTGCCCTCTTGGAAGGCTAGATTTTGGATAAATGCCAATGTTTCCAAAAAAGTAGAAGGCAAACACAAAAAATAAGCATGTATGTACATATATACAAACAAATACACCATAAGAGACTCCCCCCCCAGCTAGCTATTAGGAGGGTAAATACCCTAGGAGTACCACAGAGGGGAAGGAGGGAGGGTAATCCTGACTGCAGATGCTATCCAGTTCGGACATCTACATTTATGGTAGGTACAAAACTGTACTATGTCCTTTATGGATGCATCTGCAGTCATAACAAATGGGTAGAATACCATAGCCAAACTAGGGGAGGAAGAAAAATTATGGTGTAGTTAGGATCCCTTGCAGTACAGCAGTGGCAAACCCTGCTCGGGATCTAGAGTATAGAGGTAAATTATAATGCTTGGCAAATGTATGCACGGAGGTCCAAGTAGCCGCCTCAATAATGTCCTTGGTTGCCACTCCTCGTAAGAAAGCTGTGGTAGTGGCTGTAGCCCTTGTAGAATGAGGTCTTATGTTCTGTGGAATTGGTTTTCCATGGTAGGAGTAACAGAATCTTATGCAATTTCCTATCCATTTGGAGATTGTCTGTTTGGAAATTGCTTTTCCTTCCCTTCCTGTTGCATAGGCTACAAAAAGCTGGTCAGTTTTTCTGTTACTTTTGGTTCTGTCCAGGTAGTAGCGTAGCTGTCTATGTACATCCAAGGTATGCAGCATTCTTTCCCCTCTGTTTTGTGGATTGGGAAAGAAGGTAGGTAGGTGGATTGCCTGGTTTAAAGACACTCTGGATACCACCTTAGGCATAAATGTACGATTAGTTCTCATGGACACCCTATCTTGATGGAAGATTAGGAAGGGTTGCACTGCCATTAAGGCCTGTAGTTCCGAAACCGTCCTTGCTGAGGTAATTGCCAGTAGGAAAGCAGTTTTCCATGACAGGTGTTGTAGATCTGCTGTTGCTGCTGGTTCAAATGGAGGGAGTGTCAACTTTTCTAGCACAAAGTTCTTCAAGTCCCATGCTGGTAATGGTGGTTTCCTAGGAGGTTTTACATTCTTGATCCCTCTGAGGAACTGCCTGAGTAGAGGATGTGAAAAGACAGGTGGATCAAAGCTGTATTCTGCTGAAATAGCTGATGCATGTATCTTGATGGAGGAATAGGACAGGCCTGTATGTAGAAGCTCTGCCAAGTACTCCAGAATGTTAGCAATATCTATGTTCGACACATCTTTTCCTCTTTCAGTACTCCAAATGACAAACCTTTTCCATTTTCCTGCATAGTTCCTTCTTGTTGAAGGTCTGCGGGCTTCAAGGATAATGTCTTTAACCCTTTGGGAAAGGTCTTGGTTAATTGCTGCTATGTGATGTTCCAGGCAGTCAGTTGCAAGGTTTTTAGGTTTGGATGCATGATGTTGTAGTTGTTCTGAGTTAACATCAAAGGCATCAGGGGTATTGACCACATTTTCTCCCGAGACATGCTCCTCAGCAATGGGTACCAGTGTTGTCTTGGCCAGTTCGGAGCTATCAGGATTATCCTTGGACGTTCCTCTTTGATTTTCAGTAGTACCTTGTGCATCAAGGGAAGAGGTGGAAATGCATATGCTGTCAGGCCTTTCCAGCTGAAGGATAGAGAGTCCACCTTCCATGCAAGTGGGTGGAATGTCCTTGTGCAGAATTTTTGAGCTGGTGATTGAGTGGGGAAGCGAATAGATCTATTTGTGGCATTCCCCATTTCTTTGTGATGGCCTTGAAGATGTCCGGGTGTAGCATCCATTCGTGAGCATCCAAGGTGGTTCTGCTTAACATGTCTGCTAGGGTGTTCTCTTTTCCCGGCACAAATATTGCCTGTAACTGGATGTTGTAGCTGAGAGCCAGATTCCAAAGGTCCAAAGTCATTCTGCATAGGGGTATGAATGAGTGCCTCCCTGTTTGTTGATGTACCACATGACTGTGGTGTTGTCTGTCCTTATCATCAAATGGCCTTCTTTGAGGAATGGTCTGAATTTTTGGATTGCCAGTTTTACTGCCAGCATTTCTTTTTGGTTTATGTGCAGGTGCAGCTGGTCCTGAGTCCACAATCCTTGTATGCATTTGTCCAGCATGTGCGCCCCCCATCCTAGGTCTGAGGCGTCCGTTGTGATGGTTTGGCTTGCTCGAAAGTTGTGGAAGGGTAAGCCTGGGTTTGACTGGCATGCTTGAGCCCACCATAGGAACTCCTGTTTTAGGCATGGGATTAGTGGTATTTCTGTTTCTAAGCTGTGCCTGTGCTGAGACCATAAATTCTTTAGGTACAACTGTAGCTTTTCTCATATGCAGTCTGGCATGTGGGACCAAGATTATGCATGATGCCATGAAGCCCAAGGCCTGCAGAACTTTTCTTGCTGTTAGTTTGTTCTGCTTTGTTAATGCCAAGAAGTAAAGAGGGAGCTCTTTTCGTTTTTCTGCAGTTAGGAATGCCATTTGTTTTACTGTGTCCAATTCCGCGCCCAAGAATGTTCTTGTTTGGGATGGTATCAGCCTTGACTTTTGTAAATTGACTGTGTATCCCAGGGCTTGTAGCAAGTAAATGACCCTTTGTAAGTCTGTTGTCAGCTTGCTTTTGTTGTCCGCTTGTAACAGGCAGTCGTCCAGGTATGGATAAATTTGGATTCCCTGTACTCTGCAGTGAGCGATTACTGATGCCAGGCATTTTGTGAATACTCTGGGGGCAGTAGATAAGCCAAAGGGCAATGCTGAGAATTGATAATGCTCTGATCCTGCAAGAAATCTGAGGTATCTTCTGCAATTTGGTCGAATGGGGACGTGCAGGTATGCCTCCTTGAGATCTAGAGTTACCAGCCAACACTCCTTGCCCAGCATGGGAAGAAGTTGCTGTAGGGTCAGCATTTTGAATTTTGGGACAATGATGTATGTGTTTAAGATGGACAGGTCGAGAATAGGTCTCCAACTTTTCTCTTTTCTTGGCACTAGGAAGAGTCTGGAGTAGAATCCTTTGCCCTGTTCTGTTATTGGTACTCTTTCCACAGCTCTCATCTTTGTTAATTCCGCTATCTGCTGCAGAGCTTTTATTTTTTGATTTGGAGGCAGGTTTGGCATTCCTCTTTTTACTGGTAAGGTGTGGAAGTGGAACCGGTAGCCTTGGTCTATGGTTTGCAAAATCCACTTGTCTTTTGTGATATAGTGCCAATTTTTCGAAAATAAGGCTAACTTTCCGCCTAATGGTGCTGCTATTTGCTCCCTGGTAGGCGGGGTCAGAGCCAAGTCACTGTGATTGTCCTGTTGCAGTGGCAGTGGTTGTGTCTGTGCCTCGGTTATTGCCTTGCCACTGTCGTCCTCTGTAGGCACCTCCTCTGGATTGATTTCTGCCTCTAGAGCGTCTATTCCTGCCCCTTTGGGATCTTGTGGAGTCAGGAAAGGACCAATTTTGGCAGGCCAGTTCCTGCTAAACCTTGGGGCTGAACCTGTAAGAAATCTTTAACTGTTTGTACAGATTTTGCCTTTTCTTCCATTTTCTTCATTACCTGCTGGGCAGGTGTACCAAATAGACTGGCCTTATCCATAGGAGCATCTAATAGCTTTGCTTTAACATGATCCGGTAAGACCTGTTCTTTCAACCATGCATGCCTTCTTATCACTGTGCCAGTCATGGCTGATCTAAATGAAGCCTCCAGTGCATCATAGCCACATTTTAAGGAATGGTTACTAACCTGTTGGATGTTATTCACCATTTCTAATACATATTTCTTATCTAAAGATTCATCAGAGGACAGTTTTTAGTTAACTGATCAAGCA